>NW_022985069.1:668045-692221 GCF_010015585.1 Eremomyces bilateralis CBS 781.70
ATAATGGCGGAGGATAAACGGGCTTAACTCCGCTTAAGGAGACTGGAAGCTATTAAGTTATCGTTTGGACCGCATTATCGTTTAGAAGGTTGGCGCTAGATAAAGGATCTAGCGTCCACAATCGTGGATGAGGTAAGCTTCAGCTGACGAACCAGGGGCGCGGATACTTAGTCGCCGTATCTTGTAGATTACATAAGATTACATAAGCCTGGGTATATATACTATCGCAGACCAAGGTATCATCTATGGGAGCATAAGGCTACAAACTGCATTAATAATCTTGCCATGAGTCTCTTATATCTGCAGGGCCGGGGGATCAGGCATTCAGCTAGAACACACAACTTACACAATACAACAACTTCGCTGCTGTAACAACAGCACTATGGCTAGCGTGGGGGAAATTCTCAAAACTGGGGAGGGAAAATCTCACCAGCCGCCGACTATTGTTATGGGACGACACCTGATCCGGTCCTTCGATTGTCGACTTCAAACATTGTGTGGACGGACGACGGGAAAGGGATGCAAGTGGGGTTGGAAATTCAAGATCGAGGCACTTGATTTCTCACCTTTCAAACCTTATGCCCCTGAGTCGGAGAATTCTCAGCCTTGATTGATCGGGTCAGGGGTCCATAATGACGAAAATCCCCAGCTCCTTGCAGGGAAATCGATAAATCAACGCCTCATCTTCCCATTCCGTCAGCTGTTTACCTAGGACTACTCCAAGCGAGACCAATCCATACCAACAAACGGGGCACCTCCGATACCTTGATCAGTGACTCGATTGGACAATTGGCAATAATCGGGTATTTTAATGATGGGTCATGGGCGTTGCCTATATCCATCCCTTGTCCGCAATCCCATCATTCCTAGCTCAGGTTGAGTTTCCATCCTCTGTTGGATCTTCACACACGCCCCGCCTCTGGTCTCCGACCATGCAACGAATACCACGAATGTCGCCACGATGACGGACAATAATGAATGCAGCAGGAGCAATTCAACACTCGCACGCGACCAATATTTCCGCGAGCAACGTGCATCACGATCCGCGACGTCCAGTCCGATCCAGCGTTCCGAAGAACGGGAGGAAAATATGCCAGCGGCGTATGCTAACCTCTCCGAGCTAGCAGTCCCAGCGACCGAACAGCATCAGGACGACTTGGCGATCTACCAGCACAGGAGCCTCGAAGACGGGAGGCGCGGTAGTGGACATGGGAGAAGGAGGGAATCAGGAAAAGGCAAGGCGACGGAATATGGGCCCGGGCAAGGAATTCAGATACCGAGTCGGAGTAGTCGGCGGACCAGCAGATCCTATGGATATGATATGGAAAGCTCGACAGCGGCTGGAGATGACTCCAGCTTGACCGTGGATGTCGATAGCCGAAATGGGATGTCCGCCCCACCACAAATGGAGAACCCTGAGGAATCCGCACTCTATGAACATTGGTCGATCGAGGACAATCGAGAGCGACCCCAGGTGGACGGAAAAGCGAGGAGAGCAAGTAGGCGGACGGGAATGGAGCCGAGACATTCGCAGATATTGGAAGAGGGGTATATGGATATGAGGCCGACGCACGCTAGATATTCACGAACATCGATGCCTCCTACGATAGCACACCTAGGGCAGTCCCCCACCCAATCCTCAGAGGACACGGCGGCGGCGATTCCGCCTGATATACCAAGAGAACGCGCACGAACCTCACGACATATTCCGATTTCGAAACCCTCCGCGCTATTGTTCCAGCTCTACACCATCTCCTACCTCATCTTCTTCTCCATCTTGGGCGTCCTGGCGCGTCTGGGGCTCGACTGGCTCACATTCTACCCCGGAGCACCCGTCATCACCCCAGTTCTCTGGGCGAACTTCACGGGGTGTCTCATCATGGGTTACCTGCAAGAAGATCCGGCACTCTTCCAGAAACACCATGCTACCAGCCACCCTTCGAGCGCTACCAACGCCGACCCCTCGCACCCGAAACCCCTCTCCACAAACACCCCCAACCCTCGCACCCACCTCACCCACAAGAAAACCATCCCCCTCTACATCGGCCTCACCGTCGGCTTCTGCGGCACCCTCACCTCCTTCAGCGCGTTCATTCTCGACACCTTCCTCGCCCTCTCCAACGACCTCCCCCTCCCCATCTCTCCCCCCACCACCCCTCCCTTCCCCCCTTCCCCCTCCCTCCCCCGCTACCCCGCCTACTCCCTTCTCTCCACCCTCTCCCTCCCCCTCCTCACACTCTCCATCTCCCTCTCCGCCTTCTCCCTCGGCTCCCACCTCTCCCTCCTGCTCTCCCCCCACCTCCCCTCCCTCCCCCGCTCCTTCTGCCACCTCGACCGCCTTTTCCTCCTCCTCGCCCCCGCCGCCTGGCTCGCCTTTATCCTCCTCTCCGCCCTCCCGCCCTCTCCCGCCTGGCGCCCCGTCACCCTCCCCGCGACTTTTGCTCCGCTCGGGTGTCTGCTACGCTACGCGCTATCGCAGCGGCTGAACGGCGTGGCGGCGGGTTTCCCGCTTGGGACATTCACGGCTAACGTGTTTGGGACGGCGGTCGCGGCGGTGGGGTTTGTGCTGGGGCGGATGGAGTTGGCGGGGAGGGGTGTGGGTGGTGGGACGGCCGCGTGTGCGGTGCTCGGGGGGTTGGTGGATGGGTTTGCGGGGGGGTGTAGTACGGTGAGTACGTGGGTAGCGGAGTTGAAGAGCTTGAGAAAGCGACATGCATATGTTTATGGAGGGGTGTCGGTTGGGGTGGCATTAGGGGTTGCGGTTGCAGTGATGGGTGGGGTTCGGTGGGGGGTTGGGTGGAGGGTGGCCTGCGGGGCGGAGCTGTAGCCTGGGGCGGTGGTTATCATACGATCGATGGATTGACGACTAGATAAGGAGATGTTTGAACGTTTGGTTGTTCGTCACGGCTGCACGCAATAGGCGTTATGACGATCATGATACCCAATTTATATTTGCAACACAGCCTGTATGTGCTTGTATGGCCCTCATAAAAGTCCTCATTTAGTAGTCTAGTCACACAGCGTTTTCCTACATACCATGAACTCTATACACAAGTGCTTCGAGTCTACTCTAATCTCTTTCTTCTCATCTGATCGTCTGATCGTACAGCGATGTTTTGATCTTAATCTCGCGCCACATAACCACCTTGCTTACATCACTCATTCTCCGCCTTCCGGAAATCCTCCGCATACACGCCACCCAGCTATGAACCCCGTCCCTACCGTGCCGCCTGTGAAGGAAGCGTAATTGGGGATGACGATCCGACTGCCCGTCGGAGATCCTACACTATGTCAACACCACGCGATTGATTCAAATGATGTAAACAAATCTCTGCCGTAATATGCTGATTCTCAATTCCTTGAGGCTGTTCCACCTCCAGGCGACAATCGATGGAAATCACCACGCATGTGAGATTTGGAGGGGGAGATCAAGAAAATGTGGGGAATCTCCTGGGATGACTATAGGCTCCTACCAGGCTGGGCTGGAGGCTTGAGCGAGTTTGAGCGAACTCAAGTCTTATGTAATCGAGCCGCCCGACTCTACTCTACTCAGACTCGTCCAAGAACCTTCAACCTTGTCGAGCGTACTTGTCCCGTGGCTGCACCCACCAAATCAAGTGCAACTTCGCCTAGTATACTCTGTCATTCATACGTATAATGGGCGTAACGAGCCAATCTACGGCCGAGATCGAGAAAGATCGGAACACCGCTCGACTGGTACGGAAGAGGTTTAGCGGAAGACTCGCGACCCACGTAAAACGAACTGGAATATTGAGCAAGCATCAAGCGAGTCCTTGGCTAGCGCGTGCAAATGAAGCGAGCGGCTTGATTCAAGTCTCCAGCCTGGAAACTGGTATCAAGATATAGTTATGCCTGCTCTTGTAAATTTACCTAGAGATCAGTTCAGGGAGTCAAAATTTCTGGCTAGTCAATACTAATGGATAAACTCTGTCGTAAGTCCTATAAGTTAGTCCACTGTTGATGTTGATTCTTATCCTGTTCGGTTAGAGACTTAGAGTAGTCATCATTTACCCGACGGAGTGACGAGGCGGTTATGGAGCGTCGGAATTCATTCCACGGTGATCTTCCAAAGGTCGATGATTCTCGTAATCATGTATTTCAGCCTTGCGGAGAGATCAAACGTTCGCCGTGAAGGAACCTGGTCCAGGGTGCACTGCAGTCTGGTTGTTCTTGCAGAGAGCGCTGCAGGGGTCATCTGTGAGTGCATCCCAAAACGGGATATCAGATGCATCGTGACTTCCTCCTTCGCCTCGTCGGGCAGGGGAGCCGGACCTTTTAGGTTTCGCACTTTCTTCACTTTATTCAACGTCGTTCGACCCAGCACGGTTCCAGCTTCTGAGCAGAAATCCATTCAGAGCGTCAATCGGGTCAGAGGAGGATTCCCAGCTCCCCCAGTCAAGCGAGTGTTCAGTCGTGTCGCGTATTCCAAAGCACTATCTCGATCGATGAACACGAATACGACTCTGGAGAAGAAGCTGCAGTCGAAACTCTGTTAGGAATGGCCCGTACGCGTGATCAATCAAACCGCAATTTCCCGTCATCAAGTCCTCGTCATAGTGAATCCGAATCGGAATCCGATATAGAAACGGATACACCATACTCTCGACGACGCAGACTTAGACGCAGGCAGATGCGAGTCGGTTTCGCGGATCCTCTACTGATGGTGTTGTTGAGTTACCTCGCAAGCGTCTGAAACGAGGTTCTGGTTTAGCAAATGTCCAAGGATTTGGTACCGGATCTCAACCTGGGATATCATCGCCTATTGCCAGCCCTGCTGCGAATTCAGCATCTCAATCAACCAATAAGATGTACAATCTATTCGGCAAGACTATGAAGATCATCCTCACGCTCATTCCATACCTTTGATGGGCTAGCACTTCCGAAGAAAACGACAGCAGCGAGCCTTGCGGATATCAATCGCGAGAAGATCTCGAGGTTGCGTAATCTATCGCCGAATCATAAGCAATGAAGCGGTTTAAAACTCTCGTCTATTATTATAAGACGAAGGCTTCGTTCTCTGCAGCAAAGATTGATAGCCGAACGAAACCTGTGGTTAAGAACGACATTGATCTTAGTACTGATAACGACGCTAAAGAATTCCACGCTATTTTACACTATCAGTATCATGAACTCAACCTACAAAACCTCAAGATTACCATTGAAGTTAAATATGGCACAACTATGGAGCCATTACCGACTCTAGTCCCTATTCTCAGGCAATCGACAACCGCTGCAGCTTCTAGTAGTACCCTATCTTTGGCGCATCCTCCTACTCCGGCGGTACAAGCGATTACCACCGCCAATACAGATAAGAGTGCGGTCTTCTACTGAGACTCTATCATTATAGCCAGGCCCTACCCAGAACTTCAACTTCGGCTTCCCATCTATGGGTATGACGCCCTGGGGTATGCCGCCTACCACACCTATAGCAACTCAATTTCTAGTGCCTCCCAGTTCTCCAGTATCATCAGTCGATGGCTTCACGATCCGAGAGTTTTGTAAGTGGATAGATCAGGGCCGGCCTGAAGCGCAAAGGGAAGAGTTGATCAAGGTAGGCGAGGACCTTGATGATAAAGGTTATACTATAGGCGATACGAATCTAGAGGCTCGCAGAAATCCTATCCGTCTTGCTGAGAGGCTGAATATCAAGGATGGTTATCTTAAGAGCATCGGTTCAAAGAAGCTACTCGAACGCTTTAAACGGTCGTTTATCAACCCTCCGGTCACTAGAGGGAGTAGCTAGTAAACCATCGTGCCTTTTAAACGGTCTCGGATTTATCTATAAATTAATACCATGCACATTATATCCAGACTTCAGCCACAGCGCTTGATGGTTTGTCCGGTCAGTAAAGCAACACATGCTGCCTTTAGAAACTCTATAAACGCCGCCTCATAGCCTTCCTAAACTCTAGAAGCAAACCATCATTCCGATTCATCCAGCTTTTTAAGACATGGAACGAAGGCTCAATAGGATTTAAGTCTGGCGAGTATGGAGGCAAGTATTTAAGAAGACCACCCTTAGCGTCGCATAATTGGCGAATACCCTACTGCTTTGTAAGTTTATATGATAGCCAGGCTAAGATAGAAGACCTACCGTAATGCGATGAGTACTGCGGTTATCCATAATCAGAATAGACCGCGGACCAGGGAATGGATTCATTTTCAGTAAAACGCATTCCTGAAGCCATTCTTTGAATATCTCTCCATCTACGGCTGCCTTCACGATGAGGGGATCCTCTAGATAGCCATTGCTGTCGTATGCAGGAAGGAGGCTCCACCGTTCTATCCTCCGGAGCCATTGAACATCAATTGCTGGTGTACTACGAGGACTGTATCCATATTTGCGAAGGAGAGTCCTCTCGCTGCATGCGGATTCATCTACGAAGACTAACCAGTCTACTGGATAGTCTGGCATTTCAAGATACCATTCCCCTCGGAATATTTCATTGCGCTGTGCGGCATGTCGTTACATGACCTTGCGAGACATGTTGAGCTCCGCGATACAACGACTGATGGTAGGCTGGCTGACCCAGATGGACTAGTTGTCCTAGAGGAAGTACTGAAGTTCGTCCTGGTATATCCCTGGCCGTATCAGAAGCTATCTCGAGATCGATATACATTGCGGGGGTAACAATAGGTCTAGGACCAGGGCGACGCGTTCTTATGGCGTAAATGGTCCTAGTCTCGCTCCATCGCTTCCTTAATCTCGTCATTGTATTCTTGTTTATACTCGTTGCGGCGATTATGTGCATATTGACTTGTCCAGCGTTGAGACGGTACTCTATGTCGCGTAAAGTCGCATCTGAGACCTGAGACCTGGTAGCTGGGGGCTGGAAAGGAGGCATGGCTATCATCTAAATAGATAAGTAGGTGTTCGCTGTCAATAGCTCCTCAAAAATACCTAAATTGATAAAGTAATGAACGTGGTGGTTGCTGCGTTGATATAATTGATGAAGTGCTCGTGTTGGCGGAGTAAAAATTGCCAAGTCCGTCAAGGATCCTACCGTAACCTGAATATGAGAATACGCGTACGTTGATGAGATGATCTCGGGTGATCATTGCTGGTGATACTCGACGTCATAAGTCAAAGGACCGTGCTGGATACCTACCTACTCAAGTACATAGACATTCAGTACTCGCAAGACGCAAGACGGGAAGAAATTCCTCGATCTTCGCGTACCCTTGCCAGGTCAACCTGCGGAAGACGCGGAGATTTTGATGGGAATATCATGGGAATCTCAACAATTCGGTTCATCTATCAGCGATCATGACGGATGATGTCCTGGAAACGCCACAGATTTCATGGGGTGTCTTCCGGGCTCCCATCATTGGGTGCCGATCCCTGGCAACTCAGTTCCCCTCCCTCGTTTCCTCCGTAGCCGGAGTAGAGTCACTACGCGGAAACATAAACCTAGAGTAAGGTACCCGTAGCTTTTAATTGAGAAGCTGATTTGATCTGATGAAGCCACGACCCGAATTTTCATGAATTAGAGGGGCAGAAAATGATACGGATAACCACAGACAGTGGGAGGCGAATCTGATGTGGTGGTGGGGATGGCATGACGTAAAGTTCGGGTGGTCTGAGAGCTAGCAATCGGGCCGTAGTTAGCGCTGGAATGATGTGGGGAAAGCTTGGATGCACGCCCAGGCAAGATTCATCTCATCAAGAAACTTGGTTAACAACTACTTTATTCGATGAAGGGAATTTGATCAATGCAGATCAAGATGGGGCTGGCGATCGAATCGATACTGTGCATTCGGTACTGTGTACGGTGCTATAGCTGGACTGTGACATAATTATCATCGAGCAATCCGTGTACGTCTGGTGCTCTGCCGTTTGCCTACCGCCCTGCCGTGTGAAGCAAGGGCAAGACACCTCACAGGGTGTATGGCGCATGGAATGGATCTTCCCTATAGGGGAGGGACGAGACGATGTTTTGGGGACAGAACCATGGGACGACATAATGACGTCTATCAGGAGACACCAAGGCAGGAGCAAACCCCGATTTCTGTGGCGCGTACTTTCCCTGTATAATGTCATTGCCATGGTCGACAGATACACGGCACTTCCTGCTTTGAATTATCTGTGACTGACAATAAATCCCCCCCCTTCTGTCCCTCTTCCTACAAACAATTTCGCCTTCCTCCAACTTTCCTCTCACTGTCTCTTCACTCAATCAATCCCATTCCATATACCCATTCTCATCAATCATCCATCAATTGCATGGTGGTCTCATTTTCACCCTTTCTATTTCGTTTGGTGGTACCCATTTCCATCTCACCAACTCTCAAAAACCCTCCAAGTCATCCCCTCATCCAGATCAAACCATTGCGTTGGACTCCAATCTGAACGAAGGACGGATCAAACACCGCCGCAATGTCGACCCCAGCCGTCAACAAACCCGTTGACATCAAAACCAAAGATGCGGATGTCAACAACAAGTTACAGCTATATGGCATCTACACTGCCCTTTCCCAAGGCAAAGTCCCCTCAAACAAACAGATTGACATCGCTCTCAACAGTGTCATCGATTCCAATGCCCTGGCTAGCCCGTCAGGGAAGCTCTCTCCCGAGGGTCGGAAACTCGTTGGCGATCTGCGAGCTGTCATCCAGAAGGCGAAGCTCCTTGTCCTCATGAAGAACGACGGCAATCTGCTTCAGGACTTCATCTGGCAGACGCAGCAGTTTCATACAGGCGGTGCGAAGGCGCCTGGTGCACCAGTTGGTAGGGAGACCGCGAAACAGGAGGGAGAGGAGGCACTAGAGGGCTTGAGGATGCTTGGGACTTTGTTGATCTCGAATGGACAGTTTAGGAAGCTCTGTAAGTCTTCGTGGCGGTGCAGTCATGAGAACGCAAGCTGATACTCCACGAAGTGAATGATGCCGCTTTTCTTCTTCGGTCCATGGCCGGTGATGCTGCTTCCAATGCTGCCACTCGGGTCAACCCGTCTCAGGACCAGCTTGACCAGATTGACCAACCGGCAGAGGACAACACCTGGCGCGAAGTTCCTAATGTTTCTCGTTCCAGCATCCAGGACCAGGTGAGGGCAGCCTACCAGGAAAACAAGCCTTTCGGCAAGGAAGAGGCCAACCAGGCCGCTAGTAATGCCGCTCACGCAGCAACTGGCACTCGTGATCCTGCACAGGGTACTCAAATTGCTCAACAACAGGGAGCTGTCGATGCTCCAAGTGGCGCTACTGCAGCTACTCACACCCTCCAAGGCGCTGTGGACCAGAATGTTCCCGACGAGACCAAGGAGAATACGAAGGAAACGAAAAAGAAGTGGCAAGAGTCTAGTAGGAACTATCTCTCCGGCAAGATGCCCAAGGAGCGACGCGAGCAGACCATTTGGCGTCTCAAGAAGATGGTGGTCGAAATTCAAGGCCATCAAGACTGTAAGTGCACATGCTCGATGTATCATGCCAAGCGTACACTGACACATGGGCAGACCAGCGAGCAATCGAGACTCTCCTCCGTCTCGCCGAGAATTACAAGGGCCACGCTCGCTCAATGACCAAAGAGGGGACGAGCACTGCCAAAGGTGTTCACTCAAATGATAGCCTATCGATGGCGGAAGCTGACTTGAAGGTGTGTTGCTAGTCTTATACGATAAGAGTCGACCGATGCTGACAGACATCAAGACTCTGATCGAACGTTTTGCCAACTCCACCTCCTTCGATGACCTCTTCGATGCCATCAATCAGATCTACCGCGATGCCGACAACGACAAACAGCTTCGTGGCTGGTTCCAAGGCATGGACCATTTCGTCCGACGATGCCTGCAAGAGCAAGGATTCATCATGCAAGATGAGGCTAATGAGGAATGGGACCGTCTCTATGACCATGGAAACTATCTCCTTCGCGACAAGTACCGATCTCACACCGACCGTGTGCTTGACGAGATCAAATTCTTCAGCACCCAGTTCGAAGAGGACCCGCAGAACAAAGCGTTCGGCGACAGTGTCCACAAGCTGTTCTCCGATCTTGCCAATGATGAGAATGGCAAGCATGCCCTGAAGCCTCATCTCTTGAAGGATCTCACCGAGGTCATTATCCCGGGATTCCTCGAAAACGTTCGCTATGTGCCGATTCCGCGCATCGAATTCTCCGATAGCCAGGTGGATGTCGTGGTTGAGAACCTGATCATTGAGAGCGACAACTTGGCCCCCAATGTGGTGGAGTTCACCTCCGACAACTACTTCCGATGGGGACGTAAGAAGATCGCGAGCAGGAACAAGAACCAAGTCACGCTCCACGTTTCTGGCGTCCAGATGGACCTTCGCGATGTGAGCTTCTATGTCAAACGGAAGCAGGGCTTCCCCTCCATCACCGACACCGGTGTTGCCGATATCTTCCTCCCGGGCGATGGTCTCTCATTCAAGATTGATATGGAAACTGCCGACGACCTGCGTGGTCGCCACAAGTTCTTCAAGGTGAATAGGGTGAGGGTTGACATCAACGGCTTCGACGTCAAGCTCAAGCGATCCAACCACAAGCTCCTCTTTGCTCTTGTGAAGCCCCTACTCTTCAAAGTCATGAGGCCTGCCTTGACCAAGATCATTGAGAAGCAAATCAAGGACTCCGCAAACCAACTCGACGGTTTCCTGTACGACATCCACACGGAAGCCAAACGTGCTGAGGCCGACTATAAGCGGAACCCTGACCCGGAACAAGCTCGCAACATCTACCAACGCTACGCCGACGCCGCGAACAAGCGCTTCATGCAAGGCAAACGGAAGGCCGAACGGGCCAAAGCAGCCACGGAAGACAAGAAGGTCAACATGGCCGTCACACAGCAAGAGAGCATCTTCCCGAACATCAAATTGCCTGGCGGCATCTCGACCAAGGCCACCGAATACAAGGAACTCGCTGGCCGAGGCGAAAAGTGGGAGAGCCCTGTGTTCAGCATCGGCTCCGCCAGGGAAACGACTGGCGTCCCAAAGATCTCGAATATCAGGAGAAAGGGTGGTGCTGCGAAGGTCCAAAGGGACAGGGGCGGTCAGGGTGCCACCGGTCACCTTGGTCAGACCGCGGAGAGCTACAGGACCGATGCGAACCAGGCATTCCAAACGAACCCGTCCGCCCAGCCACAGGGAACCGGACCACATGGAGACCTGGTGCATGGAAACCTAGTACAGGAAGCCATGCCAAAGGAAGGTCTGGCTCAGGAAACCCTGCCGCAGGGAATCGTACCACAGGGGAGCGTGCCCCATCCCCAGGCGTCCCACCTCCCATGATCGAAATACTCTCCGAAATCAGTCGCATGGGTAGCTCAACCAAGGCTGCGATACCCAATCGCAGACCAGTTCATCCATGTCCTTCCCTTCCTTTTATTTCCTTGTATGTCTTAACAGTCTACTTTGCTGCTTTACGGTTGATACCACTTGTGCACGCAACAAAAACGAGTCGGAAGTTGGTGGCGGATGGTAATATACTCGGACGAGCGAGTTGAGATGGAGTGGTGACGGACGGAAAAGAGGTTGAATTATCACCAGCACGGACAACTGGGTTTCGTGTACATTACTTGCCAGCAATGGGATACCGCTCATTAGGTATAATCCAAGCCTATCATTTTCAAGCCGTGCAATTGACGTGACCCGATCGTAGAATGCATGGATTCCGGGTGATTCCATTGCTCTACCTATGCCTCATTTACATTCACCACCAACTGTCCCTCCTCCCCCGTCCCCTCCTCCACCGTCGTCCCCAATTCCCCACTCAACCCCCGTATCTTCTCCGTCACCCACTCATGATCCGCCTCCTCCGGCCCCAACCGCTCCGCCCTGAACCTCCGAATCGCCGTCGGGAACACCTCCAGCTTCTTGACCACGAGCCCCTTCCCCCTACCCTCCCTCCCCTTATCTTCTTTACTCCCCTCCACCACCACCCTCCACACCGCCCCCAAATCATTCCTCCACCCCCCATCCACCGCATAATCATCCACGAAGTCCCCACAGCCAAACAGCACCAATCTCCGCTTATACACCTTCACGCCCTGTACATGGTGGCTCGAGTGCCCGTGCACCACGTCCACGCCACACTCGTCGATCAGAAACCGCGCCAGGCCCCGCACCTCCGCCGCCGGCGTCCACCGGTAATTTGGCCCCCAATGCACCGAGAACACGACGAGGTCCGGCGGGGGGGCATCCGCCCGCGGGGCGGTGAGCAGCGCTTTGAGTCGTGCGCGAGTGGCGGCCGTGTAGTCGATCATATGCACCAGCCCCGTGTCTTCCCACTCGCTCGGGTGGTCCGTCGCCGCCCAAACATGCACGAAAAACGGCCCGTCCCCTCCCTCACTCCCCTCTTCTCTCGGCACCCGCAACACCGCCGGCGTCCATTCTTCCTCCACGGATTGCCGCGCGCCCGCATACGATATTCCCGTGCCCTCGACGGCGGCGATTGTCTCGCGCAGCCCTGGTTCGCGGAAATCGAGCACGTGGTTGTTCGCGAGGCCGGCGTAGTCGACGTGTGCGGCAGCGAGGGCGGCGATGTGGGCGGGGTGGGTGCGGTAGGCGAAGGTTTTGGAGGGCCAGGGGACAGGGTGGGTGGTTGCGGCGGTTTCCAGGTTGAGCAGGAGGAGGGCAGAGGAGAGGAGGAGGGGGAGGGTGGTGGAGAAAGGGGCGGTGAGGGGGTAGGGGGTGAGGGAGGGGGAGCGGGTGATGGCAGTGGAGATTGGGAGGGTGGAGGGGGAAGGGGGGAGGGGGTGCGGGAGGAGTTGGTCGATGAGGCGGCCGAGCATGACGTCGCCGAGGAAGGTGAGGTGGAATTCGGGGGGGTGGGACATGGTGGGTGGATGTAGGGGAGAAGAGTCTTTGACAGCTGGGAGGAGGGAGTGATAGGGGTCAATTTGAACGGGAGGGTTGAGACTTGTCGACTTGGAAGGGAAAGGTAGACGGCGTGGACGGAAGGAAATGCGAGGATTGAGTTGGATTGAAGGAATGAAAGGAAAATGATATGTTACCCTCACCAATACCTACCGTACTTTATATACTACATGTTCGAGCAGTAGTGATAGCCTCGTGACGTCGACATGGAAAGCTGAACTACAGGTGGAGTTGTGAAATCGAGATGCGGAGGTGGACTTGGATTTGATTGAATTGATTCGGAACTCCCCCGAAATATTATTCCACCTCATATAATTTCCAACAACCATCCAAAACCCCTCTCTCCTCCGCACCCTCAAATCGCCGTGATTCCGCTCGACCAAAGGAGACCTCGCGGCATGAGCGTCCCAAAATGTCCTTCTGAAATGCCACGCCATGCCGATGCATCGGGAGAGGTCAAACCCGATGCGCCCTCATCAACCCTGGAGGCGCTGCGGAGGCCATCCGTCCCGCGACGACGCTCCATCTTCGCGATCCCCGCGCCAGTGAAGCAGCTCTTCAATCGGTTTCCGCTGGCAATGTATGATGCGAACGAGTTGCCATTAAGCGCTCCCCGAAGTCGGGAGTTGCTGCGGCTTTATGTGTTTGCGGACGGCGGAGGGGACGGCTTGGAGGTGGTGTCGTTTAATCCGAGCTGTCTGAAATATCAGGTATGAATGGCTACCCTACCACTGCTTCTAGAACTATTTCCTTACCGCCGTGTTCGGGATTATAGGCATATCTTCGCTTTCGCAATATTCAATTCCGGGTGGTATCGTCCTCGAACCATGCGTCGCCGTCCGGGTCACTCCCTTTTCTACTGCCAAAATCGGCGGGGACATCAGGAGATTCGCAGTCGTTGGATCCGATTCCTGGAAACAAGCTGGCCAAATGGGCAGATGGCCAGGAATCCAAATTCGAAGAGCCATCGGACCCGCGATCCGATGCGTATATGGCGCTGGTTGACCATTCAATCAGAAGAGCATGGGTAAGTGGTCACCATCCAGCTCTAGCTCAATCGCACAAGTACATGAGGCTCACATAAAGATATTGGAACAGTTATATGCGCTCTACCTCACCTCGAATTTCCGATCCGTCATCTGGCCGCTCTACATCCTCCCCACCTCCTCCAACTCCCTAGTCCGCTGGTCCATCGGCTACGACCTCCGCAAAGCCGCCGAAGCTGAGCTCCTTAAATTCTCCCCCACCATCGACGCGGATTTATTATACCTGGAAGCCCGGGACGCGTTCGAATCGCTCGACGGCATCCTTGGATCCGATACCTGGTTCTTCGGCGCAAAGGAACCAGGGCTCCTCGATGCGGCGGTATTCGCTTACACGAATTTCCTGCTGGATCCAAACTATGGGAGCGGGTGGACGGATGATTGGTTGGTAGGAGCGCTGGAAGGGAGAGATGGGTTGCGGAGGCATCGAGAGCAGATTCGGGAGCAGTATTTCGTGGTCAGCTGATATCGCATGTGTTTCGCGTTCCCCTAGCTGTTGCGTGGGCCTTGGATTTGAGTGGGTTGCGTCCATGGAACGGCGATGTATGCCTTGGGGTTTTGGATTGATATATGTTGTGCTTTTGTGTTCTTGGTGCATGGTTGTGCATGGCGTATAGGTTGGACAGCTGGCAAGGCTACATGTACAAAAAATCGCGAGCGCAGCAGTCGACAGCACAGATTGCATTCGAGGGGTGAATAGATTCATTTCAGGTCGTTAGGAACTGTCGAAATAGTAGGGGTTGAAGAAGGTGGCCTAGGAAATGCCATGCATGTACGTTGAAGATCTCAAACTCAATTTAACCTCAAGGTTTGCAGATCATATATCATCCCTTTGACAGATCCCCTAGATGAGAACATAGCAGGTCGGTCAATTCCATTCATACATCAAATCGAACTGCGGCAACAGCATATTCCGAGTTCCCTCTTTGTGAGCAGCCTTCTTCAAGCGTCTCCTTCAAGCGTCTCCTTCAAGCGTTTCCTTCAAGCGTCTCCTTCAATTGCTTCTTTCTCCAGGGTTTCCCTTTCAGACTCGTCAATTATCATCCCGTTAATCATGATTGGACAATACTCCTTAGAATTGCGGGTATTGTTAGGAACGGTAGGTGGCTCGGGCTCCGCGTGGACCTCCTTGAGGAATCGGTCGACATTTTCCCGATGCAGATCAGGAGATAACCTGATTTCAGGGACGACCACAACGAACTTGATATCCTTATGAATTTCAATGACGATTTCTTCCTTAGAATCGATGAGGAGATAGCCGCTGATGATCCAAGTGAAGTTTTGACGCTTCTCCGTCCTTGCCCATCATATGTGACAATCGTTCCATACGTCGAGTAGTCTCGCAGGATCAGCCGGTTCTCAGCGTCAAAAATCCAGGTAGCAATGTCGGCGACTGACCCCCGGCAACTGCGGGACAACGATATCGCAGGTCTTTGGATCACATCCAATGATGAACGCAAGTCCGGCTTTGGATCAATGACTGAAAGTCAGTTGGACTCCTTCTTGGAACACATAGGGGAAGCCCGGGAATTCCGGTTCCTCGTCGTCACTGTCAGTCGACGAGGTTGTTACCTCCCGGCTTTGACGGTCAGCGGCAGCATCTCTGAACTTCTTCACCGGAATATATATTCGCAGCACCAACACCTTCTGGGGAGCGCGGGATGAAATATAACTGGCATATCCAGAGGGCGAGACGCTATGAGTCAAAACAGGCACATGGAGTGGCATCAGAAGATGGGGCCCTTGACGAAACAATTGGCACCCAGGATGGGCGGTACTGTATTCATGACTCTGGAGCAGACATCCTAGCCTTCAACTACCCTTAGCCATCGCCTTACTTAGATTTGAATAGAACTCTCAAAGTATAACTGACAGAACTGGTCCTTATCTTCTAGACAGGTTATAGAGATTGAAGGTGATTGGTTGCAGCGCATCGAGAAGACCTCGAAAACACCAATTTTAAAGGTATACTCAGGTTCCCAAAGTACCCGTTTAAGTAAACAATATTCAAATAAAATCCCATGGTGCGTTGAAATCCTAGCGGCACCGGAAATGTCAAATGTCATCCCCCATGACACTGAAAAGACTGAAATTGAGATGAGTCACAGGTTGCTGCCTTGGGTGTCAACCGTACTTCGCGACGCGGCCTGGGCGGAAACCCAAACGCGTTCCTCCCGTTACTATTACGTTTCAACCGATCGACACCACAGATCACAGAAGCACTTGTGAATGGCTAGACCATGTGAATCGAGTTATACCATACTCCCCCCTCAATTACCGCAAGGAGAATTTCGCTTCTCTGCACAGTCAGTTCTCACAGTCCAAGTCAGACGTCAAACTTATCAGTTCCGAATACTCATTGCAGACACCGAGCCTGTTAGCAAGAGCTAAGCAGCTAGCTGCATACCGATGTGACATTTGCAGTTTAGCCACCGTGAATTCTTTCCTCGTCAAGTCTAGCGCAGATTGACTTCTGTGTCATATCCCATAAATTACGACGAGCAGTCATGTCTAGAAGAACCGCCAATTCAGGAGTTGACAAGATTATATTAGACCGTGAAGAGCAGGAGGACGCTAGAAGGAACTTAGCATCAATTCATGCCATTGACTCGTTTTCAAGTACCGACACCATTGCTCTGGATATCGATCCTGCCGTACTAGTAACTCTGTCTCAAAACACTCCCTCTCAATTCTCAGGCATGGCTTCATCACCAGTCTCCGTTCAACAATCCAGATCTCCTAAACAAGCAGAGCTGAAAGCCGGAGACAAGCTGGTTGTCAACATGTCCACCAACGAAGCCTATGATCAGTGGGCCTCAGTCTACGACAGCGACGGCAACATCCTCCAACAAATGGACGACCTCCAACTCACCTCTCTCCTCCCAGAATTGTGTAAGAGCCTCCTCGGAACTCCACCAACCCCAACATCCCCCCAACGACCTCTCATCATCGTCGACCACGGCTGCGGCACCGGCCGCAATACCATGAAGCTCCTCGCCTTCCCCTGGCCCCCAAATCGCCGCGTGCACGTCGTTGGCATCGACGCCTCCACCGGCATGCTCGGCGCCGCAAACGCAAAGATCGCTCACGCCGTCAACGCGCGCCAGATCCCTACCACTGTCACCTACAAGCTCATCCAGCATGACTTCCTCCACCCCTCCAACCCCTCCTCCGCGCCCATCGCGCTGAACACGACCGCGCTGCTCCCGCCCGACTGGTCCGGCGCGGTCCCCACCCACGAAGGCATCGCGGACGCGGTCATCTCGACGCTAGTGCTGGAGCATTTCCCGGGACAGGCATATTTCTCGTCGATCGAGTCGTTGCTTGCGCCGGGGGGGCCGGGGTTGGCGCTGGTGACGAATATGCATTCGGAGATGGGGAATCTATCGCAGGCTGGGTTTCAGAGCACAGGGCCAGATGGGAAAGTGGTGAAGGTGCGGGGAGTGAGTTATGTGCATACGGTGGAGGAGACGGTGGAAGTGGCGCAGGGGGGTGGGTTCGTGCCTGTGGAAGAGGTGAGGGAGGCGACAGTGGATGAGGGGATGGTTGAGATGCTGGGGAAGAGGAGTCAGAAGTGGGTGGGGGTGAGGATTTGGTATGGAGGGATTTGGAAGAGGGATTCGTGAGAGGATGTGGAGATATATCAGTGAACTGAGAGGGTAGATCTTTCGGGGGATGACTTTATGTAAGACGGCCTCTCCAGCAATATCCATCAGTTTATAATGGCATGAGGTTCCAAAAGCTTGCTGTTTTCGGCATATCGGCTGAATAGAATTGTTGTCTTCACCATCCAGCTTGACAGACCTTCCAAAACTGGACATTCAATAGTATGAGCTACCAGCTTTCGGACAGAATGGCTGTTGTTTCAACAAAATGCAGGTTACGGTCGGAGGTACGACTGCACTTAGACTTACTTCGTACACTCCCCGATTGATCGCATTATGTATACGCTCTCCTCAAGAGACGCACCCTGTTGTTAAGTGTTACTTCCTCAACCCTCAACGATAAATGGCATCTCACTGTCATTCATGGAAAAAGATATTGGATGTTGGGTGAGGCCTGAAGCCGTAGAGGTGTACTTCGTCCGACTATTTGAACCACACCGCCAATATAATTGTATGTAGCTCCTTGTTGGCATGACTTCCAACCACGGATTCCATTTCCATGACAAGGGAACGCATTGTGAGCAATTCCCTATTGACCTCGCAATCATGGCACAAAGTACGACGGCGTCATCCCTCGTCCCATCCCGCACAATGGCCGCATCATCAACGGGCCTCCGCTACCCCTCGAACAAAAAGACCATCTACGACCGCAACATCAACCGCACCAAAACCTCCGAGCTCAGCCGCGCTGCGTTCGCATACCTCTTCGTCGAGATGATCACCTACGCTCAAAGACGAGTAACTGGCATCGCTGACCTCGAGAAGCGGTATGGCAACTCCCCCCATGCTCCACGTGTACAAATCGAACTATAGCTCACAATCCTAGCTTAAACACCCAAGGCTACCCCCTCGGTCTCCGCCTCCTCGACCTCCTCCTCGCCCGCACCGCCTCCTCTGCTACCACCTCCCCTGCCAACCTCCGCCCGACCCGCATCCTCCCCCTCCTCCAATTCATCCACACCACCCTCTGGCGCCACCTCTTCGGCCGCCCCGCCGACGCCCTCGAGCGCAGCGCCGCCAACGCCGCCGAGTACATGATCAGCGACAACGACCCACTGGTCAACGGCTACGTCAGCGTGCCGAAAGAGATCTCACAGCTGAACTGCGCGGCGTTCGTGGCTGGGGTGATTGAGGGGGTGTGTGAGGGGGCGGGGTTCGCGACTGATGGGGTGTCGGCGCATTGGGCGGAGGGGGCGGGCGGGGGGGAGGATATGTGGCCGGGGAAGACGATTTTTTTGATTCGGTTTCGGGAGGAAGTGATGGAGAGGGAGGAGATTTTGGGGAGGGCAGGGTAGGTGATGGGGTTCAGGGTAATGGTCGCAGGGGATTTATATCCCGAGTTGTTTATGATTAGCATTGCGAGGCGTTGGTTATGGTTGCTGGTGTCCAGCATGGTGAAAGCCATCTAGATTCTGGGGCTCTCCGCTTATTTTCGAATAAAGAGTATATTCTTGCTATCCTACAGATTGCTGCTATTCAAAGACATATCGATGAGCGTACAATGCAACTTTTTGATATCCTATCCAAGACATACACCCATGAAAAATCCGTTCTAGAACCGCCCTATAGATGCCGTTTGAACCGTACCTCAGAAGTAGAACAAGCACCTAGCGGTCATCTCCACGAGCTTAAGCTTTAGATTTCTTCGTTCCACTGCTCTTCGATCTCTTTGCCTCAGGTCGGTTAACATGATGCGCCGGAATCCAGCTCTCGTCATAGCCCTGCGCGCCAGTAGTCGTTGCCACCGGCCTGGGAGTCTCCGGCTTCCGCGATTTCGGCGCCGACTTCTTCGGGAATAGCGGCGCCACCCAGGTGTTGTAGATGAAGGCGCAGGTTGCCACGAACACTCCCGAAAGGAAGACGTAGAGGAAGAGACTAGTTGACATTAGTCCAGAAGCTGAGGTGCGTCGGATGGGCGGGCAACTCACATCTGTGGATCCAAGAGGCTAATAGGGGCCTCGACCACGCTCACCGTCCCATTGAAAATCGACAGCGTATAGAACCCCGCCTCGTTATCCGTAACGATCGCCGAGAGCGCCAACTGAAGCTCCTGTGGGTGCATCTCAGTCGCGAACGCATAGGTGAGGTCGACCGTCTCCCCGGCCGGGACTTCCACCCCGTATTGCGTGAACGTCAGGTTGCGGACAATCTGGTCGGACGAGGCCTGCGCCAAGGTGCCACCGATGGCGAGCACGTTCGCAGGGAAGTCCTCAGCATTGTTGAACGTGACGACCGCGGTGGTCGGGTGGCCGTTGACGAGTTTGATGCCGAAGACTTCGGATTCGGGGAAGCTGGCGGTCGCGGTGACGGCGATGGCTCGCTTTTCCGAGCCGCCGCTGACAATCTCGTCTGCAGCGTTGAGGATCTACGTTGTGAATTAGTGGGATGATCTGGGTACTGAGGTTGACTATTGGGGATTTGGGGACAGCTGGATGGCTGAGGAGAGCTGGGCGATACATACTGGTATCTCACTGGCAGGGTCAGCTGCTAGTACCTGGGAGAATTGGGTGGCGAGGAAGCCAAGGACGGCAGAGGAAAGGAACCGCATGGTGATAGCGCGAAGGACTTGACCGGCCTATGAAAGGTTTCTAGAAAGTTACCTGGAGTTGTCGGTTGAGGTGAAGAACAATTGTCGGGAACAGTTGATGTGGCTTCATGGATGTGGAAATTCCTATTCGGGCTTAGTTCCCCATGCGAGGACACGGATGCCTGACCAAAATCTCAGTCGGAGGAGGGTCTTCTGCCTCAGGCTACAATATCCCAGCCGTTCACGGCTTATCTCCGGTAAACTCCGCCATATTCCCTTTCCCCTCAGGCACGTGCTCTGAATTCCAGAATAATCGCCTTGTCGCCTTGTCGCCTTAACCTCCTTCTTTGTTCTCCACGGCCTCTACATCAATCTCCTATCCATTAACTAGATGTCTTTGGTATCTGAGATACGTCTTACAATCTCTTTTTCTTCCATACAATCCTCAGAAACATAGCATTGTCTTCTCGATTGTGCTGTATACATAACTTACGAGATTCGATCCAAATCCAACAGGCTCAAGTCCGCAAGGATTGCTCAACAGAAGCGCCTATCCAACGACTAACTGCATAAGACTCCAATCGCTGAAGTGATAGACCAATATCTATCTATATCTGCTCGTAGGAAAGATAGTGTCAAACTGGAGTCCGGAAGAATTTATAAAGCTCGCCAGGTCCTCTTCGTTTCATAGACATTTTCGAATCTTCAGCACCGCCTCATCACCATACATTTCTGTGATGACCCGGAGACTCGAAATATCGTTGGACCACTTCAGTTCGTAAGACACCCAGTTCCACATCAGTGGTACTGTGTGAATGATTCCTTGAATTGCGCTTTCCACAATCGCTCCTTCCAAACCGACTCAGCGCTTGTGTCAACCGGTGTGGTGAATCCGAGTGCTTCTGATCCTCCGCTACGAGTCACGTTCAAGATTCAACACACGACATCGATCACCTCGATTTCTCCGCGTCTAGAAGGCTTTCTTTCAGATTTAAATAACCCTCCTTTGCTCAAAGTTTCTGTCCGCTTCCTCGTTCACTCAATCCTTCAGAACCTTTCCTCACTCACTCACTGTCTCTGGTCCTTCCTCGTTCACCCACTGTTCTGATCCTTCCTCGCTCACTCAAAGTTTGTGATCTCATCATCGTTCACATCATGCCGGGACATATCGAACCCGTAGCGTATGATATGGTTGCGTTCTCCTCTACCCGTAACGGTGCGAGCTCGGGGGACGGAACCCATCTTGCCACGCGTGAATCTCCAGCGACCACTTACTCAGCCCTTCAAGGTGTGCAATCTTCAGGCCCGCCTTCACTTCGCCTTTGGCAGCGCTACGATGTACTGAAAAGGAACGATGCGGAAAAAAACACCTTGATCGAGGTACTGAGGAAACTCTATTCTGAGCCAACTCAATCACATGGTGATGACACACTGACGCTGATAGGAACTGATCTACCACTATCAATCCCTCCAGGAGAAATACGAAAAGCAAACTGATGACCATGATAGAGAGCGCGAGGCGAACCGCACACTTCAGAAGCGTGAGAAAGACAGGGAGCTCGAGAATCGCCATCTGCATAGTTTGATGGTGAGCGCCGAGCAATTTCACTCTCATATGTTTATTCATTGTGCGCTCCAGAGAGTGCTTTTCAGAGGCATTGTTTTGCGCAGCTATTCTTGGCCCTACCCTACGGATATGATTATCCAGTGTTGACATGCTAATATTGTACACCGCACCATTTGATGCCCATTCAGTACCCTCGCGAATGGATGTCGCCTGTTGCAGTCACCCACTAAACTCACTGATGCATTAATCCCGGCTGACTATTCGACAGAATCGGGATCCGTTTGCTCTTGTGCTACTTGACGGAGATGGAATGATTGTAAGTTGGGGAGGCAACCACCTCCGCACCTAGCCTGGTGTGTACTCTCGAGTTGTGCTAACAGTTCAAGTTTCATGAGAGGTTCATGCGTGAAGGTGAAGATGGAGGCAGAAAAGCTGCAAATGAACTGCACAACCAAATCGCCGAGTACGTCTCTGAAACGTTGCCAAACTTCTCTACCGGCGGAGAGGCACGAATAGTTTGCCGTCTTTATGCAAACTTGAGTGGTCTAGCTGAAACCTGTCGTCGCGCGGGCCTGATCGCGACCACTCAAGACCTTGAGGAGTTCATGAAAGGGTTTACCCGTGCGAAGACACTGTTCGACTTTGTCGATGTGGGCTCTGGAAAAGATAGAGCGGATGGCAAAATCATCGGTGGGCAACCCCATTCGCACTCTTCATCGCCTCCACTGACTTGGGCTGAATAGAACACTTCAAACTCAATCTGTACGATTATCACTGTCGCCAAATCATCCTGGGTTGCTCCCATGACAACGGATATGCTCGCACTCTGGAGGAAATTGTTCAAGCCGACCTTATCAAGCGAATCACACTTCTTGAAGGTGTCCCGTTCGAAAGAGAGCTTGTCGTCTTACCGTTCCGGAAGCATAAGATCATGAATCTCTTCCGCGAGACGAAGATCCTTTCCGTCCCTGATTTCACGCCTAGGGCACCTGTCTTTACGCCTGGAATCCGCGCTGCAGTGATGCATCCCCCTGGGTTCATTACTGCCTCCCCTCCCGGATATCGTTCTAGTAGCGCTCTAGCCATGCGTCCCGTGGAAAACGGATACCCATTTGCGGCACCACGTTTTTCTAGCCAAGAATTTCCTTCTCTGGCAGAGAACAAAGCACCTACGTCATTCGCCGAGGCGGTTAAAGCTCCGACCCCTCCTCCAACGCTCAGCTTTCCGATTCCCCTCAAAGCAACTGCCACAGTATTCACGCCCAAATCTAACATATCTCGTGCATCCTCGGCGGACGGCGGAAAGCCGTTCTGGCCCATTGATTTCCCGGAGGATATTCCCCGGAATCGGAAGGGCCAGCGCATTGACGTGCCTGTGGTTCCTTACGACAAGGACCTCGTGAACAAAATCAAGGCGTTGAAACTTTGCAATATTTGGTTCCTTCGAGGCGATTGCCCATACTATGCAGATTGCACCCATCAGCATCAATACGAGCCGAGTCGATCGGAAATGGATGCCCTCCGCATCTGCGCGCGCATGGCCCCGTGCCAGTGGGGTAGTTTGTGCGACGAGATGAAGTGTATCTATGGTCATGTTTGCCCTGCGCCGAAGGCGAAGTCGCACGCAGATGGGTCACATGGGAAGACTTGCATCTTCGGATCGGAGTGTCGTTTTGGGCCAGAAATGCATGACATTGACAAGAATATCGTGAGGTTCATGACGGTGTAACGGATCCGGATGGAAAATAACATGAAAACTACAAAACAAGATGGGACCACGGAACAGGCGGGTAGGGAATCACTTTACGAATACTCTAGAATGAGGGTGTTTAGCCAGCACATTGAAACAGGAGACATTATGCCAAAAGTTCGCTGCTATTGAGGACAGAAGTCCTCTTGATATCCAATTAATAGCCCCCCTTTCCTTCACCCACTAACCTTCTCCTCAACTCCTCCACTCCCACCCCCACAAACCGCATTCACAAACTCATGATACTTAAACACCTCCCCTTTCCCCGCTACCCCCACCTTCCCAAACCCTTTATTCCGACTAAACGCCCTTCTCCCACTAAACTCCCCCAACACCTTCTCCACCTCCCTCTCCCCCAACGCCCTCTCCCCCTCCTCCGGCGCCGTCGTCAACAACGCCTCCCGCAACTCCCGCACGTCCACCTGCCCACTATCATCCTCGTCGAACGCCGCCAATGCCTCCTTCAGCTCCATCGCCTCCGACGCCCCCTGCATCGGCGTCGCCAGCAGGTTTAGGTACGTCGCCAGATTTAGTGTAGTTGCGGACGTCGGCGCGAAGTAGCCGGATAGTGCGGTTGGGTGGTGCTCGAGACCGAGTTGCGAGAGCATGTCCGAGACGTCGGCGGCGGTGATCACGCCTGTGTTGTTGCGGTCCAGCACGCTGAAGGATTCGCGCATGGTGTGGAGGAGCGGCGCAGGGAGGTGGGAAATCGCGTCGGGTTTGGTGGTGGGTTTGGCGGTGGTTTGGGGGCTTGGTCGGGGGGGGATGGAGGCGAGG
>NW_022985069.1:692306-790317 GCF_010015585.1 Eremomyces bilateralis CBS 781.70
GGGGGGATAGGTGGGAGGCAGTGTCGCGGGTGGTGAGCCAGGAGCGGTCGCCTTTGGTGGCGCTGGTGGGGGTGTGGTCGGGGGTTTCGGAGAGGTCGCGGGGTGCAGAGAGGTCGCGGTTTGCGGACGGGGTGGAATGCTTTAGCGGAGAGGTTGTTGGTGTCGCTCCTCGTACGGTTGAAGGAGATTTGCCTAGGCCGTGAGGAGAGTCTGGTCGGCGGAAGGGCGAGGCTCGAGGAGAGCTGAAGGACAGTGGTGAGGGTTTGAATGGGGAAGACTGGTTCAAGTTAGTCATCAGGTCGGTTTCTGGCCATATATGGATACGCACCATTTTCACAGGGTATTGCTCAATTCGTCCTTCACTGTCTTCTCGTCGACTTATGTTTATTTGAAGTGCAGTTGTGACATCAAGGTTGATGTGGGATGAATGTATGTTGAATGTTTACAATTGAACTAATTGGGTTTAGCGCATTATTTAAGCTCCCGGCGCTAAAATGGCGGGCGACAGGGACCGCGACTGCTTGTTCGGACTCCATATCGTTTCGCCGAGAGTGGGAGACTCGTCGATGATCCAGGTGTGCACTTCTGTCTTCTCATACTACCATGTGAAGTAATAGATGAGAGAAGAAGAGTGTTTGGTCTCTGAAATTTTGATTTTCCATAGAATATACTGTTCTGTGTTTCGATTCCCCTCCAAGCGACTGCTAGCATCTATATCAGGAGAAGTGTATCTCGGCGATCCAATGCGAAGTGCGCAATGAGTATTAGGTGAGGAGACACAAATAACAATTGTCACTGGATGTCAAAGAGACTCGGATTAAAGAGATTGGAGAGAAATCAGCAGTCATGGCTTCAGCCCTACCTCATCGACCACCTCCTCCCCCTAAAGACCAACTCGGCGCATCAAGTTTCCACGATGCGACATATCCACGACATCCCCGATCTCGCTCTCCTTCGGGGGGAGCCAGCGCAACTCAGTCAAACGGCACGATGCCGTTTCCCGAGTTTTCGGTCGACGAATCCGCCATCGACTCCAAGAACCTACCACCAGCGCCGTCCAACCGCAGCGGCTCTCCGACACAGGAATATATCGCGCAGGAAGTCTCACAGTATCCCGTCCAAGGGGCCGAAAACCATGTCGAATATATCCTGGTTGCATCCTTCGACATCGACCGCGGATCCGTCATGGAACATCAATTTCCGGGGCCGATAAGTGGGGACGAGCATATGCTCGCGGAGCTGATGTTGCCCGACCAGGCGCATATGCGGAATCAGGACTGGACGATCTTTTTCCTGCATAAAGATACCACTGCCGAGGAAGAGGCAAGGGCGGAGAGGAGACAGAGGAGGGAGCTGAGACAACAACAGAAGGCGAACGCGGAGAACAGCGAGCAGCTGGACCCGATCGCGCGTGCCGGAGTTGAACTAGAACGGAACGAGGACACTGATGAGGAGTATGACTCGGAGTTGGATAATGATCCAGAAGACGATTCCGAAAATCCTCCATTGATATATGTGCTTAATTTGGTGAATATGAAGCAGGATAATACCGTGAAAAGGTGAGTGCTCATTGATGCCTGCAGCGTATGGATACTGACATGTCGTAGAGGAGCTATTGTAAAGGCGATGGCGATATGTACAAGACATCCATTCCTACACATCTACAAAGTAAGTTCTATTAGGTTCCAGATTAAAAACGATTGCTAACCTATCCAGCCACTACTTCTCCTTGCCCTAGATGAGTACTTTAAGGCCCCTGTCCCGGAGACATTGGCGTCTCTCTACAATGCCGTCAACTCGATGGACTTGTCACTAATGCCTCGTTTAAACCCACTCGAGCGGCACATCCTGCAAGCAAGCGATGCTAAAGACATGTTCATCGAAAAGTTCGATATAATGATCCAGCAACGGATGATCGAAGACGCGAAACACGAGTCCATGACCTCCAACTCTTCCGATGCTTCCGCCCCTGCTCCTGCCCAACGACGATATGCCCTCCCACGAGATACCCACGAATTCGATTCTCGCGTCCTATACAACGGCGTTCCCGTTCCCGTCAAAGTCCCTGCTGCTATCTCGCCGGAGACCGTCGGCGACTTCTCACTGATCAAACTGATCCAAACCTTCTCCGCTCCACATGCCACATCTCCGCAGCCGTTCGCATTGCATGCACATCTCACTACCTCCGGTGCATATACCCACCCGATCATCGTCCTCGTAAACGCCCTCCTCACCCAGAAACGCATTATCTTCCTCGGTCACAACCAACCCTCTGGCAGCGTTGCAGAAGCGGTCCTGGCATCCTGCGCATTAGCATCAGGCGGCGTCCTCCGTGGCTTTACACGACATGCTTTCCCCTACACCGATCTCACCAAGATCGACGATTTGCTGAAAGTCCCTGGTTTTATCGCCGGTGTCACCAATCCCGCCTTCGCACACAAGCCCGAATGGTGGGATCTCCTCTGTGATCTCCCCACCGGGCGTATGAAGATCTCCCCGAAACTCGAGCCCGCACCCATCACCGAAGGCCTTGTGTCCTTTCAGCAAATGGGCCATGCTCCTCCCTCTCACCACGGCTACTCCCACCACCACGCCCCCTCCTCTATGAACTCCTTCTCCGCCGCCGTCGGCGCCGGCATCTCCGCCGCCACCAACGCTGCGAACTCCTCGTCCCCTCCCTCGTCCATCACCCTCCAAAACGACCCCACCGGCGACCACGCCTTCATGGACGCCATCTCCCACGCCATCACCAACCGCCTCGGCGAATCCGCCATCCGCTCCCGCTGGCGCGCCTGGGTCTCCCGCTTCACCCGTGTCGCCGCCGCCTTCGAGACCACCGTCTTCGGCGCGTCCGCGCTCGCCCCCGGCGCCGCGGAAATTGACGCCGATGCGCTGGGATTCGGCGTGCGGGGCCACGGCGTGGTCTGGCCGGACGAGATGGCGAAGGTGAGGGATTTGGCGGCGAACGCGTCAAGGATTGAGGGGTGGAGAGGGACGAGGACGTATTTTACGTATTTGCAGGATATGGCGAAGTGGTGGGGACGGGGTGCGGGGAGGCCGGGGGTTGGGTTACGGGGCATTGATTTGAGATACCAGTGTGATCGATTGCGGACGTTGAGGCTGGGGTATGATCAGAGCGCTTTCGTGTATAAGGCAATTGCGAGAACGGTAGAGATGGCAGGATTGGAAGGCGGGCCTTCGGCCGATGATGGAGAGAAGCTGGATCCCACGGACGAAGACCAAACGGACGACGCGGCCATTGAGCTCGAGCTCCATCGCGAAGAAGTGCGGTACGATGTCATCAATCAGATCTTACTCTCGATGCCCGAGTCACAGGGCGGGCTATTCTATCTCGGTCTCGGGCTGTTTCATCCACGGCCTGACGTCCGGGTGGCAGTGGTTGGGTTGCTGGAGAGGATCGCGGAACATCCGGCTGGACGACACTTCTGGGCGAATTTGGGACGGTTTGCGAAGCTCGCGTTCTTTCGGGTTAAGAGGGAGTTGGAAGCACAGACGAAGGCGTGAGGACTGTGAATATGGGGCGCTGAGTGTTAATTAACAATGTCGATGGAACCTATCCGCCGATATATATCTACTTCATGTCGTAACAGCGCTGTCTGGAGTATCTTCAGGACGAGAAGTAGAGTCAGAACGGCCCATATTACCGCAGTTCTTTATGGGATCAGTGAAGGAGCAAATGGATTCTGAAGGCACTTGATAAATAGTCTTTGATCAATCCTTTTCATAGTAAGCACATATGGTCTAGTTGATAGCCCCACGCGGGGTCGTCAAAGGTATTGATCCGGAAACACCAGCTGCTTGGCCCTTTAAGTGCTGTGCTTCCCTTTTTGCAGGTTCAAAGTTCGAGTCCGGTATAGAACAGCTTTTTTCAGGATTCATATTAAAAACAGCACGTGTTGACCCTCTTTCACCCAGCACTACCTCGGAGGGATTGGTATTCTCTGTCCAAAAGGGCCAGGCTGCCAGGGTCAGAACCTGAGAGATATTACTAGGTCACACCTGTAGTTATGATCGAGGTCCAACGCATTGGTAGAATTTAATTCGATACTTGATAAAGCCTCTCGTCATTGCTGGAGATACTTTATATTGGGATTGGCATGGATGGCGTAAAGCGGGCAAGCGTCATGCGCATCACAACCTCCCAATCAAGATCTACAAACTTTTTGAACACGAACCCTCCGCATCCAACCTCTGCTTACTTACTCTGTTGCTCCAAAGACGCATGGCAATTCCATAACTGTGGCGCGTCTGTATATATCACTTTATCCTATATCCTCCTAAACTATGAGTTACATCTGAAAAATCTACGCGCCGCAGCAAGATGCGCAGGTAAAATGATGTAAACCCGACCACCTTTGGCTCCTATTAACGTATCGCAGCATTCGCCGACAAGCGCTTGAGAAGCTCGCCGCTCTCTCAACCTCTTCTCATGGAGAAATTGCCGGCCATGCGGACATATCACGTCTGTGTAGAAGATGTCCTGGGCCTCCAGCCCAAGGGAAGTCGGCGAAGGGGCAAGAGGGGGGGAAGGGAAGCGTTGCAAGTGTGCCAATGGTAGGAACCGCTTCGGAAGACACGGTCAGAGAATTTCATGCTAAATTTGTGGTATAGAGCGCAGCAGAGCTCGAGTCCGTTCTAGCACTGTGCAAAGCCGGTCCATCCGTTCAAGATTTGGCACCCGCCACTCAGTTGGCTCGTCAGTTGATACCATACCTCCCCGAATCCTATTCGCAAGCGATCGAGCAATCACACATCCTGTCCGGCTTCGACTCGGCTCCTTGGGAACTTCTCACGTACCACCTTACGCATGCCCTACTTTCTCTTGGAGAGAATCATAGCTCGATTCGCAATGCCGCTATCACGTCGATCCAGCAGTACATCGATGGCTGGGAACAAGCCTCGGCGATGGTCTACAACGAGCGTCTGGAAGCAGAGAACCCGGAAACGAAAGTCTACGATGGCACGTTTCATAAGATATTGGTGCTGGCGGCATCCATGGTGGGATTCATGCGAGCGGCGACACAGCTAGCGTACTTCTGGCGCCCAATCGAACGCGTCCAAGTCATGCAAAAACTTGAGAGTGTTTTGTCCAAGCAATTTGAAATTGCTCTCGAGACGTCACTTTCCGCCATCCGGCATTACCATGGCGATGATCGCGCATTTCAGGAATGGAAGCGGTACTCGAAGCATTATGCGGTCCACGGACGACCACTTGGAGCGATGCTCCTCCGTGAAGGACTCATGGCTTTCGTGGCGTCTTGCTCGGCTACCATAATCGACCAAGACGGAAGTCTTTCTACGGATGAACTTCTTGATCGACTCTTTAAGGACTCCTACACGCCGAATCAGCCGCGAACCGCGGGACAAGAAAAGCAGGAAATGGTCGATTGTATTACTGATGTCGCTTCCACGGAGATGGATCGATTCGACGACGGCTCTGATATCCTTGAACTGGGGTCCGTATGGGACCAACGACTGGCATTTGCCGCCAAAGGGAACGTCGTCAAAGCCTACCTTTTCTCTACAGTCGCCGACTCGAGCGTATGTGATCCAGACGTGCTGATGAGCTGGATTGAGAATGCTCTCTCCGATTCAATTCAGCTGGCGGATGAAACTTTGGCTACCGTCATTCTCAAAACCACAACCATTCTCGCAAAATCACATCCAGCTATCGCAACTCACATGAGCCGTATCCTTCCAAGGATTATCGTCAAAGGCGGACTCCAGGGACGTGTCTCATTGGTCGCAGCTGAAGCTTTGGCAACTGTTCTCCAACGAACGAGCGAGGACACAGTTATCAGCACACTGTACAGCCTGGGGAACGTTCTCACGTCCTCCGCACCAGAAAATAGGACCGCGGCCGGCACCCCATTCTCTCCGTTTGTTGATGGCAATGTTGATCCTTCAAAGCTGTCTGACGATTACATCCATCCGAATGCAGGAAGCGCCCTCTCATTGGCGCCAAGCGATTCGACCGAGCCATCAAACCTCTTCGCAGCTGTGATCCAGGCGATTGTCTGCGTAGCGAGGGCCTATAGAGAAGAGAAGATAATCGCACTTGCATTGTCGATGCTCGTTCAAAAGATCGGGCGAGTCAGTAAGGCAGTCGATGCTAGAATCATCGCAGAATCAGCGGTCCTTGGCCCATACACGAGCATATCCGACTTCCGGTCGCTTCTGAAACAATACGTCAGGATGTCTCATCGCGCCCTGGTTGAGAATCTACCGCTCATTGGGGATGCAGTCGTTGCTGCTAGAAACCACTTGTCGCAAACGATCAAAGGCGATTCGGAACACTTTGAAATTTACCTCTTCCACATCCTTGAAAGCATTGTCAGCAAAGGCGACGTGCTGGACAAGGATCAGTTGAAAGAACTCGACACGGAGCTGGGTGCACAGGAGATTTCCCATCTACTTGGACCACTGGCCATGCTTGTGTCGTCGAATGCAGAGTTCCTCCCTGAACTCGAGGGCATGGAAGGCTTGCTTGCCGCCCAAAGAAACGCTTGGTTCAACCTAGTTGTACACGGGTTCAGTTTCGCCTCTCCAATGGGCAAGCGTTATCTGAAGGAGCTTCAAGTTCTGGCATACTACAGCCAACCACTCGTCCCCAAAGATCGAACCGACAAATTGGAAAGTGATATTGAACTCAATATCGTCCTTCGACGCGGAAAAAGCGCGGAACACACGGTAGAGCATAAGAAATACCTGATGGGAGCGCTGCCGGCATGCGAACACGACATTAAGTCCCTCGGCTACCCGGAAGTCGTCTTCCTGACGACCGCATATTTTGTTGAAACCCTCCGTGCGCGAGCCGGGAACTGTACGACGGTCCTCACCTACTTCCTTGACCCACGCCTTAAGGTCGGCGAGATGGGCAATTGTATGCGGGAAATCGCCGTTCATGCCGTTAACACATACGTGGTGAAGACCATGAGCGGGTCGTTCCAATCATTCTCCTCGCCCTATCTCGCAGAGCAGCTCGGTCGTATCTTCGCCTCTTGTTGCTACCGGATCACCGCGATTCAGGAAGTTGCGATTGAGTGCGCAGATTTGATCATATCCAAGGTCCCGTCAGCCTTGTGTCAACAAACTTCGCTTTTCGCTCTCCTCGACATTCTCACGATCATGTGGGATAGTTGCCTGGAGTGTGAGACTGATGAGTATGCGTGGAGGGCGACCTTCCAAACCAAACACGCGGGCTTGGAGGTGGAATTGTCCGACAGCTACGATCTCCGTCGCGTCACCCTTGCCCAGTTCCATAAACGGGCGAAGTCATGGATGGCCAAGGTTCTGGACTTAGCGCCCGTAGACGTGAAGGGGCTTCTGCAGACATATTTGTCCGAGTACGAGGAAGAGCGAGCATATGGTCACCTATCCTTGGGCCGGTCATTCGCCATTGAATTGGGCTCCACAATTCCAACGACCGATCAGCGTCTCAATGCCATTGATCCCCAACCAACGTTGGGCGTGAATACAGCATCGGATTTCGTTGCACAGTACACCATCCGCCAAGGATACCGATTCGTCGGACTTGATGGTACCCAGGATCGCGCTCATGGGGGTTGGTTGCCTCCCGATGCGGATACGATGATCCGGACGAATGCAAAACTAGACCGCTCCATGGAGGATGCCGAGAGCCTTCTCGCCGACGTCGAAAACCGGACGCTCAATCACAAGGTTGTTGCTGTGGACGAGCTTCGTGATGTGCTACGTCGCGCTGGAGCTTTGCTTTGCAAGAGTGAAAAGGATCAATGCGCCATTGTGCATCACCTTGTCGGTATCCCGTTCGCTCTTTTCACGAAGCAATCCATCAAACTCGGCATCTCGCTTTGGACTGGTGTCATTAAAGAGAACCCTCGAATGGAATCCAGGATCATCGTGGAGGTGGCTGAGAATTGGGAGACCAAAATCCACAGGCGAGTGGGCTTGTTTAATAAGGACCTCCACCATCCCAACCCTTTCTATTTGAGGCAAGAATTTGCGCCGTCAGACAAAGAATTGATCGCGAAAAAGCAAGCGGCTGTCTACAATGCGATTGCCCCCCACTTCCGCTTGCTCCAGTTCTTCCTAAGCCATTTCGGAGCATCGCGACATAGCACGCCTCAGATGCGACGGATATACCTGCGTCTCGTCCACCTTTCTCTGGATGCGATGGAATTCATTGCTGACCATCCCCTCGCCCGAGAAGCGCATCTCCACCTCGTTCTTCTTGCTTGTCAACTTCTTCAGCACTTCCCCGGCCTTGGTTTCCCGGGCCGCTGGAGACTTTTGGACCGCATCCTAACGGCCGGGCTCGCTTGGTTTTCCAACCCCCCAAGGTGGTCATTCGGTGGTAATAGACTGCAAATCAAAGCGGAGACGCATCTCATTGAATCCGTGCGGCACGCTCTTCAGAATCAGACGGCCATAGATGCCAATGTCGCCGGTGCTCTGAGAGCCAAGAAAGAGTTACTTCAAATGTTGCTCTCGGATGAGCAAATGCGGTTGCTCGTTTGGCTCTTCCCAATAGACTACGAGAATAGGCACTTCTTCTCGTCATCAGCAGCTCGAGAAACTCCACCCGAGACTACACTGGTCAATGCCGTGCGGACTGCCTGGGCGTACAAGCCTTCTGTTGCAATCAACCTGGTGCAACGGTTTCATTCCCAAGCACTATTGCGTGAAGTCCGCTGGCTCGTTCTCAATTTCCCTGAGAAGACCTTGGATCTTCCGGATGCGTTGGAGGTCTTGCTTGGTCCCTCGATGCCAACCGATGTGTCTTTCCAGTTGAAGTATCTTTTGTACTGGGCGCCAGTGAATCCCATGACTGCTGTTACTTACTTTCTCCCGGCATATGGCAACCATCCGTTCATTGTTCAGTACGCCATGCGCGCTTTGGAGAGCCATTCGGTCGATATCACGTTCTTTTACGTTCCGCAAATCGTGCAGACTCTTCGGTATGATGTACTGGAATACGTGGAGCGGTATATTGTCGAGACTGCCAAGTTCTCGCAGCTCTTTGCCCATCAGATCATCTGGAACATGAAAGCGAATGCTTATAAAGACGATAACAGCGAGATTGTAAGCACAACACTCCTATCTTTGTACTGAGAAAATACTGACTTGCCAGCCTGACCCAATCAAACCCAACCTTGACAAGGTTATGGGCAGCCTGATCTCAAGCTTTAGCCCGGAAGACCGCACTTTCTATGAGAAGGAATTCTCTTTCTTTAACGACGTGACCGACATTTCTGGAAAGCTGAAGCCCTACATCAAGAGAAGCAAGCAGGAGAAGAAGGAAAAGATTGAAGAGGAGCTACGCAAGATCAAAGTTGAGGTCGGTGTTTACTTACCTAGCAACCCAGATGGCGTTGTGATTGGGATCGATCGGAAATCTGGCAAGCCCCTACAAAGCCATGCGAAGGCGCCATACATGGCGACGTTCCGCATCAAGAAAGAATCCCCACAGATCCAGGCCGTGGACGAGGAGCAGAATGGCAAGGCTCTCACGAACGGCAATTCGCCACTACAGAAGCATCACACCGAATCTTGGCAATCGGCAATTTTCAAAGTTGGAGATGACTGCCGACAGGATGTTTTGATCTTGCAGATTATTTCTGCATTCCGAGGGATCTTCCACGATGTGGGACTGGACGTTTTCGTATTCCCGTACCGAGTCACTGCAACGGCTCCTGGCTGCGGTGTCATCGATGTGCTCCCCAACTCCATCTCACGAGACATGCTCGGCCGCGAGGCTGTCAACGGGCTCTACGATTATTTTGTCTCCAAATACGGCGGGGAAGATTCCATCCGCTTCCAAGAAGCGCGCAGCAACTTCGTGAAGAGCATGGCAGCATATAGCATCATTTCCTACCTCCTGCAGCTCAAAGACCGCCACAATGGCAACATCATGATTGACGACGCCGGCCACATCATCCACATCGACTTCGGCTTCTGCTTCGACATCGCGCCCGGCGGCGTCCGATTTGAGCGGGCCCCATTCAAGCTCACGCCGGAGATGATCTCCGTGATGGGCGGCTCGGTTAACTCGCAATCATACCGCTGGTTTGAGGAGCTGTCCATCAAGGCTTTCCTCGCCTCTCGCCGGCACTGTGAGCATTTGGTGCACATGGTCACGGTCATGTTGGAAAGCAGTTTGCCATGTTTCAAGCCGCAGACCATTCAGCATTTTCGAGATCGGTTTGTGTTGGAGAAGTCGGAGACAGAGGCTGCGGACTTCATGAAGGGCATGATCCAACGTAGCTATCATAGTTATTCGACGAAGGGGTACGATTGGTTCCAGTTGATGACGAACGGGATCCCGTATTAGGCGGGGAGTTGCTGTCTTGGTGGAGAGAAATTTCAAAACCTTACGTTTTTCTATTATACCCTATTATAATTCGATATCTACCTCCTATAAATACTTATGACTTTGAAACCGCGATGGGAGTAATTTCACCTTCATTTTAGATCTAGGCAGAGCCAACACGAAATTTGGTGATATCACGTGACCGAATCTCAAACGAGCCACAGGCGTGTGGGGCTCAAAATTCGAGGAAATTCCACCTCACGTTAAGAGTTAAGATCTCAACCCCACGACAACGCTTTCGCCTTTCACGACCACCACGATCAACCGCAACCATGGCGCCCAGCTACGATAACCTCCAGGACGAAGAGCTCATCGATGAAGATGATATCGATTTCACAGACCTGCGAGAGCAATATGAAGTGCGACTGGAGGAAGGGCTCGATACATTCGTCGTCGTGGATGGCCTGCCAAAGGTCCCGGCAGACAGCCGAGTAAAGCTCACGAAGTTCCTGTTAAGGAAATTGAATGCGGTGGGTACCGCGACGGAAGAAGGCACCTTCATGCCGCTGGACGATTCCAATACTACACTGGGGTATGATCCGTTTGACTCTCGCCTAGACTCTATCTAACATCAATGAAGATTTGCCTTCGTCGAGTTCTCCTCACCCAAAGAAGCAGTCGCGGCGATTAAGGCTTTCAACGGCACCCCATTAGACAAGAAACATACCATCGCCATCAACAAGCTCACCGACATCGATCGATATGGCAGGGAAGGTCGCGTTGAGGAAGAATATGTCCCACCAACAATCGAAGACTTCCAGGAGAGAGAGCACCTCCGATGGTGGCTCAGCGATCCGGATGCGCGGGATCAGTTCGTCATGTTCCGGGGAGACAACGTCGGCGTTTTCTGGAACGAGAAGGATGACCCACCGGAGGTGATCGTAGACCGACCCAACTGGACCGAGATGTTCGTGCAATGGTCGCCGCTAGGAACATACCTCACCTCAATACATCAACAGGGTGTACAGATTTGGGCCGGCAAATCATGGACTCGGCAGAGACGGTTCGCACATCCGTTCGTCAACCTGATCGATTTCTCTCCCAATGAAAATTACCTGGTCACTTGGTCGCATCGTCCGATCGCCGTCGATGAGAACAATCCCGGTCCGATGTCTATGGAGGAAGACGGAAAGAACTATATCATCTGGGACGTCGAGACCGGCAAGCCTCTACGATCGTTTGTTACTCTGGATATCCCGGGACCCCCCGATGAGAATGGCGAGCCGACCAAGAAGAAGCTTCAGTGGCCAGCTTTCAAATGGTCCGCAGACGACAAATACGTGGCACGCATGACCTTCGGTCAGTCAATATCAGTGTACGAGACCCCACGGATGAACATGCTTGATAAAGCGTCCATCAAGATCGAAGGCGTACAAGACTTCGAGTGGGCTCCAGCAACGGCAAAACGCGAGAGCATCAAAACGTATGAGCAGCTGCTCTGCTATTGGACCCCGGAACTTGGAAGCAATCCTGCAAAGGTCGGCTTGATGACCCTTCCATCCAAAGAAATTGTCCGAACGAGGAACCTTTTCAATGTCTCAGATGCCAAGCTCCACTGGCAATCACAAGGACAGTATCTTTGCGTCAAGGTTGACCGACATTCGAAGTCAAAGAAGTCGCTCGCCACAAACCTCGAGATCTTCCGTATCCAGGAGAAGGGCGTCCCGGTCGAAGTTGTCGATTCTCTCAAAGACACCGTCATTAACTTCGCTTGGGAGCCGAAGGGCGACCGGTTCGTTCTCATCACTGCTGGCGAGATCCCTCAATCAGCCGCCGTTCCACCCAAGACATCCGTTGTTTTCTTCTGCCCCGAGAAGGCCAAGGGCAATGCCGTTGGCAACTTCAAACATATCCGCACCATCGAAAAGAAGAACAGCAACGCCATCTACTGGTCGCCGAGGGGACGATTCGTCGTCATTGCCACCGTACACTCGCAGCAAAGCTTCGAGCTCGACTTCTGGGATATGGACTTCGAGGGCGAGAAAGACGAGAAAGATAAGGATCTCACGGCTAACTTGCAGCTGATGAACACGGCGGAGCACTACGGCATCACAGACGCAGAATGGGACCCGACCGGTCGCTTCGTCGCAACATCCGCGAGTATCTGGAAGCATACCGTAAGTACCATTGCTAAAACCCTATTTCCCGCACCGTAAACTAACAAACCCCAGGCTGAAAATGGATACCACCTCTACGACTTCAAAGGCACCGCCCTCCGCGAAGAACCCCTCGAGCGCTTCAAGCAATTCGCCTGGCGCCCCCGCCCCCCGACCCTCCTCACCAAGGAAGAGCAGAAGCACATCCGCCGCAACCTCCGCGAATACTCGAAGATCTTTGACCCGCAGGATCTGCTCCGGAAGAACAAGGCGTCGCGTGCGATCATCGAGCAGCGGCGGCGTCTGTTGGACGAGTGGCTGGCGTGGCGCGAGCAGGTGGAGGAGGAGCTGCACGATGAGGTCGCGGCGGGTTTGCCGGACATTGCGGAGGTGGTGGACGATGGGAAGAATGAGGTGATTGAGGAGATTGTGGAGGAGATTATTGATGAGACGGAGGAGATCATCGCGTGAGGGTGAGGGATACTGTCTTCGCGATAAAACGGGCGGATAGTGAGTTGTAACGTTGTTTCATTCGGCCTAGCCGTCATAGTCATGGAGCAAGGAAGGTCATCGCAAAAGAGATTCGTGGAACCCTGCATGGACATAGATAGGCATAATCGCATTGTGACCATTCCGTCGTGTGTGCATCTAATTCTACAAACGCCGTGCGCGAGACTTTTCGTACCGAGGCAATCCAGTGCCTGCTATCTGCCGCTCGGCGTTAATACCTCCCAGCTTTGCAACTCTTCCATCCCCGTCTCATCCGCTTCGTCCATCAAGTCTTTCGTCGCGGCTCCTCGGGACGGCAACCCCGGCCTGTCTGCATCCTTGGACTGGATATTGGTAGTGACAGATCTTCTAGGGGGTGGTGGAGCAGGAGCTGTCGATTGGTCTTCCGCGCCATCTCCTTGTACCGTGACTCGGGGATGTGACTCTATGTGCTGGGGTAAAGATGGCGAATGGTGTACCGTAAAAGATGACTGTCGGAACGCCTCTGGTTTTCGGGGGATTGTTGGCGCCGTCTTGGTTGACGAGACGCTCTGTGGACTAGATGGTGTTGTGGACTGGCTGTGAATGGGTATCGGCTGCGTTCGCAGCGATTGTGCGGGTGACGACGTTGCTTGCGACCGACGCGGAGCAGGCGGTGTCGGAGTATTAGACTTGCCATTCGAAATGGAAGTCTGGGACGACGAGGAGTGGTATGGCGGAGGCAGTTTCCGTGGAATCTGCTTTGGAGGCGAATGCATGTCCATATCTAAGTTCGACGGCGAGATCCGGACCCAGTCGGGCTCTGAAGTAGGCGCGAATGGATTTGATGGACGGTTCGGATTCAAGGAATATTCCTTTCCAGGCGCCTTCACCGTCACGCGGGCAAGCGCGCCGTTATCCAGCCACCACTTCCGGCGGTCCGAGCTCGCGGGAGGAAGACCCGGCTCGATGCTCTCGTATCCGATCAGGTCCTCGTCGTCGGTGTCTTCCTCGTTGGTGTTGGCGGTACGGTCGCCGACGGTTGTGCGGCGGTGGTTGTACAGCTCTGCGCTGAGCTTGTCTTTGATGCCCTCATCGACCAAACTAACGTCGCATTCGAAGGTGGCGTAGACGGGGCGGTGGTCGGAGGAGAGGAGGGGGACGGAGTTGTAGTGGATTTGGCGGATGTTGGTGCCTTTACGGAGGACTCGGTCGCACCACGCCGGAATGCGCTGCTTCTCACTGTTATGTGTTAGCTGAGGTTCCGAATATGTCGGCTAATAAGCTTACGAGGTATCATATCTCTCTGTCCCGATATCGAAGCGATACGTGGGAAGGAAGGTTATCCGCGCTTCGGAGTAGTACTGGAACACCAGTCCAGCAACCATTTGGATGTTCAGCTAGTCAGGTAAGCGATGTTCTAGAGAGACTCGGATAATCTTACCTGATCATTCACGTAAAGCGTCTCCAGGTCGCCCGCTGAGATTAGCTTTCGCACCTTCTCGTTCTCCAATCCGATCCTGTAGTTGAAGTCGCCCATCCAAATCACAGTATCATGGTCATCGATTAACCGGTTCCGCTGAAATCGCAACCCCTGGCTGATCGTCTTGTAATCCCGATTTCGCTCCTCGTAGTTCGCAAACCCAGCTGCAAGATGGGCAGTGACCAAGCATATGGATGTATTCGCGTACTCCATGCGAATTGCCACCGCCCCTTTATTTCCCGCCATGCCCGACATCCCAGTCTTCTTCATGCTTGCCTCGACATTCTTGATGTGTTTTAACGAGGCGGACTTGACGAAGACCGAGAGTGACGCCCCCACAAGCTGTCCACCTCTCAGAAGCACGTACTCATCCTGTCCTTCTTTTGTGGTCATTCTGTTCAATGCCTTGAGCACCGACAACTCCCAGTCCTTCCGTCTTTCCGGGTCCGTCGACATGATCTGCTGCGGGCTAAGCTCCACGATTTCCTGAAAACCCACGGCGAAGATCTCCGGAAAATGTTTGTCAGGATACAGCCACATTCCCAGATCCTCGTTGATGCCATCGGTTCTTCCGTTTAGATTGAACGTCCCGGCCCAGATGTTGATCAACTCTTTGGAGCTGTACTCGGATGCTCGTCGATTCATCTCATTGATGACCCAGTCGTTGATCGGGTCGTATAACACAATCGGCTGCTGCCCCATCAAGCGTCCGAGAAGCATGTCCATCGTGTTCTGACGGCCTTTGTCCGCAAAGTTGTTCACATACAATCGATGGGCGCTTTTCCGTGCGTCTGCAATGGCGCCTGCAAAGGACATCTTTCCCAGTCGAGTAAAGGACGATTTTAGAGCCCCTGTTCCGGCGTAAATTTTCGAGAGATGATCGCCATTGTCTGCCCAAAGGCTGTTGTGCCTCATCCAAAAATCCGATGTCCCACGTTCCTTGTGATGGAAGAAGAACAGTTCCAAAGCCAGTTGGCTGATGATCGTCTGCACCAAGTTGGTACGATCAAGGCAGTCGAGGCAGTTCGTCCGGAAGACGCCATCTTGTTGAAGGGTCGGTGTATTGGATCGTACATATCTGGTCCGCTTCCCGTCGGTCTCGGATTCCCATTTCGTCAGGTAGTATGAGAAACTGTTCGCAGAATCTTCGATGTACTGTCGGATCATTTGCGCCGCTTCGTAGCCAGTGGGACCTTTTGTCTCCGCGTGGAAGTCATATAACGTCTCTTTGAGGAGCCCATGGCCCTTTTCAGCTTCCGCTGCCCGCTTATTAAGCACACAGTTGTTAATATGCTGATGATATCTACCGGTAAGCTCCAGCTCCCCGGGTTTGTCGTTGCTCAGCAAGTTAACGACGTGGATGGGACCGTATGCGTACTCCAGTCCTTCAAAATGCTTGTCGAATGCAGGCTGCGTTGCTTCAATGGAACGACTTAAGGTGATCTTTTGTTGCCCCGGGATGAGGCTATTCGTCTGTTCCCAGAAGACGGGGACACTTCCACGGAGTTGGATGTAGGAAAAACAACTGCCGTCGGGTAGCCAGAAGATAGTTTCCGTCTCGACGAAGTTGGCGACATATCCATCGTCGTCAATGCCTCGCGCGTTGAATCGAGTACCCGCACGTCGGCATGAGAGTCGAGATATCAAAGTCAATTGGGACGGCAATCCCGTGCGAGACGATACCATAGGGGAAGAGGATGCGGGAACAGGGAGAGTGAAGGCAAATCCTCGAATGGCAGACGTCATGATCTTTGAGTCGTCCAGCGCCCTCTTCTCACGAAGACCGAGACGTGCTCGGAAGTTGACCAACGGCTGGATCATGAACGAATTCCACAGAAAGCCGTCATCAAGACTGTCCACGGACACAGGTACGTCTGCTGGCCTAGACTAACGTCAGTCATCTGCAAACATGCAAGCGCATGGTAGCTTACCTGTCTTGGAGTCTCCTCGTGACATCGAAATCGGCGCTGTAATAGAACGTGCCGCTGCTCAGGAGCTTCTTCAATGTCAGGCACGGATGCTCCAGAATCGACTCTCGACGACCAGGACTCTGACTTCGCTCGAAGCCATCGTCGCCAAGGGTATCCGTTGGATACGGATTGATCTCCTCACTTAAAACAAAATCATAGTCCGTGCTACTTAGGCAGTCTGTTTTGATATCAGCTCAGGGCCATTGGCATTCAATATTATTCATTCATGGAGACGAACGGAACTCCACTGCGAGGATCTTCTGGACCGTCTCCGCCGGTCTGACGGTGGCGGCTTTCTGCGCCGCGCTGACCACGCACAGAAACACTTCATTCGCGATGGATATCAACCCAAGCGTCCCATGGACGGTCTGCGACGACAACGACCGATACTCCGAGAGGTCGACATCGTCGATTGACGAGAACTCGACGATGCACCGAAATGCGTTCGCGCCGCCGTTCACCAAGCTGGTCGACGACCCCGACGAGTTATTCTCCACCGACGACTCACTATGCCGTAGGATCAGAACGCTGGTGGCGGTCGCGAGCGCGATCGCACGATGGGAGGAGTCTTTGATGAGGACCCGGATGGACATTTCCCGTTCCCTGCTCGTGGAGGGGAGGTTGCGGTTCGAGGTTGGGCGGCTTCAATCATCATCCGGTGTTTGAAAAATTTCGGGGATCATTTCACGCGAGATTTCAGGCATGTAGGTGGGAATTCTGAGGATGAATATGCGGGCGTCGCTGGTGTATTGAGCTGATCTGCAGGTTTTCGGTGAAGGGTCCGGGTTGCGTCAGCCTTGAGCTACAAATGCAAGATAGAGCTGAGACAAAGGAATGCTATACAAATTCTATGCAATCGACCAATATACCGGTATATTAGGCTGGATAATATATTTATGTGCTATTTCGCTTGCAAGGGGAAGAATACACGCGAGTATAGACCGCATCTGACTCCAGGAGAGCGGCAACGCCAACCAGAGCTGCTTTATCATTTGTAGACCGACGTTAGAGACAAACACCACTTGAGCAATATGCGCAAGCACAGATCTACCAAATGATTTAAAGGCTGTCAGAACGGTCGAAATCCAATCCATTCTCTTAATCCAATCATATCTCATAAGCTCGTAAACCCGCTCACATCTACCAGCCTAATCATAGTACCTGCGATTCCCATGCTTATCAATATGGATCTCCGTCTCCCTCGTCCTCCGATACTCATCCCTCGGATCATGATACTCCTCCCTCACCCGACTCCGACTCCGTGACCGTCCCCTACTAAAATCCGCCCCCCTCTCCTCCCTTGGCGCATCGATATACCGAAACGACTCGTAGTCCCCTCCACGGTGGCTCCTCGCCGGCGACACGTCCCGCTCATACCTCACCTCCCGCCTCTCATACCGATAATCATCCCGCTCCCGCCGAGGACTCGGCGACCGCATACTACTGACGCTGCTCCGCGGACTCGCATGCACATAGTGCACGTCGTGCGAATGCACGGGCGGCGGGGTCGGCGACTTGACGAAAACGGGGACCGGCTGCGGGGCGGGAACCTTCAGCGGGGCGGCGGTGGGCACGGCGACGGTGGTGGGGATGGGGGTGTGGTAGTGGCCGGAGTGGCGGTGGTCGAGGTGGTGGTCGGAGTGGTGAGAGTGGACGGAGACGCGGGAGATGCGGCGGGGGGAGGCAGTGCGGTAGGTGGAGCGGCGGACGCGAGTGACACGGACAGGGGAGAGGTCGCGGTCTTCTTTGACGTGGACGAGACACATTGGTGCGAGAGGATGGGTGGAAGGGGTTGAGGATCGGAGGGGGTTCGGAGGGGAAGCGCTTGGGCGGAAATCGGTAAGGCTGAGTGCGGATAAGGAGGCTGACTGAGGGCTGGCGACTCTCGTGGAGTAGCGAATGCAGGGATTTCAGGGGTTGAGTTAAAGAATGGATTTAGAGTAAGTTGCAACAATATCAACGCGGTACTTTCGCTAAATCAAGAGCCGCGGCCCTCCAACTCCAAAATGTGGGAACTGAGTTGTGATGAAGTTAAGTTCAGTTTGGGGGCCGAAGCTCGAGGTTCAATGAGGAGAGGAATACGGCGTACTATAGATACCAGCGAAGGTAAGTACTTCGTTGCTAACTACCTTATGTTAGTTGGGACCTCAAGTTAAACGGAGCTTGCTCTGCTGTCAATTAAATATAGAAATGAGTTCATGTTGAGTCCAGTCCAGCCCATCAAGATTTCCATCCCTCTCCCGTCTCTTGATGCATCCTGGCACTGATCGCGATATGGTACTCTATTCACTAAACCATGGACTACCTTCTCGCTGATACCATTGACAGTGACCGATGCGTGCTTGACGAATTCAAATAGGTTGATAATAGAGTCTTACTGTACCTCACGTAGTGTATCCCTTCCGACCATAAGCTCAAGAACATACTCATGCTTAGGCTACTGGGCCAGAAGGCAAACCGCAGTCTGTCCACTGACATCAGTCCCGCTTCTCGACAAGCCTTGGGTTAGGCTCTGAAATATTACCACAGGTTCAAGTCGAAGTCTACTCTTCGGTTCTGCACGATCCTCCCGCTCTCTGATCAAAAGTGGGGCCAAGCTGGTCGACCGCCGATGTGTGTGGACGGTGAAATTTTACCAGCAGCTGATAGAGCTTTGGCGAGGTTGCATGACGCCAGTTTAAGCAGCTAGGGATGCGTGTAACATCCATGGCGTAATGGTGTAATTGACGACCAATCGACAAACCAGATTCTTAGGGACAATAGATGGTACTCTAGTCTCGACCGCCTATAGCGATCGGGAGGAATCCACGGCGAATTCAGATTAGATGGGAGAGCGGAGCGCACGCACTTGCAGGCAGAAGTCCATTACGATTCCAATCTGTCCGTGTCGTCGTCTTGGTGAACCAAACCATATCGAGAAAGTGTAGATGCAACCGAATCATCTTCCCGCTCCCGAGAATAAGGACGTGCTCAAGAAATGCCCCATCCACCAAAGAGATCCAACATCCCAACACACCCCAACGACTTCAAAATAACGCCATGAAGTAAGAAACCCAACATTACCACTCCCTACCCCTTTCCTCCCCCACTTCACGGCTTCTTCTCTCCCTGCCCCATCAACTTCCCCAAAAACTCCTTCCCCTTCTCCACAATCCCCTCCTCCTTCACCGGCTTCTTCTCTGCCCTCTCCACCTTCTCCCCTCCCACATTCGCCGCGCCGCCGCGCCCCGTATGATACACCTCCGGGTCGCCGCGCGGCACGGGCCCGACGTCCTGCGCGGCGCGTGCGATCTCGGGGTGTGCGGGGTCGTTCTTCGCGATGTTGCCAGAGCCGCCGCGCCCGGTGGTGTAATGGTCGGTTTTGATGGAGGGAGTGACGAAGTTGGAGGGGTCGGCGGGGGGGTGGGTGTCGGTGGCGATGTTGCCTGGGGGGGATTAGTTGGGGTGGTGGAGTGAAGGGGGTATGAAGGTGGGGAGACGATGAGATGCTCGATGAGGGGGATTGAAGGAGTCGAGGGAATGGAAACGGGTTGTGTGGAAGTGAATGGGGCTACTTACCGGCACCACCTCGTCCATGCGAGTGCTTTGGAACGTCCTCTGCCATCCTGATCTCAGATATCTCGAATATCAACTTTCTTCAGATGTTCGTGGAGCGGTAGCCTTCGGAAAGGCCCCAGAAAGTTCCGGTATAGAAGCTGTGTGGGAGAAAGTGCCAACGCGGACCGATGGTTCGGATGTAGATATCACAAGGCAGACGTCGAAATATGCTCTTCGGCGGTGATCAATTTCTTCCGTGGGTCGAGGAACCAGACTTGCGGACCCAGACTTGGACGGTTTAATTATATTTCCTAGGCACCCAGCAATGTTGCAACCAAAAACGTCAAACGTGCGAAAACTGACAACATCCCCATTCCCTCGTCCAGCAACCGCCCCTCCTCTTAAATACATCCTCCTCCACCACCATAACGCCTTCGTGCCCCTCCACGTCCTTGGCCTTATCACCTCATCCCCAGTATTTTCCCTTCCCAACATCCGCCCGCTACAAATCTGCCAAATCGGCAAATTCTCGCCCAGCATGATTGCACGCCAAGCGTCCTCGCCAGCCGTCGGCCCCTCTCCCATTTTTCGCGTCCATGCGCATTCGTAGGGGACGATGATTCGTCGATGCGACGCCAAGGTCCGGATGGGGAAACTATTACGAAATTGTTTTGGCGGAGGAGGCCAATGGGAGGGGGGGGAGGGGAGGTGGGTGCATGGCTAGCGCCGGGAATGGAGGTGGTGGTTGGGTAATGCTTGGGTTGCAGGTGACACACGGTTGGAGAATTGTGGGAGAATCATGATCGGCCAAGGAGTCTGGACCAAGACGATCTGAATACGACAGATATTTGGAAGGTAGCCCAGGTAGGTGACGCTAGAGCATGAGGCTCGTGGCAGAGTGGAGAAACGGTTCGACGGGGGAGTGGGGAGTTATCCTTGGTTTCGCATGGTGGTTTCGCATGGAGAAATCTGTTACAATTGCGATGTTGTGAAGAGAATGATAATCGTGATTGATATCGATCTTGCTGGTGGTGCAGCAGCAGCTAGAATAAGCTCAGTATCGAGGCTATAGACGACTTAGAGATAGGTAATTGATGGCTCGTGCCTTGCTACATAGGAATGAAGCTTCTCTTTGACCCGTCTCAATTCGGAAAGATGCTTCGCCCATTCAAAATATCGAGCACGCGCCTCCAAGTAAAGTGAGCGCAAGAATTAAGGAGAGGATGCTGTCAAGATAGTATAAAGTCATATAGAAAACGTTAGAGAGAGAGATTCATACGCCCGTCAGGCATCTCTGCGAGGCACATGTGGGGAGAAGACGTTAGAATGGACAGATCACAGATGAAATAGGTAACTACTGAGTCAGACATCTAATCATCTGATGGAGGCCCTAGTTATCTTAATGGAGCTAGTAGACCAGCACTTGTTTCCTTTGCTGACTAGCCGTATCGTGCAATCAGCAGTAATTCATACCGTGCATTGGTACAGCTAATTCTATGGTGTCGTAAGATTGATGATAGCGAGATTGAGTTGAGATAAGGCGCCGACGGGAATGGAGCCATGTTGTACTGGGAGAATTGAGGGTCGAGGTCCCGCAATGCGGGGCACTGGGCAGCCCATGGAATTGGAATCTGATTTCAGTCGAAAAGGGGGCATTGCGGGGCAGTGGATTCATGACAATAGAATCAACTTCACGGTTCAATGACACATTGTCTTTTCCCTCCTCAGTTTCAATTCATCCACTCGACAAAGATAATATAGTACATGAGAAACCCAAAACCCAAGTCCCAACAACATAAGAAAAACCAAATCTCATCCTCTATGATACAGGACTCCTAAACTCCAAGATTGCTGCGTGAGATCCTTGCGGACCGATATATTCTATTCATGGCCATGGCCGGTCATTCATTCCCTCTCGCGAAGAATCGTGGTCTTTACATAAGTCATCAAGGAAAATCGCAAAACATATCCTCCCGCTGCTGTGATGATGGGGAAAAAACAAAGTTAGAAAGGCAGACGAGGAGGCTTGTCATATCTCGTCCGTGTGAGAAGCGAAGGTAGCAGAGAGAGCCTCACTGCAACAACCGCGCATGCGGAGGGTTGATTGTCGCCGCCGCATGCGCAGTCGGAGGAGTCGTCGATATCCGTGCTGGTGGGGTGGAGGGATCGATGTCGAATGGATGCATGGGAAGGGAAAAAAGATCCAGCCACGAATCGTAGGCGCGCAGACGCCGTGGAACGGTGGAACAGACGCAGACACCGGACTATGGGAACCGTTCAGGAAACCGAAGGTCGTGAGACGAATCCGAGACCCAGGAAGGCAAGCTGTTTTTTTATGCTTTTGTTCGATAGGATGTCGTGGTTCCAAGGAAGAAATTCGGTCGCGATCGATGAGGATGGTTGGAGTGATTATCTGCATTCCGAGATGTCCTTCTCTTTCGTCCGCTCGTCGTAGGCTTTGCGCCGGGCAATTTCGGTTGGATGGAATTGCATCATGAGTCTTTGTTGAATCGTGAATGTTCATGATGGAGCCTGGAGGACCCGGCGACGATCAGGCATCAGGATGACCGGGGTGCCGGGGTGGGCTCTGATTTGACGACTCAGGTGCAGCTTAGTTGCCTGAACAGGAACATCATTGTCAGTCGCTGAACTTTGGTTCATACTTCGGGATGAGATGTTAATTACCTGCACCATCGCGCGGTTGTCCTTTGCGGGTATATGATCGTGATGAAGAGCCGTTGGGCTCGAAGAAAATGGCTCCAGGGCCATTTCCGGCGCCGTCCCTTGGTCGGTCTTCCTTCATGTTGAGCGTGGGTTTGGAGAGGCGAAGGGCGAGGGTGAATTCAGTCATGATGAGTGTTTCTGGGTCTGGAATGATTCGATTGAGTTCAGATGTGTCGATGAGTATATTGAAGCTTTGAATATTCAGTTTGGTGTTGAGTGTAATGAAGGAACGCTCGATAGAAAGGCAGCAAGAAGTAGAGGTATATATGTATGCTCGGCCAGCGGGTCAACAGCGACGACTACGTCGAAACAGGCAATTTCCCTTGTATTAGCGGCCTCAAACCTGGGAAAGGCATACAAAGGCAATAGAACCATCAATTACCATCCTCTCACCGTGAGTGGCCCAGCTAGGTGCTGCCTAACATCGGTTACTCTAAAGGGCGATTTGGGAGTCATGAGCAGGCCGCACAGCCCGCAACGACCTGACCCGAGGATCCCCAATTATCGCCTTACATTGGTAAGTTATGACTGAACGGGTAACAAAAGTCGATACATAGCCCAAACGCTCTCCAATTCACACCGATGTGGGTGTCAATGTTGAAAACAGGGCGAGTGGAGCGGTGGTGGTGATGGGCGGAAAGGCAACTTTGGGGAGGTGCTGCGCCATCCTACCTATTGAGCAGGCATGGGACGTTAGGACGCGATGGGCGCGACGGATCTCAGGTCCTCGGTCACCATCAGAGGTTCCGGCGGTCTGCGCCTGCGCAAGACAGCCTGCTGCGATTGGAAATCGTGGTCGAGACCAATCATTTGCGCGTGTAAATTGTCGACTCACAAGAAGGACGATGTGGGACGGATGCCTGTCCACTAGTCCGATGGTTCTATGGTTTCTAGAAGGCTTTGGCGAGCCAGAGGGCGTGGCACGGCCTCAATGATCACGCCCGTGCTCAAGATGCGGAATTTTGCCAATGTGCATTATGGTCCTCATGACCGTCCGGTCGCGATGTTGAGGGGAGTTTCAGGGGGTGGTGGTGGTGGAGCAGCGCGGTGGAAGTTTCGACGTGGTGAGAAAACGCGATGCGACGCCAACTCGCGCCCACGTCGCGAACTCGTGATCCAGTCCTCAATTCTGGCCAAAATCTCAAACGCTGCGCCTCAGTTTCGAGGAAATCATTGGCCGCCTGCAGCATTAGCCACAGATGGAGAATGGATGGGACCCCCCACACAGCCCCTACCGGAGTCAATGAACAATGAGGCTTGACCCCCCTCCCCCATCACGAGGAGGCGCCCAGACGGTGAAGGGATTATGAGACTGACATTTAACCGTCCCGTCGCCCAACTTTCTCCACCCCACCGGGCCCAACTATTTCGTCACGTCGTCTCGGTCAGATTGAAGCCCTGTTTTCGGTTCCTCGTTCACCGCTCTGGGGCAGGCGGATGGGAGACACGCTTCGCGGTATGCGTGGGGGATTGTCGGTCCTGCGACATGATATGCAGTCCCCGTACAGTCCAGACCGAGCGGTCCACCGGCGTGAGACTTCCCTGTTGCTCCAGGGTGACGTTCATACCTCGATTCTGGTCCGTCAAGTATCAATAACCCGCAGGCCGCATCGTGCAGGAGGACTCAGAGGCAGCCGGTTGAGTGCCGACTTACCTACTGATTGGGCACAAGGCATCTTCCTCCGTCCTTTTCCCAATTGTTGTAGCCTGGAAAACGCCTGATGACTGGCACCGCAAGTGAAGGACCTTGTTCCATCGGGCATCCAATTGTACAGCCTCATGCCCGTCGCATCTTGGCTTGAGTCACCAGTCTGTTCCGCCCTGATTATTCATGTCAGATGTCGGAGGATGGGACAGCGGCCCAGTGACGACAGACCCGCAGAGCCTCATGACAGTCGGAGGACCGTCGTTCCGTTTTCTGGTCGTCTGTTGATGTTCCGGCGTTGGCTCGATCCTCGTCCTGCGAGGGTGCGGGTCCCTGGCATTAGCGGGGTGTCATTAAGGGACAGCTCCCAAGCATGTCTGACTTGCTGGCGCTCCAGAGCACGAGGGCTCAGGCTACATATTTCACGGACTGGCTTCGATCTTCGGATTGGTTATGACTTATGAGAAAAATTAATGACGTGTGAGGGAGTACGTGACGTTGAATATTAGGTTTCTGTATACAATAGGCCGTTTGTTCATCTATTAGCGGCTGTCCGCAACGGACTTGTGTTTGACACTCATCCAGGCTCCTGGTGACGACTGACGAGGAGCTTGGGGGGACTTCGAAGCTCGCCGAACCGCGTCAGCTGTAGAAAGAAACGTCATGTGCAGTCCCTTAAAATCTATCCGTAATGACAACTAGGAACATATACTGAGTAAATACAATCATAGGGTTCAACCTTTCATGATATCCATGAATCCATCGCAAGGACCATCCGCCCTCACCGAATTGAGCTCTTCATCAAACTCCTCGCAGTGGCTGTCGAACGCGACGAATCACAAGCCCAAAGCTATATGGCTCGGGGAGGACGGGTTAATGCTACCCGGCGTCAATCAATTGGAGACGGAAAAGGGAAACAAAGAAATACGCACGTCCAAGTCCGAATCGAAATTCGCAGATCAGGATTTCCCCAGGATTTCGAGTTGATCCCTTCTCGGCTCTCGTATTTAATTTGGGAGGGTCTCCTTTTCTTGCAGCTCGCAGCTCGCAGGCGTTTATTACCCACAGATTCCCCAGAGTGAACTTGTTCGTCACTCCACCGTTTGTCCATCACCTGCAGTGATCAACAACAACCCTCACGGATCCACCTCCTATCTACTTCCTACACCAACCAACTTCTCACCACTCTCTCCTCCTCCAACTCTCCAATTCCATCCAAAACTATCATCCACCCCAATCTCACCATGCACTTCACCACCGCCGCCCTCCTCTCCTCCCTCGTCGCCGTTGCCGTTGCGCAAGCAGACGTCGGACAGCTTCCCGAGTGCTCAGTATGACAATCCCACCCCCCGTTCCACAGAACCTCCCTCGCTAACCGTCCGCTCCCTGCAGCGCTCTTGCGTCGGCGCCAGCTTCGGAGGCTGCGGCCCCATCGACATCAAATGCATCTGCAGCAACGAGGCGCTGATCAGCGACCTCTCGTGCTGCGTCGCGAACCGCTGTAGCCCGGAGGATCAGCAAGGTACGGCTCCTTCCGCTCCAAAACCCTACCCCTTGCATGGTTCCCAGCTCCCTCCCCATAGGACGATAAATCTATCCATCCATCCAACTCCTCCGCTAACACCTCCATCCAGCCACCATCGACTTCGCTGTCAACCTCTGCCGCACCTACCAAATCTCCGTCCCCACCTCCGCCTCCTGCCCCGCCGGCTCCGAGCCCACCTCCGGCCCCGAATCGTCCGCCAACCCCGAGTCATCAGGCGACGCCGCGCCGACCAGCGCCGGCGCCTCGGGGAACGGGACCTCTGGCGGGAACACGACCGACGCCGGGAGCGCTCCCGCGGGCGCGACGCCGCCGGCCGCGACGAGCAGTGGGTTGGCGGGGAGAATTGAGGCGGGGATGGGGGTTGGTGCGTTGGTTGCGGGGGCGTTGTTGGCTTTGTAGAATGGGGATATGGGATGTAAAAAGATTTGGGGGTATGTTAATTAAGGAGAGTATATGAACGATGTTTGGAAGGTGTGGGCGAGCTTGGTGCGCTTTCGTTCGGTGTGCACTTTGACCTTCCTTTCAAAAGAAGCCCGATATTTTCTAATTTACTTTCTCTTTCTCCAATCTGGCATGTTATATCTCATTGTGACTTGTTCGTTGGACAGATGGGTAGGTAAAGACAATGCCAAATATCCATTGACCATTCCACCACCTAATCGCATCTGTCATTGTTTAAATGATGATCGGATTGTACCAACTGAAGACACAATTTGGGTCCCACTTCCTCTTAAGTGCCCTCAGCCTCTCCAATTTCCGTGCTCCATACATCGCCTCCTGGGAGTCATCGCCCTGCGCATAATTCACATAGACCTTCGTCTCTTCAAACCCACTCGTCGCTCTAAACCGCTCACGAACTTCATTTTTCCATTTATTGACCATCGGCTGAAGTTGGGGATCCGTGGTCTGATGCCCGATGATCCTGGATATCGTTAGCGTTGATTCTAATTAATTCCATCTCCTGCGTGTTCCTACATCTGGCATTTGACGTCGCGATGCGGATACGCCGTCTCGTCATCGGGAATCTCCGCCATCTTCTGCGACCCCCATGCTTCGATGATCGCGACGCTGCCACGAAGCGCCGGATATTCCTCCCAGTACCTTGCCAGCTCCGCAAAGTACCACTCGAAGGTAGGCAGATCGAGCTGTTTGACGTGCGCTGAGAACATGGTCCTGGGCATGTTGCGGATGGAAACGGTCGCATCCGCTCCGAATCCCCATTTGGTGTTGATTTGGTTCCAGGGCAGGTAATCGATCTGCTGCAGGGTAGGGCCGAGGTCGATGATCGGTTGGATGAGTCGCTTGCCTTCGTCGAGGTCTCCGGTATAGATGTAATTGACGAGCATGATCGGCTGTGGGTTGTTAGAGCTACGTGTCTGGCAAAATCGCGGCGCTAGGAGGACCGCTCACCCCACCGGCTTTCTCATCGTAGAACTGCCCAACCGCCACGGATAATTCCGGAGGTTGGTCTTCGTGAATCTCCTGCAGGATTCGGATGATCTCTGGGCCATTATTATGCGGGAGGACGAAGTCCGCGGACATCACGTTCCCCCCATTCTGTTGATCGTAAATTTGATACGTCGCTTTCATAACGATCCCGAAGTTGAATCCAGCGCCGCGCATGCCCCAGAACAACTCCGTGTTCTCCGTCTTGCTCGCTTTGACAAAGTCTCCTGTAGCAGTGACGAGTTCGACCTCCAGGAGAGAATCGAGGAGTAACCCGTAGGTGCCTTGCATTCGGTTGAGACCCCCGCCAACTTAGTTAGAATTTGAGTCAGTTAATGGGTTTCAGTATGCATGACCATATGCCTCTTACGAGTTACTCCGACTATGCCGACTGTAGAGCATGCTCCCGTCGCTGACGAAGTCAGCGTTATATCTCACAAATCAGTGGACAAACCGTTTACATACGCATTTCTTTACCAGCTTCATGGAGAGGGTCGAAAATCTCATTGAAGAGGACGGCGCCTCCAACCGTGATCGTACTGGCACTGGCATCGATGGAGACACCCTTTAGATTGCTGATATCCACCTCGAGTAGGTTCTGTGCCCTTTCATAACATGACGAAAAATTATGGCCTGTGGCCACGGCGTGGAATGGGATGTTGTGCTCGGTAGCGCATTTAACCTGTCCCTTGGTTATTCTCTAGGTCATTTCCCAGTGCCAGGAGGCTTACCGTGGTCTGTATGTCTTCAACCGTTGCAGGCTTCACCGTCGCAATGAATGAAGGTGCCTGAACCGTCGTCCATCTAGTATGCCCGATGCTTTCGGATTTGTCGGCGGCGAGCGCATATTCTGATTGAGAAGAAAGACGACTCTTGAGTAAAGAAATGATCTGAGGACCGGTCAATTCCATCGTGGTGAGAACGCTCCTTGACTTTGGGTGAAATTATCCTAGCCAAATAGTTCATATCAAAGGTCCGACGACTTGAACTTTGGGTTCAACATATTTATAGTATAACGATAATAAGACTCCGAACTGTACAATTCATTGGGGACTTAAGCGGACTACGCTATTAACCTCTTCTGGAGTTCTGGCCTCGTAGTTGCGGTGTCTGGTTTAAGATATTCTTAGAGTAGGCATCCTACCAAGGAAACACTAGAATATAGTATTGCCGTATTGGATCTTACTGAACGCCGCATCCTCAATATCGTCCAGAATCTCTTCTTCAGCGGATGCAGATCAAGCGGTTCCAAATACCGCATACGATAACTTGCTACAGGCACCCAATTGTATGTCATCTGGAACGATGATCGCCACTCGACGTTGCGCGTACGTCAGAACTTTAAACGACGACCCAACGCCGACACTCAGCTCTGGGACGTACTCGTAATACGACCGATGTGAGAATTGTCAGAATACGAGATACGCTGCCGGCAGGGTCATCATGTCGGTGTGGTTCAACAAATTACTCAAAGAAGGGGCTAAAAACGTAGAAGAAAGCGAATCAATACTTTGTTGGAGACGAGGCTGGACTTTTGATGCAAGGAAACCCTTGAGGTAAACGCTGGGCCGGAGCGGTAGTTGCCGGTCAGTCAGTCGGATCAAACAAAACAGTTCCGACAATCCAGATAACGAAGGGTCGTCTATAGAAGCTGGAAAGATGTTCAGAAATGAGGATAAATACATCACCAATTTGAGCGACATCACGATTCACGAAATCTTTGTAGGTTCAAACATGGAGGTCAATGCTGTGGGGGATGGGATTGAATCCGAATGATCCCAGGTCGCGCTGCGGCCTGGAGCATCGCAATTAAGTCCATAATATATTCTTAATTCTCACATTCTTTCCATATTCATCCAGCACTAATGGTCTAGTGGTAGAATGTGTCGTTGCCATCGACGCGGCCCCGGTTCGATTCCGGGTTAGTGCATTTCTTTTTGTTTTTTGCTGGTCGAGGTTCCGTCGAATTCGTTGCTCATTTATCCGTCCAGATTGATTGTTACAGCCAATGTTATTTTTGCTGATCGAGGTTGGGTTGAATTCCTTTCCTTTCATTTTTGTCCCACCAAGTTGCTTATGAAGCTAATGCTATTTTCGCTACAGCTTATTGCCATTTGAGTGTAGTATTTACTATCTGTCTTGGGTGACCAAATTTGACGCCCTCGGACATAACGTTAATAGCGATAACTTCTTTCTTCTACCGAGACCAGGAGACAGTGTCAAGAGCATCGAATCTAGGACGTGACATCGTTTATACAATAGTGCAGCCTTGCGAACGGGTACACAGCCATATGTTCTGGTAATAGGAGAAATGCCACCGTAATAAGTCTATTATAACCGAGAACCGTCTTTTTTTTTGTTCCTTTCATTTACCATCGCGTACAATGCTGTCTCCATCTCTAAGAAGAAGTCAACCGTTACCTCATCCCCTACAAGGGACGTTAGATATGAAACGCTCCAAATAATTTCAGACTCCATGGAGAACCTACCTGGTGGCATAATCTGCGTGAAAAGGGTCCCAGCGATCCCACTTATGGGATCAACCCACTGTAGCAGCTGGTCAGTGTGGTTCCAGAGCCCGGATATCAGATAACTCACCCAATGCAGATTCGGGAACCCAGCCCAACTCGCGGACCCCTTTTTTCGTCTGCCAGGCAAATCCTCCATTGTGGTGGTCCCCGCAAGACAATAATCCGCTTTTTCCTCCTGAAAATCCTCCACCCCGAGCACCCTCCTTGTCCGCGCGCCCAGAGGCATCAACATGTCCTTTCGCGTTGCTTTATCCAGCTGTGGTCGAAATAGCTCTTGTGTCGCTTCCTCACCGAGGAGCGGCGATCCACCGTTGACGAGTGCGGTCAAGAGCCTCACGAAATCGGCCGCGGTCGAAAACAGTCCGATTCCGCCGAGGTCGTCTTTCAGGGGGTAGTCCATGATAATTGGACCGGGCCCGAGAGGAGCGGTTCCTTTCGGCCCGCCAGGTCGAAGGCCCATCTCCTGCTGCGGTGGGAGGTCGCCAGCAGGGCGTAGCTCGGGGTGGAATGTGGTGTGCTTGGCACCGAGTTTCGACCAGATGTTGGCTTGCATGTAGTCTTCGAGACTCAGTCCGGTCACCTTCTCGATCTGCAAGCCGTCAGCTGGATTAGCTCTCGCGTATATATGTCTATACTGACCGCTTGGCCCGCCCAATCAATCCCAGGACCGTATCCCCAGGAAGTTCCAGGCTGGAAAAGTAACGGATGAGTATATCCTCGCATGCTGCCTTCCCACATGTGATTCTGCCTCCCAACTGCTTCTGACCATCTGAGCAGCTGAGGATGTCGATCTAAATTAGTGCATGAGCATTCTCGCTTCAGAAACAGGAGGTATGGTTGTCAGGGGTTTACGCACCATACACAAACCCAGACATATGACAGACTAGATGCCTAACCAAATTTAGATGCGATCGTCTACATCGATTTAATCTTCCCTCCTCACCTTATCGTTAGTTTACCCTTGATCTTCTCCATGACCGGCTTCGCTAGAGGCGTAGGCGTCTCTGGCTCTGCCACCCGCGTCGCCGCTTGAGACTCGGCGGGCTCCTCAAATCCAACCAGCACCTCAAGGTCTCTTAACTCTGGGACAATATCCCGAACGTCCTGATCGAGATCGAGCAGTTTTCGTTCCACCAACTGCATCACTGCAACCGCCGTGACGACTTTTGTCATCGATGCGACCCAACATAATGAGTCTGGCTGCAACGGGGCATTTTCATTGGGGTCGAAGCGCAGTTTTCCCGCGGCCCGTTTGTAGAGTGTATTGCCTAGGAAAAATAAGCAATAAAGAAATATAAAGGGGTAGGGTGGCGAGAGATGTATAAGCTGTGAATTTACCTTTGTTGTCCACAGCAATGAAGGTAGCTCCATTGAATACACATTTGGCTGGATCGGTATATTTATCCAAGATCTGATCCAATACCTTGGTCGACATGATTACCTCTAGATAGGATAATTTAAATTCAGATTATATCACCACAGATAATTCCCATGGAATTCTAAGGAGGCCGCTTCGTATTGTAGCGCTGATCTCGTGAAGGGTGGAACCGGTTATGACCTCGGCTTTGGTCTCTCCACGACTTAGGAGGTGCATCGTGAGGCCTAGTCATCAAAATGCTTTCTGATCAGCAAAATGTTACCTCCTTCGCCTCTGTAGATAGACACGATATGGCCATTCTGCCAAGTTGAAAGTTATATAACTATCAAGTTTCTTAGAATCATAAACGACTGATGTGAATTGGTTGCCAGTAATGGTTGGGTTGTTACTCCTGATGGCGGTTAGTGACGTCGGCGGCCAATCAGCGCGCGGAACCGATCTACCAACGTCAACATCTCCGACAATCTCATCAGGAGAACCACCACTCTCACCCACCAAGTTGGCTTCTGGCTTTTCCGTGCTAGATTTCTGCCAGCCTATCATACTGAGACTAAGAATGTGTTCCGGAGGTCTTGTTTCTTTTGCTTGCCCAACTACTGCTCGTACTTGGACGTTGGCAGTATGGCAGGCCGAGAATCGTTTTCTGTGTCGTCCATTTATCACGAAGTGGTTATACTGAATAGTTCGGGAATGTTGAAGTGGAGATCCTGATAGCGGACCATTGCAGCCAACGCGCCTGGACAGATGCCTCCAGGTCGTCTATTCATCTGCAGCTCGAGATCGGAAGCAACGAAGAGCTCCCATGCGTCGATTTAGTGCCGACCAGAATCTCTTCCACCACGAAATGGAGTTCCACGCAGCGTCAACGCGCTAGAGCAAAAGGTATCGATATTCGATACGGATGCCGACACAAACCAACCTTTCTCCTGCAGGAGCCATATGGAAACAGACGTATCAGAGCATAATGTGTGGCAATGGCACAGTCGCTAACCCATCCGCTCATTTCATTGGCTTACCCCAAGATGAACATTCACCAGAGGAGCACATTAGGGGATACTTCACCATTGACTCTCGCTGTGCCGCAAAACAGAATGTACACCCCTATTGGAACGGTGGGTGTCGTTTTCTTTCTGTATCTGCACCGTGTGGTCGTTCTCAGTACCGGAGATGAATACATAAGAACTCTCTTCCAAGATCCACGACACTCCTTTGCAGCACCTTGCGCTTCGCTGGTTATATTCGATGCATACCACTTTCGTTTACATCTATCAGCCATTCTTTTGGGACCGTTGTCCGTTTTAATCCTTCTCTATCATTATGCGCGCAATTGCTACTCTCTTTGCCGGAGTTGTTCTATTTTTCTCTGGTACATCTGCTCTACCATTAGCAGACATTGAAGATGTCGAGCCGGACTATAGCGTTCAATCGACTAGCTTTGACGGAATTCCCACCATAGATCTAGAACCGGTCGTTTCGTTGACGGACGATGGACATCTGTCCAAGCGTCGAGATGCCCTTGATCTGAGGGATGCGGTCACGCTATATTGGAAACAAAGTAGGTCAAACAAAGATTTTGGATAGAGTAGGTGAGATGCTGAAAGTTATCAGACAAAGCAAATGCTATCCTTCAAGTCGAGTACTTGGGGGAGAATGAGCTCGTCATCAATATGGATGACTTCGGCGACGTCCTAGAAAATGTCGACTGTAGTCCCCCGGAGATGAGTCTCGATTTTAAAGACCGAGAATCTTTTGAAGCCGCAATTACCAAGTGGAATTGGGTGAACGAAAACGAAAACCGTCACTTCATCATGTTTGTCAACCATCCGAAATGCGGACCCGACCATTCTCGCACCCCTTTCAACATCACTGACGTTGACTATGACGAGGAGAGGTACATCACCTATCTCACCGCTCATGAGCTGGAATATTCTCGGGCCATTCATGATGGCCACCTCCGCATTGAGACGACTGCCGCACCGACGAATCAGACAAACAATGGATACAGCACGACACTCAGTAAGCGGATTGATATTTCGAAATCGTTTTCCTTGAAGAAGGACTTCACCACCACCATGATAGACACGGGGGATGCTACCAGTGGCTTGTCTTTAGCTTGTACAGACTGCGGGACCGATGGAACGATAAACGTAGCTCTCGATGTCAAGATTTCCTGGTTTAAGATCAAGCATGTCTTCATCGAATACGGTGCGACCAATGCGCTCGCACGAGTTAATCTGGCTCTCAATTCTCGTGGGGACTTGGTAGCCCGCCAAGCCGGGACGGTTGAATTCTACAGCTACACCATCATTGGCGTCAATATCCCGAAGATCGGAGGCCTCAGCTTTGGTCCGTCGATGGGTGCGGGTTGGGCGGTGGGTCCGATTAAGGGGAATGCTTCGATGACTTGGGGAGCCACGGCTCAACTCACGCCTGTTTCGAACACCAAGATCTGTCTTAAAGGGTGTGAGAGCTCAAGTGAAGGGTAAGTTGGCGAGTACGGATCGTAGACGTCGGTTCGTTCTAATAGCAACAGATGGCAGGTCGAATGGATCAAGACGCCCCCCTCAGCCACGGCCCATCTCTCCGCAGGACTCGAGGTATCTACGTACCTAAAAATCGCCGCAGGAGCCTATGTCTTCAGCACAGGCTACGAAGCCGGCATTGCCCTGAAAGCCCCCCAGTTCAAAGCGACGATCGACGCAACCGCCAGCCCTGAGGGAGGGGCGTGCGGGAATCCCGATAGCCGGTTTGGGATCAACACGGATATCGAAGTCGGGGCGAAGATGTTCGCATATATTGGAAAGGATCATGAGCATCCGGCGAAGGAGTTTAATTTCTTTGAGAAGATGGTGGATTTGTATGATCAATGTTTTGTTATCTCGTAACGGCACAGGTACCTGGCGTGTTAAGGCTGTTATACCCACCGCTGATATAGGCAAAGTTAAATATTAATATATTGAACGAGCATAACGTATTTAATGTATAGTTTTCCGCTCTAATTTGAGAACATTCGTAAGGGGAATGCCTTGAGAGTTGAGATGGTGTATCACGATGTCATTTATGTTTGATCCCCCACCCCTGCAGGTGGCGGAGGTTGGCAGGGACAGTTATGAAACCAGATCCGATGATAGCTTCGGGGACTTACGAACCTCCATCTAACTCTGCCAACGGCCAATTCTGGCCTCCATAATACCCGGGAAATCGAGAGTCACACGCCAATGCTTGGAGTCCTGGCCCCTATTTCCTTTTCCCCTTAGCGACCATGGGACATTGTGTGCAGTCATATATGAGGTATCCGTGAGCCACCAGCTAAACAGCCGATGTGCAAATAAGCGGTCGATTGTAACTTCAGAATGTCGGGATTCCAGCCTGCTCCCGTGTCGGGAGGGAGCCCCCGTCCCAGCAGTGATAAGGGTGTGCTGTCATCGCTCCGAGCTACCTCTATGGTGCAGACGAAGCACTCGTTGCCAGCCGGTTGGTCTTCTTATACGCCTGCACAACTCAGATATCCAACCAGACATACAGTAACCCTCCAAGGAAATATGCTAATTATTGCCCCTAGAAATCATCCAATTGATCCTCCCCTACCTCCCGATCCCCACCCTCATCAATGTCGCCCGCACCTCCCGCCGAATGCGCGAAATGGTCTACGATGACGCCCTCTGGATCCGCCGGCTGAGCGCCATGGGCCGCTGGGACGAAGGGGAAGCACGGCGGCGATTCGAGGCGGATATGCGCCGGAAACTCCAAGCCCAGCGAGCCAGCCTAGGCATCCCGCCGCTATCAACACCTGCAGGACGAGGCGCTGGCGTAGGCAGAGGGGGGCCGCAACCCGCAGCGAGCGGCACAGTAGAAACACCACCATCCCAAGCCCGTGACGAAAATCCAGCGGCCGAGACGATCTTCGATGCTGCTGCAGAAGCGCAACAGAAGCAACCTCCCACCCAACGCCAGTCCGCCACCCACCCATCCCGCTCCAGCAAGTCCTCCGACGGCTTCGAACCCGCCATCCCCGCCCCCAACGGCCACGCCAACCCCTCTTCCACCACCCAACCCCCCAACACCCTCGACGCATCCCTCACCATAATCCGCAGCCTCCGCTCCCTCCGCGGCGGCGCCCGCCACGAATATGGTCGCGCCTACAAGGCCCTCGCCCCCTTCTATCGCGACATCGTCAGCTCCGCCTCGCACGGGGATCCGTCGTCGTTTCATGTGTTCCAAACCTTCCGCGACCCGGAGCAGCAGGCGCGCATGCTCGCGCAGCTGCGCGTGTTCGCGCGGAGTGACAGCGCCATGGGGTGGGAGGTGCGCGAGGGGCGGCTGGATAGTATGATGGGAGTGTTTGAGAGCGCAGTGTTGCGGGAGTTTGGGAACGGGGTGGATGTCGGGGATACAGAGGGGCGGGTAAGGCGATATGCACGGGTGTTGGTGGTGTTGAATGGAGGGGCGTCGGGGGTGGATCTGTGGTTGGCGCGGAATCCAGTGATTGCGGGGAAGCGGGGGTTCGGGGAGCCGGGGGAATGTTTGATGAGCTTGTCGACGACGCATGTGGTGATGGCGCCGGCGCAGGAGTTTTTTCGGCGGCTGGTGCTGGGGGTGAACGAGCAGAGTAAGACGATCGAGCGGGTGTTTCCGGCAAACGTGGAGGTGTTCGTGCCCTTTTTGGAGCGGGTGTGTGAGGATGTGGTGGGCGAGTATGTCACAACGTTGTTCGATCAGGCACACGAGAGGAGTTTGGAGGCGTATTTGAGTGCCGTATCAGCGACGTTTGATTTGGTGATGCAGTTTGCGAACGCGATACGACCTCCGAACGTACCGATACAGGATCGAGACGAACGCATGGCGAAGGCGATGGCCGAAGTGTTTGAGCCGCATATCGACCTGTATCTGCAGGAGGAGCTAGGGTTCTTCCGGAAGAAGGCTGATGCGGAGGTCGATGCGTGGGAGAAGCGTCTGAAGGACGAAGAGGCCTCGACGGAGTCCTTTTACATGTCTCATTTCAGCAGACAAGCCGAGAAGCGAGATTTTCTCACCTCGTTCCGGAAAGTCGTCATGATGCCAGTCCAAGTGGTCGGATCTATCACCGCGCCTATGACAGCGCCATTCTCCAACCGACCCGCCTCTATTTCGGCAGCAGCTCCGAGTGGCGATATGCTGCATCCCTCCAGAGCATCCAGTCCCGCCCCTACCGACCGATCCAACAGCCCTCGAAACCCAAAGGCCCCGACCGACGAACTCGCCGCTAAAGCTGCCCTCCTCAACACCCGCCTCGAAGGCATCAAAAGCCTCTTCTCCATCGAAATGGCCCTCAACCTCGTCCACACCGCCAAAACCTCCCTCGAGCGCACCGCCCGCTTCGCCCAACGACCTCCTCCCCCCTCCAAATCCGCCCCCGCCCGCATCTTCCACCCCATCCTCGCTGCTCGCGCCCAAGAAGCCCGCGAACAATGCGAAATCATCTTCGTCACGCTTCTCCAAATCCTCGGCTCCCGACACATCCAATCGGGGTTCACGACCGCGATTACGCACCTCAGCGCCTACAACCCTCGCGCTGCCGCCTCCCACGCCGGGACGGACGGCGCGCCCACCCAGCCGCGGGTGGAGCCGCTCGTCACCTTCCTCGAGCTGGTCAACGTTGGCGACCTGATCCAGCAGATGATCGACGTGTTCTACGTGCAGGAGCTGGTGGGGCCGAAGCTGGTGGAGCGGGATGACTTCCTGTCGGCGGCGGCGAAGGAGAAGAAACGGTTCGAGCAGATGCTGGATGGGCAAGTGGCGAGCGGGCTGAATCAGGGGATCGACGTGTTGATGGAGGAGGTGGAGTATATGATGGCGACGATGCAGCAGGTGGAGGAGTTTTGTCCGGCGGCCGGGGTGGTGGAGGTGGGGAGGAGTGAGACAGCGGGGAGGGTGGTAGAGGTGGTGCGGGAGCATTTGGAGATGTTGGTGGGGAGCACGGATCGGAATGTGTTGGAAGTGTTTAATCAGGAGGTGGGGGTGAGGTTGTTTGGGGCGCTGTGTAAGCATATCAAGCGGCAGCGGGTGAGTGTGGATGGAGCGGTGAGGTTGATCAGGTATGCTTGCCATGATTTCTCAATCCTTTCGTTCATGTATATTCCCTTCGATTTGCTTTCCTTTCCTTATCCCATCTCTTCCCCAATCAATCTCTTTCATCCCGGTTTGCTAACCCCTCCTCGAAGCGACATGAACCACTACTACTCCTACATTGTCACGCTCAAGAACAAACTCCTCACCGAATACTTCATCGCACTACGGGAAGTGGCGCAGATCTTCTTGATCTCCGGAAAACACGCCAAGGAGATTGCCACCATCATCGCGGACCCCGACCGATACCAGGGCATTTTCCGACCGGAAGACGTGTATGAGTTCGCTGAAAGGAGGGCAGATTGGCTGATGATCAAGCCTAATGTTGAAAGAGCTATGTATGGTGCGGGTTGTGTGGTTATGTAGGGGAGGGGAGGGGAGGGATGGGGGGTATATTGAGAGGATTCTTTGGCGGGTGTTTGGAAAGACAAACTTGGAGATTATTTGCATAGCGATTTGGTGAAAGACAGGTACGGTTAAGGGCATTGGGTAAATGGGGACTGATTGATCATTGTGACTTGCACTCTTGCACTCCTTTGCTTCTCCATTGCTGCTCCATCGCGCTGTTTCTCCTTCCATGATTACCGAATTGGGATGTGGCTGTAGAAATGGAACAGAAATCCCTGTCTGTGTCGTGCTGCAGGCATCAAGGCCATTAGGCATCAAACAGCAGCACCGAACAGAAACGGAAGTCACGACTCACAAGCCACCTGCATCGTGCATCGAAGAAGTCACATGTCACACGTCACATGCCACTTTTGCTTCAAGAATGAAAGTGAAGATGCAATCGACATATCCATAGCTTCTTTAAATACCTAATTCACTTATTGTTATCGTTGGGTCAAGCTAGAAGGATTCGATTGTGCTGTATATCATTGTCATGCTTCGGCTTGCCAACCACCCAATATCCCTGTCCTCTCACACTCTCATGAGGATCGGAGCTTTTACTCTTTGACGCCGTCGCAATTCTGTAGAGTGAATGAACGTCACTTTATTACATATCCGCTTCAGCTCTTCGTCTTCCACTTCAACAGGATTCACTTCACCTCTCACTCTCTGGCTCCTCTCTGACTTGGGTTTCTTCCTTCTCCTCACTTCATCCCGCTGCCAATCCCGTGGTGTTCATAAGATTGATTCCCTGCACCACTCTGACGCCACACGAGAGCAAGCATTCTCTCATCCATGATCCATCCAGGGTAGCACCACCGAACCGAACCGAACCTTACAGCAAAGAAGAACTGCTGTCGTCCACTCGACCCTGGTTACCACCACGTCGGTCCAGTCCGCGAGGCGCCCAGTTCAGCCCATTCCGAACCTTACTGGCACCGTGAGACATCATTCTCTCAAGTCCTCATCTTGACCATCTGGAGTTCTTGATCTCTCTTGTCTGCTCTTCTTGACCACTTCATCTGGAGCTCCCTCACTTGATCACTCGTGAGCTATGGAGACCGAACCCTTGCCGTGTAAGTGGAACTATTATTGGAGAAACGACCTTTCGGAATGCAATGGCGCTAATGGATTGCCTTTCTACAGTGTCGGCCCAGCAGGAGAATGACTTCTCCAAGATCATTGACGACATTCTCGCCGAAAGCGATATCAATACCGTCTCATCCAAGTCCATTCGCAAGGGCGTGCAAGCCAAAGTCGGCTATGACCTCACCCCATATAAGGTTCGTCGAGCTCTCTCATCCACCTCCGACCATCCCTCCCTTTGGTCCATATCCGACCACTTCCCCAACATCCCACCATCCACCAACTAACCCTCTCCAGAAATCCGTCGTAACCCTCATCCTCCAACGCTTTGACGCCTTCACTGCGACCAACAACGCCCCCGCGCACCCCACCACCAACGGTACCACCGCCCCCTCCGCATCCCCTCCCCACCCCACCACCAACGGCATCTCCACGCCCACCCCACCCGCCAACCGCAAGCGACCCTCTGCCCCCGACTCCCCCGCCGCGCACACCAGCACGGCCTTCTCTCCGCCTCCCAGCAAAAAACACCGCCACACGGCATCCGTCGAAGAAGACGACGCAGCGTTCGCAGCGCGGTTGCAGGCGGAGGAGAACGCGCGGACGGCGCGCACGACGCGGGGTGCGGGGAACGGAAAGCGGAAAACGGCGCCGCGAAAGAAGAGCACGCCGAAGAAGAAGAGCGCGAGTCGGGTGACGGATGATAGTGGGGAGGAGGGGGAGGGTGGAGAGGGTGGGGAGAGGAAGGTGAATCGGACGGGAGGGTTTCATAAGCCGTTCAATTTGAGTCCGAGTTTGAGTGAGATGTTGGGAGGGGTGACACAGGTGAGTAACTACGAGGCCTGGTCACAGGACTAGAACGCAAGCAAGCAAACAAGCGCGCAAGCGAGGAAGGTTGCGAGTGCGAGACAGAAGCTAATGAGGTTATCCCTCGCCATAGCTCTCCCGACCCCAAACCGTCAAACACATATGGGAGTACATCCGCGCGCACGACCTCCAAGACCCTGCCGACAAGCGCCATATCATCTGCGACGAACCCATGCGCGCCGTCTTCAAGCAGGACAAGGTCCACATGTTCACCATGAACAAGCTCCTCAACCAGAACCTGTACGCCCCGGACGAATAGGAGATAGTGAGGTGGGCGGGGAAGCCAGATGGGCGGGCGCGGAGGGCGCAGCGGGTAGCGGCGAAGGCGACGGGGCAATAGTAGGATTAGGAGGACAGGCACCACCGACGTGAGCGCGAGCGACGCCGGACGCAGATGGAAGACGTGGCACTCAACACGCGGGTGGGGAACACGCGGAAGGAGTTGACCTGGCTCTACTACCTCGATCCTGAATGGGTGGAGCTCGATTGATGGATTTGACTGATTGATTGATTGAATGGATGGATTTGCTTGCTTGCTTAAGGCCGACGATACTGGCGCACACGGAAATTTTCGGCGTTTTCCTCTTTCGTGCTGCTTGCTTACTTTCTCATGACTGGGACGACGGCGGCATGGTTTCGGTGCCTGCTTTTTAGTCGCGGGGTGCTTTTTTCGAGGGGGTCCTGATCGTTGGGATTGGGTGTGTGGGGACGTTGGCGGTTCATTCGACAGACGCAGCGCGGGAGTTGCGAGCTTCTTCGGCTTCCCTCTGCGGTTCCGATCGTCGCTGGGTCGCTTATGTCCGTCCGTACTCGCCTTCGTCATCGTATAGGATCTGGACCGTGGACTTGACTTCATACATGAAAATTCAGCGACCAGTGCGTGGTCTGGGGTATCAGGACGTGGAGGTCGCGGAGGTCAGGGGAAAGGGGTCGTGGAGTGGCATTACATGGCATGATTCAGCTTAGCCTTCTGCAGGTTTCCTTCGGATCAAAAGCTGGATTTTGAGCGGAATACCAATACGACGAGCTTCCAGCCGTTTTGCTGATTTGACTACTTGTATCTACCCAAGTGCATATCTATATCTGAGAAATGCAGTCGGTGCTCATGGGATGGGTGGTCTCAGTTGATATACATATCCGGAGTTACATAGGGACTTAATGCTACTTAACAGGAATTAGTACGTTCCCTTTGCATAATTCTCGGTGATTACAAGGACAAAATGCCTAGGATTTTACCAGAGCCGTATGTTCAGGAGAGTATAAGGTGTAAATACAGCATATTGCCCACTACCTATCCCACGTATCTAGCAGCTTCCAAACCGAACACTGCAACCAGCGAGCGCCGAGAGCCGTGTGCGAGTGGACAAGGCGATAAGGCGTCGAGAATTCAGCAGGCATCCAGTGGTGATGACGCCAGTCCATGTGACACGGAATTGTCAACGCCATTCTCCGACTTCATGTTTGAATATACTCATGATTGCCATTATCAACTTCGCCAATCTGCCCTTAGCCATTCGCTTGAATCGTTCGAATCATCCAAGTTCGTTGAGAAGCTCTGGATAACTGTTTTTGGCAGCCCTGAATCACTCTTAAACCACAGGAGAGCTGATGTTTTGGTATGAATCCCCCAGCGCCTGCCATGAAACCGTATCAGCGGTGATGGCGTCCGGTGCCAGAAACTCGGAGAAATATCTGACTGACCTCGAACAGGTAGTGAATCCAAATCAGATATCCCCTAGTGGCGTCGACGTGCTACCCGAGACACTGCCAATATCACTTCGACCCCTCCATAAAGCTACAGACACTTCCAGAACCCATCTCCAAAGCCGCCACCCTGTCCGCTTCTGCAGCCTTTCTTTCATTTCCACCTCCGAACCATTACATCGAACCCAGAAAAACCACTCGAAAGCTTTGCTCCTCGGAGCCTGTCCCGTAGCCATGGACGACGAAACCATCGGATCATTCATGACCATCACCTCCGCCACCCCGCAACAAGCCCAAAGCTACCTCCAGATCGCCGACGGCAACCTCGAGCAAGCCATCCAGCTCTTCTTCGACAGCCCCGGCCTCGACGTTGCCGGAGCCCAACCCACCACCGCGCCTACTGCGCCCGCACCGCCCGCGCCGTCGCACCCTAGCGCCCCGTACACCGAGGACGACGATGGCATAATCCACATTGACTCGGACGACGAGACTCCGGAAGCGGGTACGCCGCAGCCGCAGCAGCCCGCACCGACGCAGCAGACGTATCAGCCGGATGCGATGTTTGAGGACGATGAGGCGTTGGCGAGACGGTTGCAGGAGGAGATGTACGCGGGCGGGGATATGTCGGCCGGAGTGGATGCGGAGGGGGTGAGGGCTCCGTTGGCGAGGACGAGAGAGACGTTGGTGGGGCCGGATGCGGAGTACGGGGGGGAGGATGGCATTCAGGCGTCGATTGCACAGCAGCTGATGGAGCGGGAGAGGAGAAGAGCGGCGGGTAAGTTCTCCAGTACCTTGATTGAAAATACGGTTCCGTCTGGTTATTCTAACTTGGTTTTCTTGAAAAGGTCGCCCTGGTATCTTCAATCAACGCGAATCTCAACCTACCATTTGGGAAGACAACGATCCTGTCACCTCACAGCGAGAATTGGCTCGTGCCACCGGAGGCGCGTCCGACGCTTCATCGAAATCCAGCCACCTCGCCAATCTGTTCCGCCCGCCCTTCGAACTGCTCACCAACCTGTCCTGGGAAGAAGCCCGCGAGGAAGGCAAGGACCAAGAAAAATGGCTCCTCGTCAACATCCAAGAGCCGTCCGTCTTCGACTGCCAAGTCCTCAATCGCGACATCTGGAAAGACAAGGGCATCGTCGAAGCCGTCCGCGAGAATTTCATCTTCCTGCAATACACCAACAACGACCCCCGCGCCATGCCCTACGTCCAATACTACTTCCACACCCACGAATCCCCCGACGCATACCCGCACATCGCCATCGTCGACCCCCGCACCGGCGAGCAAGTCAAAGTCTGGTCCGGTCCCCCCGGCCCCAAACCTGCCGACTTCCTCACCGACCTCCATGAGTTCCTCGACCGCTACAGCCTCAACGTCCACGCCCGCAACCCCGTCGCAACCCGCAAGCCCGCACCCCGCCGCGAGACCCAAGTCGAGCGCATGACTGAGGACGAAATGCTCGAAATGGCCGTCCGCAACTCCCTCGCCGCCGACCACGGCTCCGCGTCTCGCGCCCTCGACCCTGACGCGCTGACCAAGAGCGACGGTTCCACCCCCTCCAGCGACGACTCCGCCCTGCGCATCGACAAGGGCAAGGCCCGCGCATCCACCCCCTCCACCCCCGCCGAGGCGAATGGCCTCGCGCCCTTCGCACCCGACGCACGCCAACCCTCCCCCTCCCCAGCACCCCCCTCCCTCTTCTCCACGATCCGCTCCGACGCACCACACACCGAACCGGCCGCGGATCCCGCCACCACGACGCGCATCCAGTTCCGACATCCGTCCGGGCGGGTGATCCGACGGTTCGGGCTCGAGGAGCCGGTGGGGCGGATCTACGAGTGGTTGAAAGCGGAGCCGGAGGCGATTGGGGGGCGGGACGGGGAGGGGAGGGCGAGAGAGTTTGAGTTGGTGAGCATGGGGAGGAATTTGATGGGAGAGGGAAGGGTGGGGTTGGAGGGGAGTGTGAGGGAGGCGGGGTTGATGAATGGGACGGTGATGGTGGAGTTTGTGGGGTAGGTGAGGGGAGTATCCCGATCGTTGGAGAGAGCAGCGGAGTGGACGAGGGAATGGATAGAAAAGTCGAGTGCATTTGATACGAGGGGTATGGTGGTAGAGTTCTGAGTTTCATGCGGTGAATACGTCGACTATGATTAAGTACGCCATGGGATAGACGTTGCATTATCTGCGAGGTAATCTGGCGCTTTAGATAGGTACCTTTCCGGTATTTTTGCCAACACGCAACATTCAACTTGGCTGCTTTGAGCAAATGGGACATAATTAGCACAACTGATACTCACATACCCTGCATTCCTCTAGTGTAAGATCACTGGACGATTTAGAAGAGTCCTACACAACTGAACCCAGCAAAATGTCGACAAACAAACCATGTATCTTATGCTCTAACCCGAATCTATGACGCTCCACGCTCTATGAATACCGTAACCCGGGTATCCCATACTCGGGATCCATTTCCCCTGAACCAACCCTCGTCCACCATGTTCATCGCCTCTTTCAACGTCCCACATTTCGATACATGCTCTATCACTATTGCAACCCATCCCACCCTCGCCATCCACCCCCTTAACTCACCCCTCCCTCTCCTCCACCACCTTCAACGCCTCCTCCAACGTCTCCCTCACCCCCGGCGAAATCTCACCCTCCACCATCTCCCCCACCCGCGCCCATATCACCTCATTCGCCTTCTCCCATCGCTTCCCCGCCAGTACCTTAATCTGCCGCGCCCGCCGCGCCCGCAGCGCCTCGTGTGGCGGCTCGGTGTCGAAGAGCACGGTGCGCAGGTGCTCGAGCACCCTGTCCTCGGCGGCGCCGAGCGTGGGTTCGGGGTGATCCGGGAATTTAGTGAGGAAGGCGTCGAGGGAGGAGGCGATGGTGGTGTGGATGGGGTTGGAGGCGGAGGCGGTGGCGACGTGGATGGTTTGGAGGTATTGGGTGATTAGGGTGGCAGAGTCTGGTGAGGTTAGTTGGTGAACGACGAGACGGAGGATGGATGGGAGAATTCATGGATGAGGATGGGGAGGTGCTTACCATTGCTTTGAAATACCGCGTCGTTGAAAGCATTGCCCATCGCCTGAATCGCAGCGATCAAGGTCTCGTCCCGCAGCGACCCTTTGACAGTCGAGTCGTCGCCGTCGACATCCATATCATCCTCATTCACTAACAATGTCTTCACAACCTCATGCGCCTTCTCAAACGCCGTCCTCGAGAGTCCGTCATCGTCTTGCAGCCCGGCGATCTTCCCAATAGCCATCAAGGCAGTTGGTCGATACTTGGAGTTCTGCCTCCCCGCTTCCCGGGCTGCGATCCCCACGATGTCTTTCGTGGACATTTCGTCCTCACGCCAGAGGTGCTCGGTCTTCTCGACGAAGGAGACGAAGGCAGTCAGAACTCCCTCTTTCCCATCCCACGTTTTCCCAGCCAACGCTTTCTTCAAAGCAGGATAGACGACATCCGCTTGGTCCTTGTTGATCGTACTGGAGGCCTGGATGATGCTGTTGATGACGTCTGCCACCGTTCGCGCGGCAGTGTGTTTGAGCACCCACTTCGGCGAATCCAAGTGCAGCTTCGATATATCGATGATCTCATTTAGATAGAGAAGGACCGACCTGGATCCGCCGACCGTATCGTCCCACGCTTTCTGGTATTCGTCCTTGACGCTGGCGACGCTGTCATGTTTGGCGAAGAAGACGAACGGCAGGATATCCGCCGCAACAGCCTTGAGCCGGTCGGATGCGTGCTTCGCAACCGCGTAGACGATGTCACCAGAAACCGTGCGTTTCCGATCGTCGTCGGCGGTAAGGTAGAGGTTACGGCAGAACTCAAAGAGTCGAAAGATTTGGGCATCGGACGCAATCCGCGCCAGATACCCCGCGGCAACGGCGTAGGAAGTGGACACAGTCTCGTTTCGGTCGAGCACGTATTTCTGTAAGAGGACTAAAAAACTGTTGGCTTTTGCCTGCTTGAAAACTTGGTGGTGTCGGGTGGCCAGGGAAACGAGGACACGCCCGGCGCCGATTTTCGAGGGCAACCCGACGGCAGTTCGCATGGCGATCTCGAGGCAGGGGACAAGGCGGTCCATGGTCTCGTCGTCCACGAGATCAAGGCAGCGCTCAATTGCATCCATGAGCGGGCTCGCGCGAATCGAGTTCAATCGCATCGCGTCGATCTTCTCCTCGGTCAAGTCGTACTTGTCCGCGTTCAGATGGATATAGTTGATCTCCTGTGGTTCCAACGATGTGAGCAGCCCGATGATCCGCTCGACAAGCTCGGGGATGAACGGTCGGAGGGCTTCGGCGCTGGCTTTCTTGACGATGTCTAGCAGCGCCGTGATCGAGAATACCTGCACTTCTTTGGCGCTGGACTCAAGTCCCGCGGGGGAAAGGAGAAATGGCACGACGTCGGTTAACATCGCGTGGGATTTCGATCTCGACATTTTCGATCCCGAACCGCTTTCAAGCGATCTGGTGACGATTCCTGTCAACGTCCTCGCAAGGCCCGCTGCGGCCGCTCTGACCGACTCTTTAATGTCGTCGAGCACCTTGAAGCAACTAGCCCAGATCTCGCCCAGATATTTGTAATACATCTCGAATGGCTTGGATTGAACGAGGTCCGCGATGGCAGCACAGCACGCCTGTCGCACCCGCCATTCCTTCCCGGAGAGGATATGACGCAGCAAATCCTCCATGATGGGATCGAAATACTTGTCGAGCGTCGCGGAAGTGTCGGGGACAAGTGCGGTCCAAATATCGTTCATGGCTCTTCGCACGTTCTCAACTGGATCGAATCGGTATCGATAGAGCTTCGGGTACAGCTTAGGATTCTCGGCCAGATATCCATCGACGCTTGAGCTTGAAAGGACGCTGCTCAACCCGAACTTGCCGAATGCGGCTCGACTAGACCACATCGCATTATTCGAGGCAATAGCCATGTACTTGTAGACAAGTGTCGAATCCCCAGCTTCCTGTGCCAAGTTTAGGATGTCTCCGTACGTCTTGATCGAGCCGTCACGATTGCGCAGCATCCCTTCGTCGAAGAGCTCCGTGTCTTCCGTGACATTTCCGGACAGCTGTGACTTGCTCTCCGAGAAGGCATTCACAAGGTTCCGGACCAAATCGTCCTTGAGGTCCCGATCGCCCATCTCGTATACAGTTCCAAGGCCTCGTGAGGCGGCTTCTTGTACCATCTCGTCTCGATCGGACAAGCAGTGTAGAAATGCAGTTTGACACTGAGTCAAGTACTTCTTCATCTCCTTCAGATGTCCGCAGTACTGGACGAGGCACAGTAGCCAAATGGCCGCCGCCTTCCTCAATGCGGGCTTCGCGTTCCGACAATCTTTTAGCACACTTTCCATGATGGTAGGTACTGCCTGTGGGTCATCCACTTCGTCCAGTGAAAGTTTCAACGAGTGCTCGCGTAGGTTAACCATGACCTTTGAGGCCCACCCCCCTGCGAAGCAGGATATTGCCTCGCCCACAGCAAATTGCGTCTCAGTCTGCCGGACTTCGTGCAGATCCCTAAACGCATCTAAAGCCATTTTGAAGTCGTCGGCCGCTTCCGTTCGGAAATGCATGGCAATGTGTCCTAAAGTAGTAATGGCACGCTCGTTGCCCTTCTTTGCTGTCTCGAGGACCAGGGGAAATATTGTGGGCTTGTCAAATTCCATGGAGTGGAAGATAGAGATTTGGCTAACAGCGTAAAAGCACGTTTCCAGCAAACTGGTGTCCTTGGATGTCTCCAATATTTCCTTAACGAACTTCATGAACGAGTCTCTCTGTTCGTTAGCACCATCGTATTTTATCCGACTCCAGTGATTAGAGAGAAGAAGGATAGAACCATCCACTTTCCAGTTATATGACCCCGTGCCAGAAGCGGATGTGTTCCAGTTCCGAACGGACTCCATGCAGGAGCCTACAAGGGTCGTCCCATTGTAACTGCCAGTGTCGTCGCACAATCCGAAGACTTCGGCGGCAAATATTCGAAGGGATTTATCATGCGAGAAAAGAGCCGGCTTCAAGTCGGGTAGGGTTTGGTAGGCGAGGGCGAGGCGGCTGCGTCCGGTTTCCGATATACTGCCGATCTTGACCAGCCGGAGGAGGATATTTTTGGAGGCTGGAAACTGTTTGAATAGGTCGGGATCCAGGTAAGGAACGCAGGCATTGCGGAGGTTCAGCAGCCTGTCCATCTTTTTTTCGTCCATCGTTTTAAGATAGTCGGCAAGTGCGTCTTGCGTATCTACCTCGTTCTCGATGGCGGTCAAAAGTCGTCTTTCCCATGACTGGTCAACCACCACTCCAACAGAGTGCTGGTCAAACGCTTCCTGGAGTAGCATCAAATACGCGAACTTTACCACTGGTCCCAGACGCCCAGCAATATTCGTCTTTTTGAACCATGGAAGCGCCCCCGACATGATATCAATGTATGGAGGGAATATGATAGATCGTGTGGATTGTCCATCGACAGGGTAAAGATCCCGGATTTTGAACCAATTTGGATCCAGTCCGCGTTTCGCTTCCTCGACGACTTCCCGCGCTTCTACATCGGTGACCGTGAGAACCCGAAGATTCAGCAACCGAGCGGCCACGTTTTCGAATGGCAAGCACTGGTTGACGAAACGAAGCCCAAGGTATCGAGCGTGGTATATCCTCGACCGCAATGCGGGATCAAGGGCCACGTCGTTCAGGGTCACCTCGTCGAAATCAAAACCGGGATTCTCGTCCCGCAGGACGTCGATGAGCTCGGACTCTTGCACAGCCGATCTATCCGCAAATATTGAGATCAAAGATGACAGCGCATCTCCGATTATGAGAGTGGTCTCCCTTCCGCTTGTGTCGTAGCCAAGGGATGTGAACAGCCATTGCAGCAGGCCCACGTCGGCTTTCTTATCGGCTTTGGTCAGGATTCCGATGACTTCGTACGCAGTCCGCCTGGTGTCGGCGTCTCCGGACTGAGCTGTCTCGAGGGCTGGCCATCCGTACTCTTCTACGAAGGTTCGAAGCCGGGCAATCAGCGGCGTAGCGATGGGCTCCAAGTCTTCTACGTCCGCGTTTCGCGCAAAGAAGGTCAGGTAGCTGAAGATCGCGGCCCTGAGTTTGTTGGCCTCGGTTCCCCGATCGATTCGGCGACTGGGAGGCTCCGATGGACTGTCCTCGGGCTTCTTGAACAGGACGTTCTCGATAATGGCGGTTAACATCAACGGAAAGGTAGTGCTCATCGTGGAGCGGCCGAGAAATTTTAGGAGCTGGATCTGTACAGCGGGTTTCGGAATATGGAATATTCCAGCGTCCAAGTACGATGGAGAATTTCCGAGGTAACCGTTGTAAATCGCCTGTATCAACCCTTTATCCTCTAGGTCGGCGCTGGCAATCTCCCGCTTAATCAAATCCTTCGCCGTCTCTGACAACGCAGAGTTTCCGTCCGCAGCAGCATACAAATATGCCAGGATGCGGGTTGGGTTTTCGGCGAACACACGAGACGACAGGAACCAGAGGACCTTCTGCTTGCATTTTACAACGTATAGCCCGCCCGGTATTATCGGGTTCCATAGCTTCTTTTGGGGTGAAACCATGAAAAACTCTTGATCCGATTTCTTGATTCCAGGCTGCGGGTTATCACCCGGTAAGAAGAGCATCAGCCTCGTAAACCATTTGACCATCCATGCTCGGTCGAGCTCACCGATTTGCCATTCCGGTTTTGCGAAGATCTCCTCCTCTTCCGCTGAGCCGCGTTCCAAAATCTCCTGAGCACATATCGCTCTCAGGATGAAATAAAGCTGGTAGGACGCTAGGCCCGTCGACGCGCCCATGTCAAGGTGGACATCTTTTGCTAAGATGGGAATGAGATCCCGAAGCTCGTCCGCCGAGAGATGCATAAAGCCGGGCACGATAAACGACAGATCCGAGTGCTGCAACACTTTGTTCGACCGGAATTTTTTGGCTTGCTCTATCAGCGCTTTGACGGGCAGCCGGATATGTTGGACGCGACTGGTGAGGTGGTGGCATATCGAGAGGACCTTATTCCGGACCACCAGATGCGGCGATTCCAACTTCAACAATAGCGCAGTGAGGAATCTGTCTAGGACGACTTCCAGCTTCGTGTCCGTATCCGCGAGGGCGATTTTGAACTCGACTTTGCTTATGAGAGCCAACTCGGACTCTGGGGTGGGGGTTTCTTTCTCGGGCATTGTTTGGTGTGTCGCAGAATAACATGTCGATGAAGAAAATAAAGGCTTCTATTAAAGCTGGAGAACGAGTTACGATGGATAGGCATCCATTCACACAGTGGTGGTTTATTGTTAAGGCATTCAAGTGATGGCGCGGCCATTTTGGTGGCGAGAAGTCGATGTCGTTCCATGTCGCCCTTGCCCCAGACGTTAGTTTAGGCGTTTGCCATGGCGTCAGCGTTGGAACCACGATCTGCAATAACTAATACTCTATTGTAACAACGGGTCTTACAGTAAGTTAGTACCACCTACCATTAACTATGATATTTCCCATTATTATTAGGAACGCCAGACAGGGTATTCAACGATAAGGTATTTGGGATATTCTAGAAATTGATTCAAATGGCTGCATTTGTATTCGCGAACTATGGTAAACTCCACCAGGCAATCCACACCACCAAGATGAAATCTACTCGAATCGGCAAAGGGATATTTTAGACCATCATCGCTGCCTTCTGCTTGTCGTTCAAAGCTCGCTTAATCGCTACGGTCATCGTCAGCATGGAGAATTGCATCACGAGAGCGGGAACTTACCGTCACAGGTTGTCTTCGCATCGCCGAACAACATCTTCGTGTTCGGCATGTAGAACATCGGGTTGGGCACGTCCGCTATCGAGCATTAGTTTCACCCCTAACCCCATCCTCGACGCAGAAATTGTAGATAAAGACTTACCATATCCACTGCTCATCCCCCGCTTCATCACGATCACTTGCTTACTCTTCCACGCATGCAACACCGGCATCCCCGCAATCGCACTCCCAGGCTCCATCGCAATCGGATTCACTGTATCATTCGCCCCGATCACCAGCGTCACGTCCGTGTCGTTGAAATCCTCGTTGATCTCGTCCATCTCCAGCACGATGTCGTACGGCACGTTCGCCTCCGCCAGCAGCACGTTGCACTGCCCCGGCATTCGACCGGCTACCGGGTGGATCGCGAACCGCACGTTGACGCCCCGCTCGCGACACATCTGTGTGATCTCGGAGATGGCGTATTGTGCTTTGGCGACGGCCATGCCGTAGCCGACGACGATGATGACGGAGTCGGAGTTCGCGAGGATGTCGGCCGCCTCTTCGATGGACGTTGTGGTGATGGTTCCTTCGATCGCGGTGTTGGTCTCTTGCGTGGGGGTGGCGATGCCGCCGAAGAGCACGTTCGTAAGTGACCGGTTCATGGCCACGCACATGATGTAGGAGAGGATGCTGCCGCTCACACCGATGAGCGTGCCGACCGTGGTCAGCAGCGGGTTGTCGAGCATCAGCCCCTCGGCGATGAGCGCAAACCCGGAGTACGCGTTGAGCACGGTGATGACGACGGGCATGTCTGCCCCGCCGATGGCCGCGGTAGTGGTGTACCCCTTCAAGAAGCTCAGAAACGCGTTCGCAGTCAGAGCGCCTGCAGCGATCATAGGCGAGCCAGGCGCCATGGCGAGGAAGGCGCCCATGGTCCCGACGTTCGTGGCGAGGAGGCCCGAGTTCACGATGTGGGGTTTCGGGAGCTTGATGGGGCGGGAGGACATGCGGCCGGCGAGCTTGAGGAAGGCGACCATGGATCCGGTGAAGGTGATGCCGCCGATCAGGACGCCGAGGTAGGCGGTGACCATGTGTAGTGTGGAGATGTCGTCGATGTGGGACATGACACTGCCGACGCTGGTGAGGACGGCGGCGAGGCCGACGACGGAGTGGAGCGCGGCGACAGTCTGGGGGAGGTCGGTGGGGGAGATGCGGCGGCCGATGAGCGCACCTGCAATGGCTCCGACGGTGGCGAGGGCGCCGAATTGGGTCATGACTTCGGGGGAGAAGCCGACGGCGGCGAGAGATGCGAGGATGCCGGATCCGACGCCGAGGATTCCTAGGAGGTTCCCACGTCGAGCGGTCGCTTGGGTGGCAAGGCCTTGGAGTGAGGAAATGCAGAGCATGCTGCTGATTAGATACCCAGCTTGCACCAATCCTGCCATTCCCGTGCTCGCCGCCGCTATGAAGCCGCCACCGAAGACCAGTCCTGGGATGGCGTACAGCCATGGGTACTCCGGCGGGTCAGTTGGTCGCTTGAACATATCCAGCATTCGCTTGGTGATCACGAATCCACCGGATACGTTGACGAAAGCCAGCAGCACCGACAGGGAGCCAAGCAATTGCGGGATCGTCTCGGGGAGATATCCGCCGCCCATGACGAAGAAGCCGCCGATTCCAACCATGCCGGAGATCGCATTGGTGACGCTCATCAGCGGAGAGTGCAGCGCCGGACTAACGCCCCAGACCACGCGATATCCGATGATCCCAGCAAGGCCGGTGGTGAAGATGTTGGCCATGAACAACGGTGAGGTGAGCTTTCCGAGCGCGACTATCGAACCGATGCCCGCCGTCACCCCGGTTACTTCGCGGACTTTGTTTTGCCATGGGGTGAGTTCTAGAGTTGGTTCCACTTTGATTTCCTTGGGGGTGAGTGGCGCTGGTGGAGGGGTCGGACGGGGGGCGGGAGGCAAGATCTCTCCTTGGTTCACGATGATCGAGCCGCGGACGACTTCATCTTCGAGATTGATGCCAAAATGCTTGTCCGCGGGCGAGATAGAGAGGAGGAACTTCGTTATGTTGTTTGAGTACAGCGTCGAGGCCTGCGTCGGAAGTCGGGATGGGAAATCGGTGTATCCAATGATAGATACCCCTTGATGCATCGTCAACTTCCCTGGAATCGTCACCTCGCAGTTTCCACCGGCTTCAGATGCGAGATCCACCAGCACGGATCCAGGCCTCATCGCTTCGATCATGTGACGGTCAATGAGTATAGGAGCTCGTTTCCCGGGGATCATCGCGGTCGTGATCACGATGTCCACCTCTTTGCACTGCTCCATGAACAGCTTCATCTCCGCCTCGATGAACTCCTTCGACATTTCCTTCCCGTATCCGCCCGCACCAGCCCCGTCCTCTTTCAAACCGACTTCCAAAAACTCACCACCCAGCGACTCCACCTGCTCCCGCGCCGCCGCCCTCGTATCAAACCCCCTTACAATCGCTCCCATCCGCTTCGCTGTCGCGATCGCACTCAACCCCGCCACCCCCGCCCCGATCACCAGCACCTTCGCCGGCGGGATCTTCCCCGCCGCCGTCGTCTGCGCCGTCAGGAACCGCCCGAACTGATTCGACGCTTCCAGCACCGCCTTGTACCCTGCGATGTTCGCCATCGAGCTCAGCGCGTCGAACACCTGCGCCCGTGAGATCCGCGGGATCATTTCCATCGCGAACGCCGACGCCGGCTTCGCTGCGAGAGCGTCCACTAGGTCGCGGTTCTGCGCCGCATTCAGGAACGAGATCACCGTGCTCCCTGCTTTCAGCTTGGCGGCCTCGTCGTTCGAGTCGGCCACGCTGGGGGGGCGGACTTTTAGGAGGATGTCGCTCTCGGCCCAGACGGTGTCGGCGCCCGCGAGCTTCGCGCCGGCGTTCTCGTACTCCTTATCGACGAACTTCGCGTCGATGCCGGCGTGCCGCTCGACGAGGACGCGGCCGAAGCCTTTTTTGAGGAGGAGCGCGACATTCTGCGGGGTCAGCGCGACGCGGCGTTCGTCGGGGTAGGTTTCTTTGGGGACGCCGACGGTGAGGTCGCTATATGGGGTTCCCTTGGGGGCTGGCGCATCGGAGTACCAATGGCGCGTTATGCGCGATCTAGATATCGGGGGTACCGTCCACACTCTTTCGGAGGAGGTTGCATGTCGGGTTAGGGTGTATGTGGTACGTAGGACGAGTTTCACGGAGTGAGAAGCAGGGTTAGGCGTCGACCGCCGTCCGGAGCGCAGGAGTGGATGGACGGGCTTCGGGACGGGCAGCGAGCCTGTTGAAAAAGAGATCTCCTGCGACGTACATAGAGAACGACTGGTAAGTATGCGGCCCGCCATATTATCCCTTGCGAGCCTCACACATGCTGCACCCGGGCGACGGGAGAGATCGGGAGGGCGCAGAGGGTGGTGGACAGGGCAGGCGGTTTACAGCTGCAGGCGCCTGTGAGGAATCCCGGATGTTGGGGGGGGTTAATATGACGTGCAGACACAATCTCGCCCGGTTGAGATTCCGCACAGTGAAGATCCAGAGTTTGGGATCTTAAAAGGTGCTTGAGAGTAGTGAACTTTCTAAGCGATGGAGTGGAGGTGGAGTTTAGCACATCGCACATGCGAAGCAAATTGACGTGACTCCGCGGCGTCAGTTAGTGAGCTACCGCGCATACAACCGGGTGTGGATGGGCCGAGCGTGTCCCGAGTACCTCTACTGCTCTACATCCTACTCGTCCATTGTCGTGAACTCATGATTCACATTCACGGCATCTTTGACTCCAGTCTGGTACAGAACATGCGGGGAAATGTCTTGGATGACTTGGGGTCTCATAGAATTCGTGTGGAGGGGTTCAACGAGTGGTTGATCTCCCCCGCATGTTCCACACATTGTCACATTCCTATTCGAGTAAGATTCAATTCCGGTCATACTTGGAGTCTCGGATGAGATGATGCGAGGTAGGATGGATCCTGTCTCTCAGACTACAACAATAAACAATCCAGCATCTCAGTCTACACTCATCTCCAATAGAGAGGATACATAGGATGGTACCGGTATACACAAGTCGATTCTCCCAAGTCCTATCTCGTTATCTTATGAAGACCCTGAATCCAACCCACCGCATTCCCACTCAAACAAACCGCCGCATCCAACGGCTTCAACCCCTCCTCCCCCAGCAACGACAGCGCCGCGAGCCCCAGAAACGAATGATACGGATCCGGCGTGTCCCCCGGCGTCTTCCCAAACCCGCCAATGCGGTGCTGCGTCTTCGATAGGAGGTAGCTCCGCACGCATTCCGCGTCGATGAGGTCGTCTCGTCCGAGGATCTGGTGAACGTTAGCATCGGGGACGTATGGGCGGTGAGGGAGGTGTGCAATGCTTACTGTCAGGGATCCGAGCACCCAGAATGCGTAACACGTATCCGCGATCTTGTTGGTCCGCCCGTTGAATCCGGCGTAAGTTGGTCGCTCGGAGGTCTGGAGGGACTCGAGAGGCTTCACGGGTGCATCTTCTTCGTCGCCGGAGGAATCATCCGGGTTGTGGAGGTAGATATCAGAGGTTTGTCGGGAGACTAGCCATCGGATAGCGGAATCGACGTCGAGGACTTTTGCGAACAGGTCTATGTCTGTCGAGTCGATCTGCTGAGGTGTGTCCGGAGGAGGTTCCTGGGGGCGATAGAGGAGCGCGAGTGCGGAGATGGAGCAGTGGGTGTATCCCGCTACAATATCAAAAAGAGTCAGAGATACTTCCTGAGTGAAGAGAATATTCGGAGGATGCGTTACCATGCGGTTCGTGAAACGGCTCATCAGCAATGCCCCCATCATACGTCTAGAAGCAACCCGTTAAATTCCGTTCTATATCCCATAAGGTACACATCGACAAGAGGTAGAAAACGTACTTGGCAGCCCGCTATACACCTCTCCAACCCCTCCACATCTACATCCACCTCCTCCATCTCCTCTCTTCCACCAATCCCCCGCAGCATCCACCGGATACACATTGCACAATACGCAAACCTCGCATCACTCCCCCCGTCAATCTCCCCTGCCGCCCCCACCGACTCCCCGAAGCTCCCGTCCCCTTTCTGCATCCCTCGCAGCCATCGCCACGTCGCCTTCCACCGCACCCGCTTAAAGTCATCCCCGAGGATTGCTAGGCAACATAGCGCGAAATACGTCGACGGCACGGTCGCGCGGTCCCACTGGCTCACAGTATGCTCTTCCGCCTCCGCTTCCCCAACTGTAATCGTCGACGTCCCCCCTCGAAACCCGCCCCCCGGATGCTGGCATTGGTAGATCCAGTCGACGTAGTCGGCGCGTTCGCCAGCGGAGATGTGGGTGTCGAGCGCGGCGAGGAGATCGAGGGACGCGAGGGTGAAGAAGGACAGGGACATGCGGTTGGAGTCCATAGTGGTGGCGTGGGCAGGGAAGAAGGTCTTGAGGCAGCGGAGCCAGTAGTTGGTGTGGCGGGGGGTGTTGAGAGAAGGGATGGGGGGAAGGGAGGGGGGGGGGGGGGGGGGGGGGGGTCTATGTGACTTTCGGTAGTTGAGGAGGTCCCATCTACATGCAGTCGTGCATCATGAACTGGATTTCGGTTTAGCAAAAGGGAATGGGAAGTGGAGACTCTAGGGTTAGTGGCTGTGTGGTGATCGTGGTGCTGGCAGGTGGATGGAGTACTAGGTATTGAAGAGATTTCTAGAAGGGATATTAGTTTACGAAGTTACTGAGGAGGCATACAGAACTGGAGATCCAAGAGGACCTACGGACAGTTTGATATTATCCGTGAAATTGCCTTTAGTATTCCGTACTACAGGAAACAGCACGAGGACTAACAGTGGAATCCGATCGTCTCTAGTCAGCCACAACTTCCAGACTGGATACCAATCACGTGCCGTGCCTGACGGGAAACAGGAAGGATCGACAGCCTTGCACCTGCAACCGTGCAACGTCAAGCGCTGCTGTCACGGCTGTCAGACTCTCTTCCAACTCTTCTTCCATCATTCTCCTTCATACCTTACCTTACCTATACTTTGCAATTTCGTAGCGGTTACTTTTACGATACCCGGTTTTCATTCACTCTTCCGTTCGTTCTCTGAATATCGGTTCCTAGCGACTCCATCGCAGCGATTCTATCTCCTATACCCCGTGGTTGCTTTTGGTACGGTTGACGGAAGACCCTGAACCATCCCTTCACGATGGCGTCTGGCTTTTCAATTTCGTTTTGGTCGAGCGATTATGCTGGTGGTATGGGACACTTCTCTTCTACCTCAAGTCAATCAGGCTAACGGAGTCGCGTAGGACTTGGAGTTCTCTTCGGCAAACTGCAGCAAGGTGTCCAAGAGAACCAGCAAGTTCTGACAATTGCGCGGATGCGAGCCGATGCGGAGGACCTGTATGGCCAACAATTGGGTTATATTCCAGCGGCAACGGATCGTATCACAGGCGGTTTTCAGAGGGACGATGGTGCCAGCGTTCGAAAGGTGTGTGCTCATCTCAGCCGCATGGCCCCTGTCAGCACTAACGGAATGGTGTCGCTCTAGGCATACGAAGGCGTCCGCAGCGAGATGCAGGAAGCCTCCAAGAACCACCGGAAAATTTCCAACAATATCCGCGAACTGGTCGTGTCTCCCTTTAGTCGATGGTGCGATGAACATGCCGCCCGCGTGCAGGGGTCGCAGGACGACTTACAAGCGCGGATCAAACTGCACGACAAGCAGGCGGACGCGGTGCGCAAGTTCCGAAGCCACTACTACAATAAGTGCAGGCTTCTGGAGGATCTGGAGGAGGAGGATAAGTTGGCGTTCAAGGACCCGGATTCCGCGGGGACGCAGAGCCCGAAGCAGAAGCCCGTGCAGCTGCCCACGCCGACGGTGAAGGTTTCCGAACCGGATGACGAAGAGGACGAACCGCAGGTCGAGATCGGCGATGAAGTATACCAACTGGATCAAGTCAAGAAAATCTTGTCGCACATGCTAGAGACCATCAAGCTTACCGAAACGAAAGTACCGATTTTGGGTACCTATCACAATGTCTCCACTGGCACCGACATCGTCGAGTACATCCAGAAGCACATGAACGCGTCGAGCGTGAGCTACGCCGAGCGAATCGGCCAAGACATTGTATCCAATGGCTACCTCCGACTCGTGGGAAACGTCGGCAACGCGTTTGCCAATAGCTCGCGCATGTTCTACCAATGGCGACCCAAAGCATTCCAACTCACCGGTATCCCCGAGAAGAAGCACCCGATGTCACGAAGCACGACGATCATGTCCAACGACGGGGTTGACAGCCCCATCGGCACGGTGCAGGAGTACCTCGCCGGTTGGAACCCCTTGAACAACCCCTACCCGAACGAGACACCGGCCGAGAAACTCCGCCGCGAAGCACGCGAGGCCGACGAGCGGTATAAGGCGGCGGTGCGAAAACTCGACACCCTGCGATGCAATCTGGAGGAGGCGATGATGAGCCATTTGAAGTACATGGAGCGATGCGAATTGGACCGACTGAAGGCCATCAAAGCCGTCATCCTGGACTTTTCCGGGGCGATCAGCAATGTGATCCCGAGCTTGCAGAGCACCGTGGACAATATGATGCTGTTCCAAGAGACCGTGCAGCCAGCGGGCGATTTGAGGTACCTGTTGGAGAACTACCGGACGGGGCAGTTCATCCCAAGGGTGCAGGTGTATGAGAATTACTACAACTCGGTTGATGGTGAGTATTTCAAGACTTTTAGGGTGAGACGTATTTTTAACACGTTATAGGTCAAACCTTCGGTATTGATCTCGAGGCTCGAGCAAAGGCCGATAGGAAGCGTGTTCCAATCATTGTCACGACAATCCTCACGTTCCTCGATACCCGTAAGTTGACATCCCCATAGCATGACTCCAGTAGACCCTAACAAAGTTACAGGTTATCCCGACCTCGAAGGCGACGAGGCGAGAAGAGGCATTTGGCTCGTCGATGTCCCACTTCCAGCAACTCATCATTTACGCAACCATATCAATAATGGCGGTGCAATCGGGAATGAAGTCCTGGAGCAATATGAGATACCTATCGTCGCGAGCGTTTTGAAATTGTATCTACTAGAACTTCCAGGTAAGTCCCACATTCTTCATGCGAAAGCTACAGCTAACCCTTCTAGACTCCCTTGTTTCTTCTCACGTCTACGAAATCGTCAAAACAATCTACTCCTCCGACGCCGCCTCCACCGCGACCTCTCGTGTTGCCATCCTCCAATCTACCCTCGGCCAACTCCGTCTCGCCAACATCGCCACCCTCGACGCCCTCGCCACCCACTTTGCCCGCCTCATCGAACTCACCTCCGCCGACGACGACTACATCACCGCCCTCTGCACCGCCCTCGCCCCCTGCGTCCTCCGTCCCAAGCACGAATCCCCCCTCACCCTCACCGAAAAGTTCTCCTTCCGCCTCGTCCGCGACCTCCTCGAACACAAGGAACCCATCTTCGGCGAGCTCAAGCGTTCCGCCGCCGCCCAGAAGGAGCGCGAGGCAAAGGCCACCGTCGACCAGCGCCCCCGCGCCATCTCCACCGACGAGAGCAACCGTCGCGCCCATATGGAGGAGCGCACCCGTGCCATCATCGCCAACCGCTCGCGCGCTAGCTCGCCCGCCCCCGGTCCGCGGGCCGGTGGGCCGTCGCATCGTCGGGAACGCAGCAGCGGCGGGCCTGAGACGCGGTTCCCTGTGGCGCCGAGCACGGCGGCGGGAGGTGCGGGGAGCCCGACGGTGGAGCGAAAGGGGAATGTGCGGGGAAGCTTGGAGGTGCCAGAGGGAGAAGGACCGGTGTCGTCGGAGAAGACGAATGGGAGTGGGGAAGATAAGGAGATATCGGTGGCCGGGGAGGAGAAGGGGGGGGATGTGGTGAAGCGGGATTCGTTGTCAAGGGGGGTGGGGAGGATTGCAAGGAAGGCGCCGGGGGTGAGAATGAGTGTGGGGACGGAGGATCGGCCGGTGGGAGTGGAGTTGGTGGATAGGCCGATGGATGATTAGGGGGGTTGGAGCGGTAGTGATGGGGGGGTGGTGATGGGGGTGGTGATGATTGATGGGTTTGTTATGGGTTACGGGATGGATGGATGGATTCGCGTAGATATTTGGCTAAGCGGGTAGTTGTCGGAAGAATACTTAGGGTCCGTTGGCTTTTGGTTGAATTCAGTTGTTTACTTCCGACATTCGGAGTTCAGGTGATGTGAGAACCGGTGGCGATGGGCCCCGATGAATGGTAATATGTACAGAAGAGCGAGGGGGTGGATGGCTTCGTGATGCTGGTGGTATACTATTGTTCTTCCAGACGACAAAGACAGCTTCTGGCCTAAATCGTCTCCTGGATGCTCCAAGACCGCCCAGAGTCGCTGGATCTAGTGCCCTCAGCCCGCGGTCGTTGAAGTAGACTCCATTGCATATATCGTGAGTTTCCAAAGCATTCTATCCAGAGCCCATACTCTAGCAACTCGCTCGTTTCATCGATGAGGGATGCCCATACTACCATACGGTAGCGCTACGAATTGGCAGGTCTAGATTTCTACAATATTGGGTTCTTGAGACCTGGCGGCACCGAAGTAGCTCCTCTTTTTTAGCCATGTCTTCCAATGGCGTGCCCGCAAAGCATTCATATAGTTCTCGCTCAGGCCTCCTTGGTAAGGGATCGCGTAAATTCAATGACATCGTTCGAATTCGTCACAGCCAGGACATTCCCTAGCCTGTACTGTATACGATGCTCACAGTCCTGTTTGGGCTGCCTGCTCGCTGAATACCAGTTCGGCCGAATCGATGCAGGTAACGTTGGCTTTGAGCTTATTCAACGTCTCGACGCTGCGGAATCGGTTAGTTCTCGTCCACCTTTGGCGTGAAGACACCCCCATCACGGCAACCAGCCCAGCATAGTTGACAGGACTGAGATTTAGGGATGCAAAACAAGAGGAACAGGGACCATGCTTACAATTCGTCATAGTTGTCCGAGTCGAACACAATCCCACCCCCGGCTTGAAGGTATGCCACCCCATCCTTGACCACCATCGTCCGAAGCGCGATACATCTATCCACTCGTTAGCCAAATCCAACCACGCATGCATTCCCATTTCCATATCCATAAAAACGGGGTTGGTGAGTAACTCACGTGTCCATCGACCCCTCTTCAATCGTCCCATTCGCATCCACGGTATTGTACCCGAAATATCCCACCGCGCCGGCGTAGACGCCGCGCTTTTCCCCCTCCAACTCCGCGATCAGCTCCATGGCGCGGACTTTCGGGGCGCCGGATACCGTGCCGGCGGGAAATATGGACCTAATAGCAACTGAGTCAGCCATAGACTTCTTCGTGAAGTCAAGGGGGACAGAAGGACGTACCTAAATGCGTCAAATCTCGTCATTCCGGGCCGGAGTACCCCGGAGACTTCGGATGTGATGTGCTGGACGTGGGAAAACCGTTGGATTATCTACAACGTCAGTTGGAGATCCAACACGTCCACGCGTTTTACACCTACCATTAAGCGGTCGACTCTCGTCGACAAAGGATCGCAGACGCGATTTACGTCATTCCGCGCCAGATCCACCAGCATCACATGCTCCGCGCTTCGACCAGTCAGTATAATCCACCACGAAGTAAAGGCCAAACTCACCGATCCTTAAGCGAGTTCGACAACTCCTGCGCCAACTCATCGTCCTCCTTCACCGTCTTCCCCCTCTTCACCGTCCCCGCAATCGGATGCGTGATAATTCTGCCCTCCTCGCTCTTCACCAACACCTCCGGACTGGCGCCGACGATCTGGAAGTCCTCACAGTCCACGAAGAATAGGTAAGGCGATGGGTTGACCATCCGTAGCCGTCGGTAAATGTTGAATGGGTGTAACGACGTCGGCCTCGCGATCCGCTGGGAAGGAACGGCTTGGATGATGTCGCCTTTGTGGATGTGCTCTTTTAACCTTGTGACGTGCGCCTCATACCCTGCCTGTCCAATGTTCGAGGTGTACTCCTGCTCCAGCTCAATAGGTCCCTGCGGTGGCAACGGCACCTCAGTCTGCGTGATAGTGTGTACCACATCCCGCAACTCCTTCTCCGCCGCCTCATATGCACTCTCTAGCGCCCCAGAATCTTTCGAGTCCTTCGGGACCTTCACATACGTGAACACCTTGACCAACTGGTAGAAGTGATCGACCGCGACAACCGTATCGAATAGCATAAACAATGACTCCGGCACCTCCAGCACATCTTTCATGTCGTCCCGCGCGGTCCGGGGCTCGAAATATGCGACGCAGTCGTATCCAACGTACCCGATCGCTCCGCCGATTAGTGGGGGTAGTTGGACGCCTGGGACGCTGGCGACGCGGTACCGGGAGAGTTCTTCTTCGAGGACGGGGAGGGGATCGCGGGGACCGACGGGTTGACCGGGGCCGGAACGGAGAACTTTTCGGGGATCTGGGAAGACAGGGGGATTAGCATATCCTACATCAAAGGTTCAAAGAGGCTGGTTAACTCACCCACTCCCACGAAGCTCCACCTCCCAATCGTCTGTGTAGTCATGGCGCTCTCGAACAAGAAACTGGATTTCGTCTTCGCTCTGTTTCCACCCATCAGCCACGGCCCTCCCTACTCACTGCCCTCAGGGAAAGGACGCGCGATACGTACCGAGCAGCTAGCTTCAGATATATCAAGGACGGGGTCAGGAACTCGGCGGATAGAGTCGCGCTGAGAGGGATCAGGTTCGGGGGATTTTCCTGCCTCTCCGCGGCCGACAGGACATCGCGGACGGTGGCTAGGGACGGTTGGATCGAGAGGGACATTTTGGAATGAGGACCACCGAGTGGTTGACTCTTGCCGGCTCGGAAGGGAACCAATCTGTTTTTCTCCTCGCTCTTATTCTTTGAAAATAAGAGATATCCGCCCAATGTCCCGTACAATTGTTCGGATAAGCACGCTTATTGTCTGGAGGCTCAATTGTCTGCAAGTGAAGGAGGAGCGGAGTACAATGCCGTTTTCCGAAGTTTCGTGAGCATGACTCTAGGGCTTATGTTGGATGCGCGATTTCGGCTCAGGGTCCAAACGTATTGAATCCAGCCAATCAAACCATTTTTCGTTGCACTAATGGATGCGTATAAAACGACATCTTAGTCAGACATAGGTCTACCCTCCAAGAAAAGCCGCGCTGCATACTGCAGCTTTGCCACAGATATCCCGAAGGTACGTACCTATTCCTCGGCGGACCTATCCGCCCCCCCCCCCGCCGCCTTGCCCTCCCTTTCTACCAGCTCCACCCTCCCGCAAAACTGGTTCCGCCAACAAATTCACCAGCATTCTTCCAGCATGATCCTGCGAAACCGCAAGCCCTTGGAAGCAATGCCATTGGGGATTAGACCCCTCTACCGAACCACCCACCCACCATAATCTCGAACCAGGACACATCTTGTTCCATACATCCTTTCATGAGATTCTACCATTGTACAAAGGATATAAACCATCCTGTAGTGTGTGTTGTGCTTTTATGTTAACATGTGTATTGGCAAGCCGATATCCAACATCCCCGGATCATCGATATTCCGTTATGGTAGAGCACTGACTACCTCTGAGACCACTGTCTGCTCACTGTTTTAACACCTCAACCTTCACCACCCCCTCCAGAGCATTGACTGCCGCATCCTTGATCCTCCCCACCACCCTCTCCAGCTCCTCACCATCTAACAGCGGCTTCAATGCCTCCCCCACCTCACCCCCTGCTATTCGTTCCCGAATATTCCGTGCCCCTACCCCTGAGCTCAACTCCTGCATCCAATCCTTCGCAACCCCCTGGACTGCCCTCATCGCATCCTCAACTGTTGCACCCACTTCCTTCAACTTTGCCGCTGGGATTTTGCTGGACAGGGGATGAGATTTTGGTTTGGTAGCGGCGGGAATGAGTTTGAGGAGTTTTTGGACTGCTTGGAGATATTCGAGGAAGAGGAAGGAGGGTTGGAGGAAATGGGGGGTCGGTAATTTGATAAGGTGTTCGAGTTTTTGGCCCTCAGGCGATGGGGGGGCCGCTTCCTCGAAGTGGGAAAATGTCTTCCAAACTTTCGTGTGGGTACGGATGAAGTCGAGGATTGCCGTCATGGTGTTCGATGACTTGGGTGCGAGTTTCTTCATGTCCATGGCATTGGAGAAAAATGTCGCGTAGGTTATCTGGGTGAGTAGCTGCCAAGGCTCGTGCAATTGCTGCTCGGGAGGTGCCAGTCCGTCCGGGGAGACTTTCTGACCTGTCTGATAGCCGCTTGATACAGCCGCATGGGCCTCGTGAACAACAACTGGTAACGTCGGCTTCCCTCCCGTCCATAGCAGGTCTGTCGTGAGCTCGATGCTGAGCATGTGTCTCACCCAATTTTGACCCTGGATGCCCTGCTCTTCCCAAACCATCAATGACCGCTGCAACGGAAGATCATCTTTCGAATTGTAATTTGGTAGCTGCCCGTAGTGTCGTTTGTCCACCGAATACGCTTGATCCAAGATGATCCGATCAATTGTGTCGTTGACAAAAGGGGCCGCATCCACTGGACGGTTCGAAAGCCTGGCAACTCGGCGATATTCCAGAGCGCGAATTGCCGCGGGCAAAGACTGGGTCAGATTGTCTTTGAATCCCAGCATCTCAGTCAACTTGTCGGGATACAACTTTTCCAAGCCATCCCCCGTAAACGCCAGTACATCGCCGACCGATCTCCCAATCCATCGGGCTGGCACACTTAGGATTTTCAGAGGATTGGATTCCGGTTGCCTCGGATGCTGTGATTTAACAGACGCCAACGGAAACGGATGTGTAATGGAAAGCCGACTGGCCAAGATATGCAAGTCGCTTTCGAATAGCAGGCTCTTGACGTCTAGCTTCTGGAAGAACCGGTAGGCTTCGTCCCCAAGACCAAGCTGTAGCGACAGGAGCGTGCCCATCACATGAAGCATCGGGGCGAGTTCGGAAACCAGATTGGTCAGAGCCGATGTCAGCGCAAGTGCTTGCATCACGAGAGTCGTCTCCCGCGGCGACAAGATGTCGTCGGCACCTCTCTCCTTGGCCCTCGGGGTGTGCAATCCCCATAGGAGGGTAAGTGCCAGGAGGGCAATCGTCTCGTTTGTTTGGGTGTCCCCTCGACTCAGCTTTACCAGTAAGACAAAATGCCTTATCATCCCAGCGGCGCTCACGTCCGACCCATGAGGATTCTCAGGTGTCTTGCGATCGGGAAGAGAGGATTGAAACGAACAATATATCTTGGAGAATGTGAGTCCGGTCCCCAAGTCAATATTGTCTGGCGGACCGTCTTCGAGGGTCAAGGCCTTGAACTGCGTGGTCCAGGCGTTCACTGTCTCGTTGATATGCTCATCAAATTGCCGCATCCCTTCCTTGGAGAGCGCGGCGAGGAATGGCGAAAGGTCCTTGTAACAGGTCTCGAGTTTCGAGAACCGGTCGAAATACACTTTGCAAACGCCAACGAAACACTCTTCCTTCCCGAACTTCTTTTGCCATTTAAGGGCTGTGAGCAGCATTTCGCGATTCGGTGTAGGCTCGGATACGCCACGTTCAAGGAGAGCTTTGAGTTGGCTGTTGAGGTTTCCGTCCTCCACGCTCGAGGCTGCTTGAAACAACTTGTCCAATATTCGATAGTCGTTCCCAAATGCTCCGGTGATTCGAGAAGCGATGACGCAGCTGCTATCCTTCGACTCGACGAGGAAGTCCCAAATTTGCTTCCATTGTCCTTGAGATTCCCAGATGTTTAAGAGGGCCCAAAGGAACTCGATGTCGCCGTTCAAGATGTTCTCGAACAAATACAGCGGCGATTCTGTGTCAATCATGCTGGATGCTATATCCAAAAGCATCGCATTATCCGACTGAGCAAGCTCAAGTATAAGCCGAAAGTCTCGACCATCCCGAATCTTCCACGCCGACTCTTCTTTCTGCCTCGTCTTCTTCAAGATATCCGACACGCCCCTTGCAACAAGCTTGCCCATAATCATAGCTTTCATCTTATGTTCCGGCTGCCCTGCATTACCCAGCTCTTGCGCAAGCTTTGCGGTGGCGGCAAGCCATAAATAGATGTACTTCGGCTCCGTTGGATACCGTGATTTCAGGTCATTCGCGCCCCTCTGATACAGGCTGGACCAGTCGCAAGCGACGGCGGTCGTCAATAGATTCTCGGAGAACACATCCCTATCAGATCCTTCCAATCCGATTGAACTGACTCTTGACCAAAGCTGATCAACCTCCTTCGGTGGGTCAATCTGAAGGGGGCTTTGGGCAGATGCATTGGACTTTTCAGATGCATTACCAAACAGGTGAGATAGACCATCTGGTTTAATAGACAGCAGCTGGTGTATGCGGCGATACATCAAGCATACATTAACCAAGCCGTCCGGATGTAGGAAGTTGACCTTGGTCTCATTGATGTGATCCAGCGTTTCTTTCGCGTCAGCATACGCACCCATCCGGAGATGGAGCTGGGCTTTCCAATACTAGATTCCGTTAATCCCATCATCTTCATTTTACGAGACGATATCCATACGTGGAGTTCGCCATTGTGCGGGTCTTTCTGGATTTTTCGACCGCAGTCCTTGATGGCATCTTTGTAGCTTCGGGGGCCATAGGACTCGAAATGCTTGTCGTATGGGGTTTCGAATTCTTTCGTGAATAGTAGAGACGACATGGCTTACGGTCGGAAATCCGAGGTGACACGAAGGGATTATGATCACGGAGAAGCCATTGTCGCGTTTATGATTCGTGGATGGGGAATGACGAAATTTTGAAAGTGGTACGTTGACGGGTGTGTTCGCGGGATTCAGGTTGCGAGTATTTGCAAAGACAAACCAGATCTACAATGGAACATGATGATGATAGCCTATGGAAAACTTCTGCCATTATTTTGCCCCGGCAAATATGTTTAATTTATGTTGAAATCTGTTCCCTAACTACAGCAAATATATCTAGTTTCAACATGCGATTTATATCGCTAGCTGGGGTTGGAGTCCGGAGGAAGTACATGGTATCAGTATTCATTCAAACGCGCTTATATACAGGTAGCTGCGGTACAGCCATTGCTAATTTCAATGATTCACAAGATCTGACTTCTGGTGCCTCCCAACCTCAAAAATCATGCAACCATTCTTCCCATCAATCCTCTGCCGTCCCACTCCAGTCCCATAACTGTGCCACCTCCCCATCCTCTGCTCCTTGGCAACCGAGGCCACAATGAACAAGCTCTCCTCATTCCGATCGCCTTGCTCGAATACCGCCAGATCGGTAACAAGCCCATGAACAATCCTCGGGTCGGCTGGTGGCGAAGATCCAAGGACAACTACTTTGTCCTCATCACCGGAATCCGCGTCCGTTGCAGGTGTTGGAGCATTGATGGAAAGGGTGCGAGGCGTTCCAACGATCCCAACCGGATCAAACCCTCTTCGGTCCCCACGGATCTTCCAAGCTCGAACGAATCCATCCCAGCTGCCGGTGACAAATACGTCGCTGAGTGGCAACGCTTTTAATGCGGTGATTCCCCTCGGTGCTTGCTTCACGGGTACTTCCGCGGACCCCGAAACTTCTCTGGCCTTCTCCTTGGGATCTTCCTCTACATAATACTCCTCGGCTGTGATCGGCGGATCCAGACCGTGTGCAAGAGGATAAGTATACAGCGCCTTCTTCTTGTGAATGCTCCATAAGGAGATGGCTCCGTTGTCTGCGCCCGTCACGAAGAGTTCGTTGTCGAGAATAGTGACTCGGTCGATGCTCCCTTCGTGGTGCTCCTTGGCCGATTCCACTTTCTCCAGCAGCTCCGGGGCAAGCTCGATATTTTGTGCCTTCAGTTTGCCAGGCTTTGGAATCGCTCCCACTCCACCCCCTCGAAACACGAGCTGAGACTCTTCTGCGACTTTCCATAGTCGTGCAGTCCTGTCTCTCGCACCAACGCTAACGCACCGTTCAATGGCAGGTGCATCCACATCCATGATGACATCTTGGTGCCCGAACAATGTTTCAATGTATCCGGAGGACTGTTGGCTGACGTTCCACACTTTCAGCGTCCGATCCGCGGAGGAGCTGTAGAGAGTTTCGCCGCCGGTACTGCGGGGACCGCCGGCCGATTGTTGCGCGTTGGATATCGTTTGTCGGAAAGCCAGACCAGTAACGGAATCGCGATGTTGCGAGAAGACTTTGATCGGTCGTAGGTTCTTGGTGGACCAGATGACCAATTTGTTGTCCATGCCTCCCGTTGCAAGGAATTCTCCTGAAGGGGAGATGGCACTGCACACAATTGCAGCTTTGTGTCCTAGGAAGGTGGATTTCGCCGGTTTCGAGGTTTCGGAAGCCTCGGGCTTGATCACGCGGCCTTTGCCACATATCCGCTTGATCGGTCGACGGCGTGGGGTCATGTTGGACTGTTGCTTTTCTGCCGGAGGGTTGGACGGTAATTCCCACTTCACCACGCTGCCATCCTTTCGAGTCGCATATATGTATGGTGGATGTGCGCTGACTGACAATACAGCTTGGTTGTCGTGTCGAAAGAACATATGCGAGGCACCCTCGATGTCCAACTCGTTCGCCACAAACTTGTAAATCTTCCCCTTCGTTCCCGCGACGTCTTCCTTCAACCGATCGGCGATCAGGTCTCTATCAACGTCCTCGGCATCGAATCCGACTCCGGTAGTTTCCACCTCCTGCTTGATGTTTTCCAAGTACCGTTCCGCCAGACGAAGGCGACGTTCTGCAGCAGTTTCGCCCTCGATCTCCGAGTCTGACACGCTTGATTCATACTCGGCTGCTCCATCATCTGCACCGGACAAGTCTGACTCGCTGCCGGATATCGATTCGTCTCGACCTGCAGGATCTCGTGCTCGCTTAGACCGCGATGGAGAAACATTTCGTGGCTGTTTTCTCGACGGCTTTGATGTTGCACCCTCAGGTCTCTTCCGCTTCCTCTGAGACGCTGGGACTGAGAAGAAAGAGGACATGATTGTCCTTTATGGCAACTCTACCAAGTGTTGAAAACTGGAAGAATTGTGGTGGTAAAGAAACCAAGAACTGCTGGAAGAGAAATTCAGTGAAATTTTGGATGGAGATTGTCCGAGCTTCAAATGCTGGCCCCAGATCCCTGTTAGAGCCTTGTGGCCTTATGGCCTTATTTGTATGAATCGGAGGAATCCTCCAGCTCCACTTCTCCGCAATCAAACCCCCCAATATCTCTCTGCTACAGAGGACTTCATGTTGATATTCAATGACAATTGTGAATAATTTACCACTCCTTCAACACTCTGTGACACTACCGTAACTACTCCTCACTCTTAGATTGGGCTCTGTCCATCCCTCATTCTCAGCCCAATCCATGGAGTTCGTTTAATGCTTCAAGAGACGCTTAGCAGTGTCAAGTTCAGCCCAGAATGGGTCGAGACGCGTACCTCTTCAGGCTTGCATTTGTAGGTCTTCTAACTTGACATTACCTAGTGTCCTCTGACATTATATAGGGCCGCTCCTACACTGAACCTCCCGAGGATGACGTCCTCCAACGCCATCCCAGTATCCTTTACGACAACTCGAGCAGTCCGAACCCGCAGAATACTACAGCAGCACCACCACGGCAATTCTATGATGATCGTGGCCACTCCGTCAATCGTAACTCGCGGCGGTACGCTCGAGCTCTACGTGCTGCTCAGAATGATGTGCTAGCAGCAGTGGGTGTAGTAGTTCGCAACGGCAGCAAGGAACCCAGAGGACCAAAAGAGGAAGAACTGGCAGCCATGGCTCAGGATGAACATATGTCGGGCCTGGTTATGAGCTATATTGCTCCTTACGTGGAGAAGTTTCTGCTGCATTGGCTTCATGCCTTGAAACACAAGGCTTTGGTATGAACGGTCCCCAATTCCCTACCCCGAGCTAATATCTATAGGTCTATCCTATGCTCTCGAACATACCGGTCATTGCGTTTGCAAGGAGTGAAATATCATCCTATGGTTATCGCCATTTCCTTTTTGCGGGACTCTCAACCTATTTCGTCCATTCACTTCTACGCTACCCTGATTGGTTGTCGTTTGCGTTTGAGGGGCTAGATGCACTTGTGCAAGCTACCGTCTCGTCTTCAAGAAAGAGAAGAGCGTATGATAAATGGAAGCCCATTGTCCGTGACATGTAAGTCTAACTCGCTCAAATATTGTCAGTTAGTGGCCGGCTAATGTTGTGACTCCTAATAGCCTCGAGCACTCCATGAAAATTGTGGCGCTTCCATTCGAGCTGTATTATCTTCACCAGACGCTTGGCGTTGCTCCAACATCATCCTTGCTACCTCCTTGGAAGATATTCTCTTCCACGCTCACATCGCTTGTATGGCCGTTGTCCGGATCGTGGAAAATTTTAACTAGCGGCCGAATCCCCCCCATCCCTCTAGCGCCAGCTTGCATGGGGTTGTTGACGTATAACATGGCGACCTCGATTCTGGTCACTGTCATATTCAGAACCATGCGAGACTCAGTCCTCCGGCCGGCAAGCAAACAGTGGCTTGCAAGGCGGCGTGGCTATAAGAACACCCTATCGGAGACGATCGAGCAATTGTTCGAGGAAGATGCGCAGCCATGGAGGCCATTCACACGCCGTTTCAGTCCCGTATTTCAGTCCATCATGAATACATTGGGTTGGGGCTGGAAACGACATGAACTGACCAGGACTCCACTGGCGGAGCTACCCTCGGATCTCGAGCTCGAGAGGGAGGCAGAGGTCTTAGCTTGGCCGTCTTTCGACCCGGATATCCTCGCTTACATCCCCCCGGAAGCATTAACAAGAGTTCATGGCGACCGTGTAACCTCTGTCATCCATGATGGGATCTCAAACAGAGAATGGGAAACTAACGGGAATATGCCATCGAACCCGAACGCCGCTCCTGCAGCAGGTTCAAACAATACCAGGCGGCCACCAAGACATTCCGCTGCTTCATCAACCACTGATCCACCATCACCGGCCGCTAACAGCGACGCAACCATTCGAATCACCTCCTCGGATTCTCATACTGGCGTGGTAAACTTGGAAATCGGTCTGCCGGATCATCCAGCCCCATCCACTCAACTGCAATCTTCCTCAGCACATCCCCGACATCGCATCAGGCGCACCGTCACCGACACCCCCCGTTTCAACCCCGACCTCTTCACCTCGCCTCCATCTCCCACCCCCGATGCACTATCTATCGACCCCGAACCTCCTCAAAGCCCTTCCGCAACTACTTACATTACTCCAGCAACTCCCTCCTCCGGGGCACCACCCCCTTCAGACGCTGAAAACCGCCCACCAAATTCCCACTCCCTCATGCCTATGCCTCCCGAGGCTACCCACTCCGAAGAAGCCGCCATCCCCGCCATCTACGCACACTTCCGCGCCGAAATCACCCGGCAGCGCCACAAAATCCTCCACCGCCGCATCCAGCACCGCCACCAGCGCGTCACCATGCTATCGCTGTACATGTCCGACAACCTCGCGTCGCTGATAACGAGCAAGCTGGTTAACGCGCTCACGCTGCCGTGGCGCGCGTGGATGTTGCGGGAGGTGGCGCGGCAGGCAATAGGGGGGATGGTGCATCCGGGATATGGGAGGGTGGGGAACGTGGGGTTGGGGTTGGTAGGAGGTGGGGTGGGGTGGGGTTGGGGTGTGATGGGGAGGGTGGCGCTGTTGGAGGCGGTGCAGATGCTTTTGGAGATGGGGATTTGGATGGGGGAGTGGGGGGTGGTGAGGTTTATTGGGTTACGAAGCTTCAGATGGGGGGAAGTTTGAGGGAGGTTTCAAGTCGGCATGTCGTGGTTGTCCATCGACATGACTGCATTGCATAGGCGTTACAGCAACATGATACCCAATTGTATTTGTAAAGGAGCAACTTTAGCGATTAGTTGGACTAAATACGGTACCCTCGCTTTACTACCATGTTCTGATACTAGGTCCACCGTCAATATTCACAGACCAAGAGCACCATTTGCCCTCTTCCAACCATCAAACGATCACAAGGAGCACCCTCGACTCATATCCTTCTCGCAGCCACATTCAGGTTGGCGACCTCTAGTAATGTACCCGCATCCCTATTCAGCGCCACACTGCTACTACGATCATTATTCCAGTCGCCCTCCAATCCCGGCTGTTATGGAGGTGGACTAGAGATGAGGGCAAAGTGGTTCGTAGCAATGGCAGCGGTTTGATTTTCTTCTTGTTCGCACCTCAGCAGCCCTAGCTCTGGAAGAAATGAACACCTCTCATATCATTGTGCAAAGCTGAAGAGAGTCAAGCGGACTTTATGTTCAATGGGAACAGGTGGTGACGCTATACCACCCCCATTCGGGCTACAATAGCACTGAGGCGAAGCCTGAGAACCGACATGGCCTTTGTCAACTTGTGAATGCCGTGCAACTTGAAAGTGTCCTTGATGACCCCCGAAGCTTCATTGAGGCGCCCCTGACAAATCATAGTTGGAGGCTACGCACTGGACAACTGACAACTCGAGGAGCAGAAAACGGTTCAAAAATCTGGACAGATGCAGAAGCCGAGAGAAAATTGACAAGTGAAGCAATAGAATATTGAGAGGTGTTTCCCCATGCATCTCAGAATGTGGACAAAGGTCATGTTCCAGCAGCTTGCCTCTTTGGGTGCGGTGATTTGACGCAAGACTGTAGTATATGAGAGTTGCAGTGCTCGGAATGAGTGGTTAGTTCTAGCTGGACAATAGCATCTACTTACCACATGGCTTGGTCAAGGATATCCCAACCAGCCACTTCGACGGTATTATATTTGCTGCGACGCAGAACGAGACAACTCACGTAGAGTCAGATACTGTAGACACTGCAAGATGTAGTACCGCAAAGTCAAATTCGTTTACCGATATGAGATTAATCGACCTGAGCTGACTGGAGAATCGGACGCGAGGAGCGCCGCCATTTGAATACAAGAGATGGATCTGGGAAAAAACAAGCCAAATTCGCCGTTCAATAACCAAGATATCCAGTGGGGCCTGCTGCCAGAAATCTGTCTTGGAGGGTGTAACATTTCCCCTACCAAGATTGGGAGTCAAATCGTTCCCGATATGACCTCCTCAGACTCGACCAGAGGGCCCGCTGAGAGAGCGCGATGTGCGCTCAATCTGCCGACTATAAGAAACCACAGCCGTGCAATTGGCAGAGTACCAATTGTTTCAATGCTCGTCGCTTGTATCTGGATTATGTTAATGAGATGTCTGATTTAAGCACAAGTATGTAAAGCTTACCATAAGCCAACTTCCACCACGCCGCGTCTCCACCGTCGTGCTTCCTTGCCTTCCACCTGCCTTCCATCACACCAATACCACTCCGTCGTTCTTCTTTCGAAATGAACCTCAAGGTCATAACCGATAGCTGTTCCAACCGTGTAAGACACGTGATCTTGTGGGTAGATTTGCTTGCTTCGATTGATTGGGTGAAGGCTCCGCAGCAACGCTCGTCATAATCGATCCGGGATTCTCGCGGGTAAACTTTCTCTCATCACGAGTCGAGGCGACATGCGACCGTGCTCCGGGCCTTCAATTGGGGACAAAGGTTGTGGAGAGCACCAGGTCGATTGCCAGGGGGACAACCACCCTCGGCACAACTGACCGGGGTGCGAGGTATGTGAATTAGGTCCATGTTGAGAGTGGTGTCGTTGATTGTGGTGTGTATGTAGAGATGAGTATGTTTGGGATATGGGAGAGTGTTTTGCGAGGCGAGGATGCCAATTTCGGAAGTTGTTCAATTGACACTGTTAGATAAATTTTCGCTAAATATTGTGCATCGTATATGTAATAGTAAATGACGGACACGTAAAATTCCGATTGCAAGAGATGAGAAGGTAAGAAAAGATCCAGACTGAAGCGACATGTAGGAATCTAAATACTTGGGCATTGGAGAATGGGACGAAGGAGGCGGAGTCATAGATGCCAGTTAAATGCTGCATGAGGGCCCCCGCAGCACACAGCTATAGTGAGCTCACGGATGTTTTTCGTTCACTTCGTATTCACGAGAACATGTTCCACCCAACCAATCAGGATTTATGGCAGATCGATGGTAGGAAGCTAGGAACTATCGGTGCGTGTAGGATGCTGCCGGCTGCGGCTCTAACGTACATAGCAAGCTCTTTGATTACACTCAACACAGCCTCACTGCTCGCCCAGTTCATTGAAGCTGACACTTGCATGGTGAAACAGCTGCAAATAACAAACCCTGTCCAGATGAACTTCGCTGTTGGGTCGAGCAGACCGAATTGGAAGACCATAGCCACTCCGTCCTCTTCAAGTTACGACAGCAATGACGTGGAAATAGTAGAGGGAGAGTCGGGGGTATGGGTTGTTTCTAGGAAGGGTGTTTCACTGTCAGCGGAAAGAAAAGTGTGGGATAATCGGAATAGAGAGCTCCACAATAGACACAGCACATTAGAAACATGAATAGATGGCATTGACGAATCATATATTTCTACCTATTCTTCTATGTTTTCTCTACTAGAAAGACTTCGATATCAATCTTCCCTTTGATCTCATTGTCTAATCGCTGGGCGGCATTCTATGTCGTAAGCGTAAATTGGACCGGGTTCAGATCTCCATATGGTACAATATCACGATCTCTTGCTTAGTCAAGAGCTCGTGAATGTCCGGGTCCTTTTTCTTGATCTTAACAACCTTGCTGATGTTCGCAGAGCTGATGGCACCTTGTATTACGTCCACACTTCCCGGTCCCGCCTGGCAATGCGTTGTTGATGGTGTTGAGGATTGATGTTAACATAGGACGTACCTCTGGACCCTTGGTGCCAAGTCCAATACTCTGAACAGGAGGTCGTGAAGGGGCCATTCATCGCCAACTGAATCTCCCATCAATTCATCCCCAATGCACCTATTATCCTCGAAGCTACTTCAATACGATACACAGACCAGAGCCACGACAATCCAAGGTATCAATGGTTCCACCACCCTCTCCCCCGAGGTAGAATTAAGATTAAGGTATCTATTAAACTGAAAAAAATCAACAAACAACGCTGCAAATGCTGGCTTGCTCTCCGTAGGGTACTATAATACGGACATTTTCCAGATTCGAAAAAGGTGGATCTGAATTCAGGATATTAGAGAGCTTTGCCTTCCGCCAAATCACATCGGCCCATCCCGTGAGCCATGTCCCCGCCGATCCATCCACCGGTTCCCAAATTTTCCATCTGGTTCGCCTCGTTCCGTCCTTCGATCCACGACAAACCCCCAAAAATTCCCCTCGATATCCAATCCCAAATCAGTAAATCACATCTCCGCCATATATAACCCCCTTAACTCCTCCGGCACCTCGCTCCCTGCGCCCCCTTTCTCCGGACTCCGACTCCGCCCCCTCCTGCCTTTCCGTCTCCTTACGTCCCCCCACCCCTCCTCATCCTCCTCCTCCACCACCGTCACAGCCCCTTTCTCTTTCTTGCTCCCCTTCGTCCCCAGCGCCCGGATCGTCGCGAACACCCCGCTCTTCCGCGGCTGCACCGTGCCGTTCGCGTGTGGCGGCGGTAGCGGCGCCGCGAGGTGTTGGGTGTCGAGGGGAGGGGTCGGCGTGCCGTGGCTGTGGGCGTCCATGGGGAGGAGGGTGGAAGTGCGCATGCGAGGTAGGTCGAGGTCGGGGAGCGGTGTGGAGAAGTTGGTCGGGGGGAGAGCGGAAACGGGGCGGTAGCGCGAGGCCATGCCCATGGTGGAGCGCTCGGAGGGGGCGATGCTGCTGGCGTAGGGTTGGTTACGGACGTTGGGGAGGAAGGAGGTGGAGAAGGAGGCGGCGGAGCTCTGGCGGTTGCCGGGTTGGTTCCAGGCGGGGGGGTTGACCATGCTCATTGTGCGGGCGTAGGGGTTGGATTGTTGCGGTGGCTGGTGCTGGGCGGGGAGGTTGGATGCCATGCTGTGGGGGCGGTTTAGGTTGGGGTTGGAGTGGTTCATGTGGGGAGAGAGGTAGGCGGATTGGTTGGGGGGAGGGTTGCCGACGCCGGGTTGTGCGCCCATAGCTTGGTTCTGCTGCATCGTCGCCATCATCATCGCCATCATTTCGTTGCTGCGGTTCATCGCGTCGATGAACATCTGCATCTGCGCCTGGCTGGTATTCGGATTCGCCATCATCTGCGACATCATTTGATTGTTCATGGGGTTCATCATCGGGTTCATGCCAGGCATGTTCGGTGGCATCCCCATCATCTGCTGCGGCATGTTGGCTGGGAGAGCTTGTTGGCCACCCACGCCCATGGCGGCGTTCATCTGCGCATTAGGACTTCCCCGTCGAAGAGCCCGTGCTCGTTCTTCCGAGTCGATGACGCCGACAAGTCCTCCGGGTTGGTATCCAGGAAGCGTGGCGTTAGGATCGTACGTGGACATGCGTCCGCCAGCAACCGATGGTGCACCGCGATTTGCTCCTCCGCCGTTTGCACCGAATGGATCGGCGGGAAGGTTGCGAGCGAAGACCGGGAGAGTTGAAGTCCGATTGCCACCCGAGTTAGATTGGTGACCGGCAGCGGAACTGGGTCGTTGAAGCGGCATTTGACTTCCGCGGCGATCTGTAGGGACCCCAACGATCGACGACCCGCTTCCGATCATCTTGCTCGGCGGTCGATTCTTGTGTGGGAATCCATGAGCCATCCCAATTGCAAGCGGGACATCGTCGTCCTCCTCATCGGATAGGGACCCATCTGGTGGGCTGGGACCTCCAACATTACCATGATCGGCCGGGCGGCTCAAGAAAGCAGGACCACTCAGGTTAGGAGAACTCAAGCTCATACGGTCGAGACTCGGTCGGAATTGGCTAATCGGTCGGGTCGGCGCTCCCTGGTCTCCTGTCGTCTTCTTCATCTGTTGCCTGAAGACCGCAAGTTGTGCCTCCTGCTTCCGTCGGTGAGCAGCTGTCTGCTTGCTCCGTTCAGCCTCATCAACCTCCTCGTATGTCTCGGAGTTGTCGCTATCGGAATCAGCGTTGTCCTCGGGATAGATGGTATTGTGCTTCTTGTAACGCTCGAATTGCGCAGCCGTCATCACTTTCTTGCCCTGCTCTTTCTGCACTTCGGCGTATGCTGTTTCATCCGAGAATTTGATCGCTGCAGCAGTTGCGGTACTAAACAGCGAATCATCTTCCTCAGGGGCGGCAGGCAATTGTTGACTTGAGTTGACTTCCTGGACAGCGCGAAGTTGAGGTCTCGAGTGGTTTATTGGGGGGCTTGGTTTTGTCGTCGAACGATTTCCGAAGAGGTCGTCATTGGCATCGGGCCCTCCACTGATGGCATCTTGTGCGCCGAGTAATCGACTAGTCCGAACGGAATTATAGACAATCTGCGCATCTCTATCTCCCGAGTCTGGAAGGAAGCTTAATGAAGATCTTTGCGATGAAGGTCGGCCGTCATTCGAGGCGCTCCGAGATGTTGCCCGACTAGATTTATTGAACGCCATTGATTCGTCAGGTTTCAGGAAGGACTCCGAGGCTGGGCCGTTAGAGCGGTAGGGAAAGGACTCCTGGTATGGCGAGGTAGATGTGGTGCGTGGCATGAGCCCATCATGCGAATCGTGGCTCTGATATGAGCGAGGAGATGAAGCGATATCGTGAGATCGTCGGTCGTAGTTTAGAGGCGAAGGGGTATTAGCGGCACGATTAGGAGAAAGTAGACGAGCTTGGGCCGGGAGGATTGGTTCGGATTCCTGGAATGCGTCAGCACTGCTCTGAGATGTCAAGAGTTGGGAATCCCAAGGAGACTTACGGAGCGAATGGCGTTGTTCGGGGAAGAGGGAGCATGGGGCTCATCAGGCAATATGCCACTCTTGCGCTTTGTCAGAGTTGCGAACATGTCGCTTAGGTCCGATCCAAAGTCCGTGGATGGGAGCGAGTCTTCTAGCTTGGGAGGTATGGTAGTGCTTGCGTAACTACTACTGGTGACTGCACGGTCCCGCGTTCCGTCCCGCGTTCCGTTGCTGACTCGAGCTTCTCTTGGACTAGTTTGCTCCGGGAGAGGTGGTATGGGAGTTGAAGGTTGAGGTTTGGACTTGCCACCTAATGTCCAGGTGCGGGCCGATTGAATAAAAGATTTGTGTTCGGAACCATGGGAGGCGGCGGGGAGTTTAGCCGGGAGGGTGTGGTGGATGTTGGTCCGTGGAAAGAGTTCGTCGTCGTGTTGCGAAGGGAGGGTTGAGCTGGAACTCAGACGGGCGGACGAGGAAGACGTGTCGTAAACCTTAGATAACGCCGAATTGGCGGCACTGCTACCGTTACTTCCCCTGGTCTATGTCAACAATGAAATTGCAGTCTCATTCGTATGACTAACCGGTTATTGGGACTCGACTCGTCGTCGATCTCCTTTCCCTTGGGTCCGGACGAGCCAAAACTCAGCCATGTACTCGCCTTTTCGACTTTCGGTTTGCGCGGAGCGATGAATTGCGAAACGGGCCTGTCGACCTCTGTGCGAGGAATGACACGAAATGACCCCTGCTCGGTCGCTGGTTTGGGAATGGGCTCCGGAGTCTGGCGCAACACCGTGTTCTCTTTCTCATCGAAGTCGTCTAGCGCGCTCCCTGTGGATTTCCTCCGGGCAAAGCCCTTTGGCATTTTGATCGGCATTCCGACGACTCGATCCCACCGATGGTTTGAAAGTGCAGTACGACGGATCTTCAAGTTCGGCAGTGTAGATATGACCGAAGATGTCTAAAAGGGTCGACTCATGGAAATGAAAGGCTTCAAGGTAAAGTTACAAAACGCTGGACCAAAAAAGAAATGGGCACGGTCGTTGAAGTCGCTCGAGGGTCAAAAACAAGATGTGAGGTGCCGTGTTTTGGTTGACAGGTATGGATCGGAACCGCAGGGCAGGGACGGGAGAACGTGATGAAGCCGAGGGCAGCCTGCAGATGGACTTGGATGTTAGTACGGACAATGGACGGGACTGTTTGATTGTTGCGAGATCGGAAACGTTCTGTGCGATGCAAAACCGAACCTCCGGATGGAGGGACAGGAATACGTAACGCGTTGGCACATCCACCCGAAAGCAGCGGAAGGAGAGCAAGCGACAAGAGAACGTGCTGAGATGGACGGATGGGTGCAGTTGATGACGAACGGGGAACAATAGTGGAATATCAATGGGTAGAAGTTCAATACGAAGCCTGAGACGGCCGCTCTCGCTCTTCAATACGCAGAATTCGAGAAATGAGGGTTTGTTTGAGGCAGAACGTGCAGAGGATGGTCCGTCTTCGTTGGTCTAGACTCCAGAGAAGGGAATGGAAACAGGGACTTGCCGAAACGTAAACCTCGTGCAGCTGAAAATGGAACGAGCCTGAAACGAGCGACGGCTATATAGAATGCAGTCGGAGAAAGAAACGAAGCAACACGACACGGTGCGGGATAGGGCAGAAGTAAGGGAGAGATTAGAAGGACGGGAAGAAGCAGAGCGACGAAGAGGACGATGATGTTGATGATGATCAGGAGTTTTGTTGGGCCAGGGACCAGGAAGAAATCACCTCAGTCAGGTCCTCACGGGCCAAGCTGCCAAAGAATTCCGCGAAAAAGACAGCGCCTGAGAGAGAAAAATCGCTTGCTCTCTTCGCGCTTGTGTAGACTGTGCTGGACTTGTGCTGCGGAGACTCTCTTGGTATTAGTATTATACTCTTATTTGGTAATAAACGCGGTATTCCGTGCTGTCTGGACCGGTATTCGGTGGCATTCCCACCACTCACGCCACGCTCTAAGCCACACACAGCTCCCCCGTTTCCTCCAGATCCCCTATTTATTAATACCCAATTCCCCAGGCGGGCGATCCTGCCAGAGCTGCTGCCCCAAATCAGATGTGCAAGCAATCAGGACATCTGCGACATGACGGTTGTTGGCTTTCGCTAAGAAGTTCCCAGTTGCCCTGAGGAGCGAATATTAATTATTAGCACATGCAGATTGCAGAGTATTGCAGACAGCCCAAGGATTAGTTCACCAGCAACGGGAAGCGGATCATTGTTGGATTCGGCCTGGAACCCACGATCTCCTCCCGTCTAAAAAGGGTCCACGATGGTTACAGCTTGGCGACGATCCGTTCGATCGTCAGAAAATAGATTTCTCCTTCGCGTCGGCCGGTCGGCCACTCGGCGTGTCCAGTCCGTTGAGGACCATGTCCACTTTTTGGGTCGCTTTTCATAATTACACAGTACGATCCGAGCAGCCTCAACTTTCAAGGCCAGATGCATTTTCCGTCACACCGGATTGTTGGCCGGCCGCAGTACAGCTACGATGGCCTGGTGGATGCATGAGAGTGCAGCGATGTAGCCGCAAATGCAGGGAGGAGTGGAAATTCTTGTGGCGACGCGTTCAATACCCGGAGTCCGGTCTTTCTCAGTCATGCTGATCATACACAGATTTACCCACTCTCGCAAGAGTACTCCAGTCTCCAGCTGCTAACGTGTTGATTGTGAGGGGAAGGGAGCTCCGATCTGATATAATGTGGACAGCGGTATTTGAATATTTGGACTTTGGACTTTTGATGTTAGACTTTGGAGACTTGCGCACATTCTCACACTTTGCTAGTGTGCTCACTGGTGCTGGACTCAGAACTCATGCTTCCAAAGAAAAAAAAGGTACGGAGTACAGGTATGTTATCGTCAACACAATACGTAGCCCTCCATCAGCCTCATGTCGTGCACTCCAACCATCCAGCTTCCGAGCTCGATTCCAGATGCTCGCTCGGTCCCGCGGTGACATATGAATCCTGAACCTGGCCCTTTTTCCCCCTGTTAACAGCCTCACATCGTGAAAGCCCGCAAGGCGCAGAGCAAATTTACGGACCCTGCAAATTCCACACGGACGCACCAGGGGGTTTGCGCTCCATATGACGTCGATCATATCGCGCGTCGATTCACTCCGTCAACGAAACATTTGCATCTAAACGACATCCGTGATCCGACATGTCTTTGAAGACAGTTTTGTTGCCAGCCATCGGTTTGACGCACTCGCAGGAGAATTCCCAATCATCCGGTACCGCCACAGTTACATTCCTCGGGCTCGGCATCCCACAGGTTGTTTACTGGCTGAAAAGGGGCCTTGGGCGGAGTTCCAGAGCCACACCCGCAACATGAATTGCCACCAGACACCCTCCAGAGTCCAACATCGTTGTCGTTTTCTTTGCGTCTCCTTGGTCGCTCATATCGCTTCACATCCGATCTCGCAAGCGTTTTTGAATCGTCTCCAAGTCTTCTTGAATCTCGTCATGTTTCCCGTGTCCCCTGTTTTTCTCCGCGCCAAGTTTCATGTTTGATTGCTTCTTTGGCGCACTTGGCGCTTCGGGAGCCAATTTCTTGCAAGCCACATGCCGATCACTCTCGATAACTCGATGCTTTCTATTGACGCTCGTGCATCTCCCCGATCGAAACCGTTCTCTTTTGGTCTTAGCTCCATGTTTTTCTTTGTGGCGTCGTCGTGAATGCAATTATGCAAGGCACTTCTGCACTCCTGCACCGAGTTGCATAAGAAGTTCACCATCCACTCCTGGTGCGGGGTTTTGGTCATGCGATTGCGTTATGTTTGAAATTGTTCGAAAGAGCTTGGAAGTGGCGGTGGTGAGAATGCCGGGAATATCCTTCGCAGTTTCAGGAGATCCGAAAGGCTACCCCTGGGTGTCCCAACTACCCCAGGTCCCAATTCCCAGCGCCAATTTGGCCTAGGCTTCGCGGTACAGATGGAGAGGCGACAACACCCCCAGTGTTGAAGTTGCCATATTGACTCATTGTCATCTATGGACATGAAAGAGGTCCCGCAAAGGCACACAGGAGGTCCCGCAAAGACACCCACGAGATTTCGCAAGGACACCCACGAGATTTCCCAAGAAGGATACCCAGCCGATTTCGCAAGAATGACATGCAGTTGGTAGTCCCAGAACTGCCCTGCTTTCGAATGATGCCCTAGCATTTTGGATCCTTGTCCTGGCCATTCGAGTGCCTCTCTGCCGGTGGGTCGGAGTCGAGATCTGCTGCAAAGTGACAGAACTTACAAGCATACACAACGCTGGATGGACGAAACCATGGCCGCGAATTCTCAGAGGTATTCAAATATCATGATGTTCTAAACCACCATAGATGGCGTGGGTTTGCTAGGCTCCACCTTGATTGGGAACAATAAAATGGTTATTTGACGCATATACGTAAGTTTTGGGGGAAATAACTGTCCACGTCCATTGTCGCGTATCGATAAAATGATGAAGAACCAGCTCATGTTGTGGATCCAACAACAAGTTCAGGGATCGAGTGGATCCATCATGATTTGCATATGAATCCGCCGTAGACACTGGCTTTCGGTTCGTGTAATGGCTGGTTCTCCGTGGGATCTAAGAACGTCCTGTAATCTGGGCGTGTCTATCTCTAGTCCCGTGTGGATGGATCACACTCGTTTGCTTCCGCGATTTCCAAGTTTGAATGAATGCAAGGCCGAGCACACAGCGCCCATGTCCAGCCTTTCCAGGACCGGATATTCCAGGTTCCCGTGTGGATGACCATATTCATCTGCTTCTGCAATTTTCAGGTCTGACTAAAAGCAAAGCCAAGCACACAGCATGCGTGTCCAGATGTTCCAGATCCGGATGTCCCAAAATGGTCAAAGACTCTTAGAGGATCTCTGCCATCTTGGTCAGCCTCCGCGCTATTTCGGTGTTTTTGGCGACTCGGAAATTTCTTTGACTTTTTTCTCTATCATGGCGGCTTCACTCTTGCCCATGGCCAGATCAACCAAGGCACGAGAGATGATGGCCCTGCCATTCTAGACCACGTCTGTGCCCTTAATTTTATCGACCTCGAAATACTAGTGTTGCATTGCATTCCAGGCAATTTATCCGGATCATTCTCTTTTCACCCTTGTCGATGGCCAGATCGGCCAGGACCCGAGATTCGAATAACGTTCGGAGCGTTCTTTCGGTCAGTGGCTAGATAAAGCTAGTTTCCAAGATTGCGCAGCGGACCATTTTCCGAACACAAGAAGTCGGCCAGCAAATATATCGGATCAGATTCAGACGCCCACTACTCTTTTTAACTCGACCACCGCGACTATACTTTAGATGATGCGCACCCGCTCCTTTCATTCTCCTGCCTGAGTTTGGAGTTGCGACAGCAACCACCCCCCTAGGCCACTGGGTTTTCTAGATGGATTTATGTTTTGTCAGCGCATATATTTTTCTATTTTGATCGACGATGAAGCGCCTATAATTCGGATGCAATAGTTCAGCTATGATCGGGAGCTGATATCCATGGCCCTGACATTACCCCATCACGATCTTCTCCAGAAATTCCATGTTTTGCATCAGCTCCTTGAAGAACGTACCCCAGGATAACCGGCAGAAGTGTCCCGAGGGGCCTCCCGGAGACCCCCCGGGATGATGGCTAGGAATGTTGCCAGGAGAGCCTCCCGGAGACCCCCAGGAATGTCGCCAGAAGCATAGCACCCAGAAATACCCCCCGTGTTGTGTTCTATCGATTCAAGGACCGAATATAGGAAGGGAACGGCCGCTCAGGACCACGCTACGTGGGTGTACCGCGGAAGTCCACCGTCGATTGACTACATCTTCTTGGTGAAGTGGAGCTTCCAGCTGGGGTCATCCACCCCCAGGATGCTTGCGGTTGGGCTTGCGGTTGGGGTCATCCGCCCCCGGGATGGCCGACAGGAGAGGAGCATAGCACCCAGAAATCCCCCCGCGTTGTATTCTATTGATTTAAAGACCGAATATAGGAGGGAATAGCGTTCCGGACCACGCTCAGGACGTGGGTGTATCGCGGAAGTCCTCCGAAGATCAGCTCCATGTTCTTTGTGAAGTGGAGCTTCCGGTTCGGATCATCCACCTGAGCGTAAGCGGGTTTTGGAGTTGTTCAGATGGGGGAAGGTTCGGGATAGTAGAAAGGCAAACGAGATACGGGGATTTGAATATACAGAGTCCGCAGGACATGCGACAACAGAGGGATGTCGCCCCACCCCCGGATAATCGGCCGGATCGGTGCGTGTGGTTTGGATCGCTTGGGGGACAGCCTGCCCTCCATGACGAGGATCGGCTGGCAGACTGTCCCGAGGAGAGCCCCGAGAAACCATACGTCCTTATCCCCAGCCCGGTAGATGTCCTAGAGGGTTGCGCATCTGGCAGAAAATTTAGTGCGCGCGTGCGCCCAGCTCAACATTCCGAAGTTGATTCGCCATAACGAAGGTAGGTTATGGCGCAGGAATACGCTTGGGGGGTAATCGTGAGCGAGGCTATGAACAGTCCCGTCTCTCCTATGCCTTTGTCGTCCTGTGGTTATTCTCCGGCTGCCCACGGCGCGGGTCATATCAAGGCCAGTGTGTGAATGACGCATGATATTGCGGTTCGGAACAGACCCTCCCATCGACCCATTACCAATGTTTCTAACCCCGAACGCCATAAAACCATAGGCTCTAGAGTCACGGGCGATGCTGGCTCGTGTCAATGGCGTTCCTGATCTCCGGCAGCGGCCCACACCTGGTTATTCGAAATTCTGGATAATTTCATGTCGCTTCGGAACACATTGAGGGATGTCGGCTCCTTCACCACTTGCATCCGCGACCAGGCTCATGAGTCCTAGAGTTGAGAAGATTCTCATGACGTTGCACCAATATGATTTGAAGCCCATGGGTTTTGAAGTTTGGGTTGATGAGCTGGCAGCTGTGGTACTGCACAAGATGGGCATGACAGGCTGGGGGCGGCTTGTACAGCAAAAGTCGGGGCCGACTGTGCACGTCGAGGTGAAATTAGGATGCCGACAAATCAATCCTTTCTTCCCACATCATGCACGATTGATCTGGGTCATGAGGGTGTTCTATGGTTCCTTACTCCGTCAGTATCCAGTCAATCACTGGGTGTAAACATTGAACCAGGAAACAAATATCCACTATCCCGAGAGAAGAATCTAGGACTCACCTGTTAAGCCACTGGTTCTGAATGCTATTCAAGGTCTTCCTCATCATTTTCTGTTGGACAAGTTTGGTTTTGATTTGAAGAGGAATTATCAATCTGATGCAAGTTAGGTCGAGTTATGTGAGGAGCTTGCACAAAGGATGACAATCAAAGGTTCGGGTCAGTGAATGTGTTGGGGGTGTGGATGGAGGAATAGGACGAGCCACGTGATGCTACCACGTGGTGTGCAGCCTCCTGCTCCTGCCGATCCAGAGGCGGTGCAATGAAGAGGAGATACATTCGTCAAGTTGCAGTGGAATACTGGTACTTACCAGATCCCTCGTCCTGATGGGTAGACAATGGATCGTCAGCACGGTACGACCAAGGTCAATCAGTGGTTATCAGTCACTCTCCGTTTCCTCACTCCCCATTTCGGCACTCTCCCCTCTCCCTTCTCTTCTCCCAAAGATCAAGAAGCCGCCCCCAGCCACCCCTATCACCTCCGCCTCCCAGGTGACCTCAATGCTTCCGTCCGCATAATGCGTGATGGTGGGTTCTATCATGTCTACATCAGGGACCTCCTGGTCGAGTGGGATGGGGGGAGTGGCTGGGGGGAGGGCTCCTGTCATATGGGTAGCTTCGTAATCCAATGGCATCGGGACCGGGTACGCCGGGTTTTGCATCCTTCTCGCCGATTCCATTACTTCTTCGACCGTTGGCCATGGCTCGCCCATCGCATGCTCAAGACCAGGAGACCAGTGACCCGGGAGCAACACCGGGGAATCAGTCGACTCGGAAACTAGGCCGTCGATAGTCGAATCCTCCGAAGCCGGGGCGGGGTGGGAGTACCAGCTATTTAGCTCGTGATGAGTTATCGGAAGAGGGGGCGGGAGGTGGCCTGTCAATAACATCCACCACCATCTCCTCAATGGCCCCGCTAGAGTGCGGTTTGGCCTAATGAGGTAGGCAACGATGCAGAGGGCACCAAATATGCTGGCAATAGTAATACCGATAATTGCAGCGGTGCCCATCGTGGTACCAATCGTGGTACCCATCGTGGTAGTGGTTCAGTGACGGTGATGGTGCGATGCTGGGATTCTTCCAATTCTGCTCTCTCTTAAGGTGAGCACGCCTTCTAGTACGGACTTTTGATTGCTTGATGAATGAGGGTGACTGGCGTACCCAGTTGATGATGATCAGGATTGTTTGGTATCAGAAAGCTTGGTTGTGTTGTAGAAAAGAACGAGTCCTTTGTGCGAACGAAAATGCATTTCAAAACAGTGCAGAGTGCCGTTCAATATCACCTATTGGCACCCAAGTCGATCAGGCGGTGAATGCACTCTTTCAGTTTGGAATTGGGAGAGCACAGGTTAGTGAGATACTCTCTTTATATATTTTGGTAATTCTAATCCTAAAATCTAGAAATATTCGCAGAAATTATTGCCCTCAGGGATATGTATATCGAATCAGTTCCTGAAGGCAGGGGAGCGTCTTGACTACGGCACGATGGTCCCCGAAACATGCCTCGTCCAGCAGGAGGATGGACTTGAACAGTAGCCAGAATCCATCTATACAAGTTTTCGACTGTCTTCCTGCCCTTTCCTTGCACTGATACATCTCCCGACTGAAGCAGAATGTGAAAGCGTGGCCTGCCACCAGGTACCTGACGTATATCTAACAAGGATCAGTGTTGTCACTGCTGTGAGGTAGCTAGTCGACAGCGAGCACACAGGTTGTTCGTACAACGGGAGGGCGATGACACAACTATATCTCTCCGGGCTGCATGGCCAGCGTGCTAGACCTGCGGTTCAGCAATATTGATCCCCCGAAGATGCGACTGGGGAACTATATGTCCAGGCTTCCAGCTTGCATTCCCAGCCTTCCAGGCCTTCCTGAAACCAGGTCAAGTAACCTAATCCTGACGGAAGATATTCCGTTCGGGACTGAAAAAGGCTTAATTGATCGAAATCGGAGCACTCAGAAGATCTGGCCGAGGAGATTGGTGCTTGTTGACCCAGAACATGAGTTATCCAGTTATTTCACGTTGGCCCTAGGCACAATGATGGCGGACGCAAGTTGTTTCCAATATATCTGGAGGAGAGGTATTGTCATCTTCCTCCCGATCGAACCTGCATTCTTCTCTTGCTGAACCGCAGTTGTTCAACCTACAAGTTCTATAACCGTCGTTACTGCTGGGATACGATAGAGCGCCGGCACGGCGGCAAGGCTCAACTCGATTTTGTGGGGTGACGACAATAGCGGAATGACAAGCGGAATCAGAAAACCGAAGTCATGACGGGGCGGCTGTGCGGTGCGACGACTCTCTCCTTTCTATCATCGGCCTGTCGATTACGTACCGACAGACTGAGCGGCTACGATATTTCCTTGGCTCCTCATCAATTTCACACTGATAGCTCTTTACGGCGCATCTGAACCCGGCGGATCGCATTCAGTGGTCTCCATCGTCGTCCCAGGCAACGAACGATCAAGGGAAGAACGGGAATAAAGGCCACGACAAGCCGAACTGCCTCTGTGATGATCCCTAGTGAAGAACGGGACAGAGGGAAACAAGTGACCAGAAATTGTAGTAAGGGGCTCATTCTACAGGGCAACCGCCGCCGCGGACACGGTTGACGATAATTTCTCAAGATATCATTTTCTTGGCGGCACTCCGAGTGTCATATGGTGCCCATGAAGGACAAGGCTCTGGATCGTAGCATTGGCTGCATTGAGCTTCACATGGCTTCTAAATCGTGCCATCACGATGGGAGTCGAAGAACTGACCCGACAGTTGTGCGTATATTTAGTAGGTAAGGTAGTTAGGTAGATTACAGTTGACTTCGTCCGCAATCTGTCTCGGAGTCTTCTCCCACAAACGATTTTGCTTTACGGCTACTATATTTTGGTCATAATTGTCAGCCATAACATTTGGAGAGAGGAAAAAGGGTTTTCATACACGGAGTGATGTGATCAGTCAGCATCAAGGCAATGAAGCAGGGCCTAATTTACGATACACACTAGACCTATTTCGGTTAGTGAAATAAAACTCAATATAATACATGATCCTTGCCAATTCCACCGCCAGCCCACACCATTTGACGATTTTCGACGACTTCATCCAGTTCCGGTTGCGAGGGCAGTCCACCACCCAGTCGCCGTATCCATCTCTCTTTTTTCCTACTTCTTTCAAGGACTCGAACTGTTATCCTGAACCATCCAAAGAAGTCCTGCCACGATGCCCGCACCTTCCAACACCCTTCTCATTGAGGGGTCCTTCGAAGAATTAGCCGAAGAACTCGCCGTCTATATTGACAACCTCAGGAAAGATGAGGGCGCAAAGATCCAGGCCGATGTGGCTCCGCTGCTTCAGCAAGAAGGATCAAAAGATGAAGTCATGAAAAAGCTGGTCATCGGGTCGTCGGCCCTGAACAACGCGCCAGAGAAAGGTTCGCCCACGGAACCATGAAACGCTGCGGTATATCAGGATATATACTGACAATCCATAGAGTTCATTGCCGCATACAATCTCCTCATCCACCTAATCCAGCAAACGAAGAACCCAAACATGTTCCTCTCGAAAATTTGCCAATATCTTTCGCAACCGATTACCACCTCCCCGCACCACGGCCCCTCACTCGCCCTCGCCGTCCTCAGCACCATCTTCAATGTCCTCTCCCCCGACGACGACAGCCGATATCACGTTCTTCTTGCCCTCCTCAGCGTCATCCGATCCGCCTCCGCATACGATCTCATCAAGCCACAACTCAAAGAACTGGACTCATGGATTGCGTCCTGGGAACTTGACGAGGATGATCAACGCAAACTCTACCTCGCGCTGAGCGACGTCGCGAAAGACTCCGGCGAGACCGATGCCTCATACACACACTTCGTCAGCGCCCTACGAACGATCCCCGCAGACGAATCAAATGACGAGGAGAGCCGAACGCTGGCGCTGAAAGGCCTGAAAGCCGCGCTGACCCACCCGAGTCACTTCGACTTCCAAGACCTCACCGAGCTCGACTGCATCCAAGCGCTCCGCAAATCCGACCCGCTGTACTTCGAGCTGCTGGAGATCTTCGCCGGCGAGACGCTGGAGGAGTACAATGACTTCAACGAGGCAAACGACGACTTCCTTGAGAGCAGCGGGCTGGATGCCGAGGTGCTGTACCGGAAGTTGCGGCTGCTGACGGTCGCATCGTTGGCGGCGTCGGCGCAGCAGACGCGCACGCTGCCGTACTCCGTGATCGCGAAGGCATTGCTGATCCCCCAGGAGGACGTGGAGATGTGGATCATTGACGTGATCCGCGCGGGCCTCGTCGAAGGCAAGTTGAGCCAATTGAACCAGACGTTCTTGATCCACCGCAGCACCTACCGGGTGTTCGGAGAGAAGCAGTGGCAGGAGGTCGCGTCGCGTCTGGACATGTGGCGGACGAGCCTGGTCGGCGTGCTGGAAGTGGTCCGGCAGGAGAAGGAGAACTACGTCGAGCAGGTGGGTCAGGAACAGCGGGAGATGGAATCAAAGGTGAATGGATACCAGAGGAGACAGGGTGGACGGCAGGGCCAGCAGCATCACCAGCAGAAGGAACAAAAGCCCAAAGTGGTGCCCTCGGATATTGATGATCGGGATTAATGGGTGGCGCTGTTTTCGTCGGGTTTGGTACGGGAAACTGGGTTGCTAGAATCGCATACTGGATGAAGTGCTTTACGAAAGGAGATAGATCCTTGTGATTCATCCTACAAAATTCTATGAGTGTATAACGTTCAATGGTTTACAAGTACTTCGCACATTAACCAATCCGCTTGCAATCGCCAAAAAAAGGCATCCGATCTACGCCGTCGGATTCAACCCCTTCTTCTTCAACTCCGCCCGCACCTTCTCGTATACTTCTTCGGGCGTCGTAGTGGCCTCAATCCTAACCACCTTGCCTTGCTTCTCGAACATGTCCACCACCGGCATGCTGGTGTCGACGAACACCCTGAACCGCTTCTTGATGCTCTCCAGGTTGTCATCGGCCCGTCCGGACGTCTTCCCACGGACGATCAAGCGACTCTCCATAACCTCCTCGGGGCAGTCGAAGAACAGAATGAACCGAGACGGACACACCGTCTTCTCGAATTCGATCGCCTGGTCCATCTTGCGTGGAAACCCTAGAAACACATATCAATCAGCCAAACCCATCCGAAATTGCATCCAAAATCACCTACCATCGATCAAAAACCGATCCTTCCCCCCATCCTTCATCATCTTTCCCATCGCCTTCTCCAACAGCGCAATCGTCACCTCCATCGGCACAATCGTCCCCTCTTTGATATATTCGTTGATCAGCTCCCCGAACTGGCTCCCCGCGCGGTTCTGCTCCGCTCGCAACAGATCGCCCGCGCTCAGGTGCGCGAACCCGAAGTCCCGCACCAGGTACTCCGACTGCGTCCCCTTGCCGGCGCCGGGGCCGCCCAACACGAAGATGACGGTGACGTCGGAGGAGGAGTAGAGCGGTTTTTCGCGCTGCGGAAGCGGTGGCAGAGTGGGCGCCATGGCGTATCGAGATTCGAGGACGTCGGTAAGATAGAAGGTATTTATGTTAGGATGCGTCGCTCACGGTCCTGGACCCGGTCGTCGAGTTAGCGAATCGGGCGGAGCGGTGCCGGCGCGATCCCGCACGATGAGGGCGAAGAGGCCGGTTCCTGAGAGGAAGATGAGGGCGAAGGGCCAGAATTTGAGCTGGTTCTTTTGGGGAGGGTGCGGGCGCGGTTTCGGGGGACCGTTGGGGGTGGTGCGCGTGTGTGAGGAAACGAAGGTGCGTAAAGGAATGGAGGGATGGAGGTGGAGGAGAAGCTGTTGGGATGCACGCGAGGGCGGGATGAAGGGACTTCGCATGGTCTTGGGGGAGAAGGGTTGGGATTATTGAGGGTTAGGTGGAAGGGTAGATGGAGATATGATATCACGATATATTCTTTGCGGTGGGATTTAATACGATAGTATCAAATCCAGCACGTTGATCATTCCTTGGTCAATAAATGGTCACTGGCCATGGATCAGGAGCTCCTCTTCCTTGCAACAATTTCTTGCATTTCCATCGCCATCTTCCTTGTCACCCCAAATCACAACCTGGTCGGGACTCGGGAGCGTGACCGGTCGTTGGCGCCAAATAATATACTATTCTTGGCAGAGACTAGATTCAACTGGAGTCAAATTTCAAGCCACCGAAACTCTCATTTGATTCCAACTCAAGCTGTGACACTAACGCCAGGCGGGAATACGAGAAAGCCGCGATGGCGCAGTCGTCCCTAATGGACACGCGCTGAACCGTCCGCAAAGAGCACCACATGTCTCTCTTCGCTTTGTAGTCTTCCATTATTCCGATGTTCATACTATAGCATATTTATTCTAATCACAAGTTGTCTTTTCGCTTCTCTACATGTCTTCCGGTACCCAGTTATGATCTTGTTCCGTACCATGGTGTTGTTTTGAGCATCCTCCATTGGGTATCCGATATCGTATTCCTGGTCTCCTGAGTCGACGGTCCGGTGACGAAGATGTCTCTCCATAATCAAGGGCAGTATCAGGCCGGTGGTGCGCCCGCACTGGGTCAAGGTATGAGCATAGTTGCATTCAAGCTTATCGATATCGATATCGATACTGACGGGCAGTCACATCAGCCGACCCTTCAGCATATCATCCGCCAGTGTCAGGCACTCCAACACCTCAACAGCAATCATGGCAGCCTCGTCCACAATCCATCGCCAGTCCGCCTCCTCAAGCATGGAGTCAATCGCCGTCGACTGCCCAGCCGCCTCCTCCGACAAAATACCAGCAGCAGGCCGCGCAACATGGTCATGCACCCCATGCTGGGTACAATCCCGCATCCTATGCGCCCATGGGAGGAGTGCAGGCACAGCAGGGACAATATGCTCAACCAAGCCAACCAGCTCAGGTAAAAATCGTACGCCGAATGCCACGATATAGTGCCACTGACATCGGAGTTGCAGAACCAACAGTATGCGGTTCCCCCAAGTCCGCACCAGACGCAACAAGTCCGGCCGGCCCATCAACCCCATCAGTATCAACCTCCGACGCCTCAGCAACCCTCCGCACCATCTCTACCCTCAGGATACCAAGCGGAGATCCAACAGAACCAGCAGGGTTGGCCTCAACATGCTCCATACTCGTCCCAGCCGCCGACACATCAGTATGAACCTGAGAGCCAACCGCTGGCTCAACCACAAGCGCAGCCGCCAGCACGGCGGCAGAGTCAATATCAGTACAATCCAGCACCGGACCAGCAATCACAACAGCAGCAAGCTCCGCAACAGCAGCAGACAAGCCAACGACCTCCATCTGTGGACTTCTCCCCAATGAATGCTGGCACACAACAATACTTCCCTCCTCAGCAGCACGGGCGACAATCCTCAGTCGCCGGACAAGGATATGGCAGCGGGCAACAGCAAGTTACTATCGGGACTCCGAGTCAAGCATTCAGCACCCCGGATGAACAAAATCCAGCCTACATCCCACCTTCTCTGTCGGGTCAGGGAGTCACGGCTTATCAGGTCTCCAACACGAATCCTATGCCAGGCGTGTATATTCCCCCTCCGCCTGAAAATGTGCCGGCATGGTCGCCTCAGCAGCATGCTCCTTTGGCTCCTGGGACCAAGAGATTCAAGTACGCTCAGCCTTCGGGGAGCTTTGTTCAGAACACACACCCCCCGTCCCAGGTGTACCAACAGCAGCAACAACAGCAGCCGCCCCAGCCGATGGCGCAGGGCGGACAATATCCTCCTCAGCAAGCACCGGCTACCCATGTACAGTACCAGCAGCCGGACCAACAGCAGCAGGCTGCTTATAACCCCCAGTTCGATGCGACGAACCCACAGATCCAGACCCAGTTGCCTCCCGTGCCGCCGCCGAAGGATCCTGTTCCAGGCCAAGCGCAGTACAACCAGTCGCATTCGCAGCACTCGCAGTTGCAACAACCCTACCATCAACCACAGCAGGGCCAGCAACCTCCGCAGTTCCAGGCTCCGCAATGGATTCAGCCACAGGCCCAGCCACAGGCGCCCCCACCGCAGCAGTATGATCCGCATAGTCAAGCAAATGTACAGCAACCGCAGCCGCAAAGTGCACCTCCGAACTACCAGGCGACGACTGCTACTCCTCAAGCCTATGATCACCAACAGGCAGCAGCGCCACAGAATTTCCAGGCTTCGTCGTCCGCTCCCCAAGGCTACGAGCAAATACAGCAGCAACCCGGTGCACCTCAGAATTTCCAGGGGATTTCCCAGCCGGCTCCTCAATCATACGACCAGCAACAGCAAGCGCCTCAGCAATATCAACAGCAACCGACCGAACAGTCCCAACATGCTGCACAGCAGACGCCGCGCCCTATGCAGTACGCTCCTCAGCAGCAAGCGCACCAGCCGCCACAAGATGCTGCGGCAGCCATGAAATTGCAGGGAGCGGCTCAACAGACCTACCAAAGCCCTGCTCCTCAACAGGCAGTCGCATCACCAACTCCTCAGATAGACATGCAGCAACAATTTCAACCACCGATTGCGCCACAGCCAGGGCAGTATCAACCTCCTCAACCAAGTCAGTACAAGACGCCTCCCCCGCAACCGCAGATGCAGAGCCAACCCCCACCACAAATGCCTACTCAACCCGTATACGGCGCTGGTACACCCAGTCAAGAATCGAACCTGTACCAAAATCAACAATATCAAGTGCAGATGCCAAAAGATTTATCTACTCAAGATAATCAACCGATATCCCCGGTGTCGCAGCTAGGGAGCATCAGCCTCGACTCCATGAGCCAGGTTTCTGGGCCGTCTAGACAAGATTCCAATCAGTCCGTGCCGCAGGTTGGGCGGAAACCCGTCCCGGGCGCGGGGCGAGGACCACTTCCCCTGAGGCATGCATCCGTGAGCCAGACGCCGATTACGTCGCAACGGCAGGACTCAGTTAGTCAACCGGTCGCGAATCCGAAAGAAGAAAAAGACCCGGCCAAACCAGAAATCAGCGCGTCCGTCCTCGGCTTTGGCGGGCCGTCTGATTGGGAGCATTTCGGCTCGATGGGCGATGGCGACATTGACGATACAGAGGCGTATGGCGCCAGCGAGCAGACCAATGATGATCAGCCCACCTCGCCGCAGCAGTTGGATAGCACGGAAATCGGCACCAGGGCAGATGCAGTGGTGGATCAGAGACAGGATTGGCCAACCCCGCCCGGAGTCCATCGGATGGACTCCATCAATAACCGGCCTGTATCAGCCACTGGAGATCTCCCGCCCCCGATGGATTTCGCGGAAAGTGGAGATGTGAAGCCGTCTACCGTCGCAGAAACCGTTCCCACCCCCGACCTATCAACCTCCACCGCTATGGAGGAGAGCGGATACTACCCCCCCATGCCCGAAGAACCCCAGCCCACCCCGCCCGCGACCCGCAAACCCATCGTCATCGGCGGCAGCCTCCGGAAACCCGTCCAACCCCGACCGGAAAGCGTGGCCGAAGAAGCGGGATGGTACCCGCCCATGCCGGAAGAGCCGGTGTCCGCTCCCCGAGAACGAGCATCAATTGTGATCGGTGGCAGCGCCCCGAAGCCAGCGCTGCAGGAAGAGGCGGCGGATGATGCCCCTTGGTATCCGCCGATGCCGGAGGAAAATCCCCAGTCGGTAGCGCGTGAAAGGAAGCCGATTGTTATTGGAGGATCGGCGAAGGCTCCCGAAGCGGCTACGCCTATAGCAGGATCGTGTGTGATGGATGATAGTGCGATTATCATGGGAGACTCGAATATGGGTGCACCGCCTCCGAACGCCCAGAGGGATACGATCCCGGTACCTGCGGACACTCCGGTTGTGCATGACGTAGCACTTCCTACCTCGGTGCCTCCACCTCCAAGACTAGAATTTACTCACCCCAACGTCGTTGCGTCGACAGAGCCAATTACCGCCATTCCCGAACCCAAGGTCACCGCACCTGTCGACCCGCGCGGTGTCCTCGGCGAGTGGTATGCCGCGTCCCTGGAGCGCTACAGAGACATCCTCTTCCAGGAAGCGGCGGCGCCGACCATCGCGGAAAAATCCCGGCTCTTCACCTCGTTCGTGAAATACGAGTTGGCGCAGCGAAATATCGATTATCCGGTCACCCCTTCGTCGTCGAAGGGTGACGCCGAGTTGATGCATGCGGACAGACGATCGCCCAGCCCGGTGAGGGTTGAGGAGAAGCCGAGCCAGCTTAGAAGCGAGCCGGCAAGGCAATCGATGACCTCGCCTCTCCAGATGGACTCGTACGTGATGGTGGAGCCAACCGACGGGGAATATAGCCCCGGTGGCCGACCGATCCACCGCGGGCAGTTGAAGCGACAGCAGACTCTTCCGCTCGAGAGCGTCCCCCCCCCGACGACGGTTTCGAGAGCACAGTCCTTATCAGGGAACACCCCGCCCAGCCAACCGCCGTTAGCGTCGCCGGAGCACGTCGTCAAGTTCCCGAAACAGCGAGAGGGGTCGATCAGCCCGCTGCACAGTCGCCCGAGCACGGACACGCCGCCGAGGACGGACACGCCACCTGGAGGGGTCTACAAGGCGTATCGTGGTGGATCGGTCGCAAATGATAAAAGTCAAGGGGAGCCGGCAAATAAGGCGGCGCATCGCGTGTCGCTGCCGCAGATACCGGATGATCCACCACAGCCGGCATATAAACCTTTCTCCGCAAAATTGCCAACAGAACCGGTCATCGTTCCACCCCCGGCGCAACAGCCGCCCCCGGTGCAACAGCCGCAGCAGCCGCAGCAACAGGCAGTTATTCCGCCTGCGTTCGATCAAACACCCGGACAACCCCTCAAAGCGAGAAATCCCCATGATGAAGTCTTCTTTGAGGAACCGCAGCCAACGAAGCCAGCAAAGGAGCGGCCGGGGAGCGGAAATTATTCAAAATCTGGCTTCCCGGAGCTCGATAATCTGGCGTTTCTGGTTCCCGAGAAGATTGAGAAAGCTCGAGCTGGTCCACATCTAGAGGCATTGAGAGCGGCGTTTAACTCGTTTGGAAAGGACTTTAGCTTTTTAGCTGCAATCCTGAAAGACTGGGAAGTCAAAGCTACGGATACCCGGACCAAGCTCGATGCGGAGCGCCGCACACGCGAATCGGACGCCGAGCGACGAAACGACGAGTTATTCGCGTCGCAGGAGATCTCATACGGCGACATCAACGACCTTGAAAGCGCCTTCAACGAAGAAGAGCGCACGAAGAAAGACGCCGAAGACAAGAGCGAGTGGGAAAGCTACGTCCGCGAGGTCTTCGACCCTAGCTATAGCCGCCTGCAAGAAGAAATCCGCCAAATCATGGAAGTCTACGTCAAAGTTGAAGACCTCCTCCGCCACGACGCCATCGCCGGCGTCGTCGCACTTTCCCCTTTCGCCTCCGACGACGACGACACCCTCGACGACACCCGCCCATCCATCCCCGCCGCCACCCGCCTTCTCACCGACGTCTACCAGCGCATCGACGTCTGCCACAAAGCCGTCACCGACACCGTTGCGGAGCGCGATCGACGCTACAAGAAAGCCGAGGTGCGCCGCCTCTACGCCGCGAACAGCATCCAGAAGATGAAGACAATGGAAAAACACTTCGAGCAGGCGGAGAAGGCGGCGGTGCTGCGCGCCAGCCAGGAGCGCGCGGACCGGGTGCGGCGCGCGTGGGAGGTGGTCTCGGCGTCGACGGAGCGGGCGACGCGGCAGAACGGGGGGGACGTGGCGGCGATCGCCGCGGCGGCGGATCGGATGTTTCCCGGGCTAGAGTTGCGGAAGGCGGGGATGGATGGGGGGGGGAAGGGGCGGTTGAAGGAGGTGGTGGGGCAGGCGACGGGGGCGGTGGAGGCGCTGACGGAATCGTCGGAGGGGTTAATGCGGGGGTTCCACGAGTTGGATTTGCTGCTGAGTCAGGTGGAGTTCGATATCAGCGTGGCGGCGTCGCGGATTGAGAATGCGTCGGCGGAGGCACTGGGGGGGTTGGAGGCGCAGAAGAGGGTGGAAGATCGGAGATTGGATACGGAATTTGAGAAGCATATGGGGACGTTGAAGAAGGAGTTGGATCTGGGGAAGGAAATGCTGAGGAAACTCTCGATCTGAAGGGATGAGCTCACGTCGAGGGCGCACGATGATCTGGTACGTCTTTCTATAAATTGCCAATTCGTGGTTGCATAAGAGCGATTCCTTTAGCGTGTCGCTGATACTATCGTGTTGTCCATTGGGGTTAGGGTTGCTCAAGGGAGCGGTTTGATTCAGATACCTATTTGGAGCATTTACACTTGTTGATTATTTGAACCGAATTTATTGGCATATATGCCCATCAGTGACCCAGCTGCTGATTCTATTCGTTGCGAATTGCCTGAGCCGGCTCATCTTCTCAATGATCATCCCGCTTCACCCAGTCCGCCGATGCCTCGTAGATGTCTTTGAATGTCTGATCATATCCTACGAATTTGTCGAAGACATCATCCCCTATGGTCTTCACGAATTGTAGGAAGGAAACGATGACAAAATCTGCATACGAGACTATAACCACACATAAGTCTTGAGATGGATCCTAGTCTGAACGGCTTCACATACCTGTTTTCCCCTTTACAAACGGCCCCACCTCCCTCTTCAAAATCTCCGCCCACTCTCTAATCGCGGGCTCTGCCTCCTTCCACGCCCCCTCCCCCCCTTTCGTCTTCTCAAGTTCTTCCAAGGGTGCTCCGAGGGTTTCTTCACGTGTCCGTACGAAATACTCTTTGTCCCGCTCCGGAAGCAAGCGGCGCGGGACTTTCGGGATAATTCCCTGGTATAGCGGTCCCCACACCCCCCGAAAGGCAGTCTCGACTTCGGCGAGGACTAGATCATCCAGATATAGCGGAGGAGAGGGATGAAGCGCCTCGAGTTCATGGGCGATGCTCTTGGAGTCCATCACATAATGGTCGCCGACTTTTATGGCGGGGATGGTGTATGGTGTGCCAGACTCGCCCGGAGGAATACCGCTGGATGAAACGGTAAGTGATTAATCATCTTTCTATGGATCGGGATGGGGTGCATATATTACAAGGACTTAAACTTGCCCTCGATATCAGGGTATGCGGTCCACTCGGTCTCGTAATCGATGCCTTTGTAATTCAGGACGAGACGAGCTAACACCGTAAGTGATGGGTTTGAGGAACTTATGGAGGGGTCGCACTTTTCCACGGATTATATGTCCAGCATCTCCTTGGCTCCTTGGTAGGAAGGTCGTAGAGAATGAGTTTCGACATGTTCCGATTCTTGCACTTGAGGCTTTCGATAGACACAACTAGCAATGGAACGACAAACGACCAAAATAAGATGGTACAGAAGGAAAAGGGTCGAATTCCCTAATATTCAACTGCAAAACCAATAAGTTATATAATTATTCTGTGAGTAGATGAGTATATGCCCTGGTAACTACTGCGTACGCTCCATCCTCGATACTTTGGATTGTGATCTACTACGCCCTGCAGATCACCGATACCTACAGATTATCCGTGCCCCATGACCGCCCCACAACCTCCGGTTGTGGGTGCTCCCAGACCAAAAGCACAACCCAGGCCAAAAGTACAATTTTATTACCATCATCTATATATCAGAACTCAGGATGTAAATCGATATAAAAACCGAGATCCTCCGTACTAGTAGGTTGATCGGGTATAGGAGATGGTTCCTGCTGATTTTCCTGTTGATTTTCCCGCTGCCAGTCCCGCTGTGCCTTCCTAATTACCGCCTCCCGCTCCTTCTGACCACGCGCCTCGATATGACGGTTCGCCTCACTAACGTACAAAGCACCGGTCTGGCTAAGTCCTGTTTTAACCTGGCGGCGACTCTTTTTGGTTTGCTGGCGGTGTGTGGCTGAAACGGACCCCTTATACGCCTCGATCTCTTCGACCGCCTTGATCAATGACTCCGTAGCTTGGCGAACGCGACGTTGGTATTTCCGGCTAGAAAGTTGGGCCTCAGGCGTATTTATGATCTTCT
>NW_022985069.1:791527-861261 GCF_010015585.1 Eremomyces bilateralis CBS 781.70
ATTTTCCTGCTTTTTTTTGCTCTGTAGCCTTCTTGAGTGCTTTCTGTATAGTCTCCTCTGGATATTTGATGCGTTTAGGCATGTTTGGTGGTACAGATTTGAAGATGATGGTAAAATTGTACTTTTGGCCTGGGTTGTGCTTTTGGTCTGGGAGCACCCACAACCGGAGGTTGTGGGGCGGTCATGGGGCACGGATACCAATGCCTGCATATTACAAATACCGGAATACATACCGCAGTTGTGCAGGGTTTACAGAACGATGATACTCAAGCACAGATATTGTTCAAATAGGTGGGGATGGGTCGAACAATATACTCCACTTAAGGAGCCTTCATGAATCCCAGGTGGCTCCATGAACTGTCCCAATGTATGGCATTGACTTCTCGCAAGTTCGGTGTGGGAGACGATTTCCGTACGTCAACAGAACAGGATAGTATAAAACCACGATTATTCCGGTAGAGGATGTTTCGTCACAAGTAGAACAAATATTCATTGGAACACTGTTCAGACCTGGACGGTTGTCCACCTCTTCGCTTGATCATTCGGATTCGGCATGCAGGATCTATCGCTTGAATCGGCACAGCCCAAGGATGCACATGGGTGAAGTTGGAAGTCGTATTTTCGCTGTCTTCGTCCTTATGAGGTATCGAGCCTCAACAACTGGCCAAAGTAATAGGAATATGCGCCATGCTTCCGTAAGATAATGCCCGTAAACAAAGCCGATCCGACGCTGTTTTTATCCACCGATCACCCCCCCATTCTCCAGTACCATCACCATTTATCTCAGCCGCCTGGCCTCACGTTCGGACTCAAGCAGGCAGAGGATGTCGTTCTCGCGGACTGGTTCGAAGTCAGTATTGGGCACTACGCCGGGGGTATGTGTTCTGCGCACCTGGTCCCTTGACGTTGCGGATGATCGATCGGGTAGTATCGTCCATGAACTCAACGCGGACCTGAGTCACACCACCACGCGAGCCTGCGAATCGTCAATAATTGTTCGATCGGAACGGATTCGTGGGTGCATACCGGTTCGGCCAAGGACGCGGGTCACCTTGACGAGCTTGATGGGAGTCTTGCTGGCTTCCATGTTTGTGACTGTGGAGAGGAAATCAGCAGTTGCAGCGGCCGCATCGGTTCCGAAACGTACTGTAAAGACTGAGCTTGTGCTTGTCTTCGTGGGACTCGATGAGTTGGATGATGCGCTGGATCTGGGCTGGCTGGGTCGGGAGGTGATGTTCGGAGATCTGAAATTTTAGCGAGAGATGAGTTTGTGGGAGAAATCGAGAGGTTGTGGCTGATATGTGGCTCAAATCAAACTTGTGGCGCAACCCCCGCTGTGTGGCTGGTGCATACACGTGCAGGGGAGGCCCCTGTCTTAAATTCCACAATGCCTGAGCGACTTTTCAATCATCGCATTTGACGCATTGAGCCATTGACGAGTCAACATCGAACACAATACCGGATAACGTTTCACGGCTGCAATTGTGCCTCCGAAGGACCCAGATTGTCCTTTGGAGCATTTGGAAACCGAATTAAACTGCTCTATCGCTACACGCAGTGTCCCCTCCTCGCGACTCGTTTGCTGGAAACCTCCGACTTCGCTGTCGTGCTCCTCTTGAGCCCCCTCTCGCCCTTGACTCGACTCTGTTAAGCTGCACGCTGCACTTGAAGAACCCTCCTGTGGTTTATAAAGGGTAAAGTGATGGATCTCGTGAAAGAGTAAGTATTCCGTTCGGAAATTTGACCATCCCGTCTCCAGCCATGGGGTTCCAAATAGCCCCCGAGCAAGACCTACCTCAGTTGCATTCGCTGATGACTCGCAGTCTAGAGGATCGCCTTCTCTTCGCTATCCCCAAGAAGGGGAGGCTCTCACAGCCTTGCCTTGACCTCCTTCGTGGCTCAGACATTAAATTCAATAAGCCTCAGAGACTAGACATTACTCTTGTCAGGAACCTCCCGATCGCGCTCGTCTTCTTGCCCGCTGGAGACATACCACGACTAGTCCAAAGAGGGCGGATAGACTTGGGCATAACAGGACGAGATCAAATTGCTGAGTATCAGCTACGAGATCCGCCTCGGGATGATGGGAAGGGGATAGACGAGGTCTTGGCATTGCCGTTCGGAGGCTGCAAGCTTCAAGTTCAGGTACCGAAAGACGGAGATATCACCGAGCCCAAGCAACTGGTTGGGAAGACGGTGTGCACGAGCTTCCACCACCTGACAAGTTCGTACTTCGCGAAATTCGAGGCAGACGCCACTGGAGCAGCCGCCAATGGAGATGCGAATGGGGAGTTGAAAACGGAAATTGAGTGGGCTGGTGGTAGTGTCGAGTCGTCGATTGCGCTCGGAGATGCGGTGGGCATTGTGGATCTAGTTGGTAAGTCGGTTTTTGAGATGCCCCGTCTACGGATACTAACAAGGCGGCAGAGTCTGGCGACACAATGAGAGCGCATGGTTTGAAAGCCATTTCCACCGTCCTCGAAAGCACCGCAGTGCTCATCAAATCAAAACGCGCCAGAAACCCCGAGCTCGTGAACCTTATTGCTTCCAGAATACGCGGTGTAATAAGTAAGTCGCTCTCTTACTTCAAAACCGGTCTCTTGTACTGACCCGTTTCAGCCGCCCAAGCATATGTGCTCTGCACGTACAATATCAAGCGAGAGTTGCTTCCGATCGCCTCCAAGGTCACGCCTGGAAAGAGAGCCCCAACCATCAATTCATTGGAGGAGGAAGGATGGGTGGCGGTCAGCTCCATGGTGGAAAGGAAGAAGATCGCCGAAGTGATGGACGAGCTGGAAAGGATTGGTGCGGAAGACATTCTGGTGCGGACTATTGAGAATGCAAGGTCAAGTTAAAGCGCAACAAACAGTTGCACCGAAAGTTCTTGGACGTAGAGAGACAATGTCTGACATGTTATGATAATTAAATGCGAAATTCGCCATAAGATTCATTACATTGATACCGGATTCTTTGCGTCATTTCCCAGGCTTGCAGATGAGCATCGGATCCAAATTTGCCGATAGCAGCCACAGAGCGAGTACTTCACGAATATATTTTATTTAATTAACGATAGTGTCGTAGTGTACAAAAGATTAGCCATTCGAATCAGAATAAAAGTCCATAAATGCAATATCCATAAACGGGTTTTGAGTCATGATATTATATTTTGCAACACTCAAAACTTTCAGTTTGGCTGCGGTGGCCGAGTGGTTAAGGCGGCAGATTTAAGTTATTGCCCTTTTGGGCGATGGCATTGAAATAAAACCTGCTGGAGCAGTCCACGCGAGTTCGAACCTCGTCCGCAGCATCATCTTTTTGCATTTTTTGCATTTTTTTAAATGTTTAATAAATCTTATTTTACGAGGAAATGATTATTTTAGTGGTTTCGAGCAGTATGCGTAATAGTTGGCGGCGATGGTCGGTGGCAGGCAATTCCCTTGGGTTCATCAGCCCAACAACCGAATGGTTTTCTAGGGAAGTCAGGCGAAAGGCTTCCACTGAACTCGACTTGTTACTTTAAGATAAAGACCAGACTTCGGTTTGCTTTGTTATTATCGAATAACTAATTCGGCCAATTTAGATCATAGGAAGTTCTCCCCAACGCCTCAGCTGGAGCGCCTTGTCCCTAGACTCCCAATGGTGGAAGGTCTCCGTCCCAGTTGACTTGCATCGCTAAACATCATTAGCGAAGTTACACTGCATCAGGCTGACAGCGACTTACTCATTGGGAAAGGGAAGTAGCTATCTCCCTGTTCACGCATATACATATCGCATCCTCCTTCCCTAGAAGTAGTTAATACCATCCACTGGGTAATGCAATGTGTCGGGCACCACTTACTTCGAAATCTTCCTCAATTGCCCTCTCGGACCAGGAGCTCTTCTCAAATTCTCCAACCGGCCAACTGTCTTCAACATAGCCGTCAACGCGACACAGCTAGCGTCCTTGCCCAAGCACTTATGCCGCCCTGCGCCATAGTGGATGTAGCTGTCCAAAGGCCGATCAATCCTGACCTCATCCGGGTCTGGGAACACGCTTGCGTCCTTCGCCGCGTTGATAAATGATACGAACACTTTGTCGCCAGGCTTGATGTTCACGGATTTCCCGCCATCATCAATGGATACGGCGCTGTGCGCTTCGCGATACACGCCGATGGTGCCATTCAGTCGAATGCCTTCCATGCAATAACCCAGAAGCTTCTCCTCCGCCTCCGGAGTGTCCGATTTCGCCAGACGATGGATCTCGGACAGGTGTTCCTTATTCACGTCCAACAGATAAAAATCCAGGATCTGCGTAAACACCTGGGCCTGGTTCGGCACCATCGCACACGTGGTCGGCAGAATTTGCCTCCATGCGATATCCTCAACACTGAGTCCCGAGTCCAAGAGCCGACGAACCATGCGCGCGCCATAATCTTGCAAGGCATTGTCGTTCTCCCGCCAGGAGTCGACGAGTCTGGAGACGATGCCGGTCCGGTTGACGGACCGCACGGTCGTTTCCACCAGCGTTCCGAGTTTCTCGCTGAGGGCTTGCGCCGCCATGTGGAGTGGGAACGACTTCGCGGGTTCAATGTCGAAGCAAATGCAAGCAAAGATCACGGCGATAGCCATATACAACTCGCGTTCCGTGAACGCGCCATCGGGGTTTTCTTCGGTCCGTAGGGGGAGGCCGAAAAGGTTGGCTGCGAAGTGGATAGGTGCAAGGTTACCGACGCTTTGAAAATTAGTAGAGCACTGAATTGTCGAAGAGGGAACTCACTCTCTGGTGATATCAACGTGATTAATGCCGGCGAGCTTATACGACTTCTTGTGGAGCAGCTTCAGTGTGATGTGCTCGTAGAAGGCTTTGACATCCTGCTGCCAGTTGTCTTTGTAAAGCCATTTTTGCAATACTTGCCTCTGCTTCGAATGGGGATCTGTGCTGCCGGAGCTGTTCGCCAAGGTCAGAAACGCAAGAAACTCCTCATTTCGTATGATGCTTACGGTACGGGACACGCTTCTTTTCCCATTAGCTCTTCCAACGTACCACCCAAGGTGCGGAATGACTTGTGGTCTTCAAGGACCGTCTTTGCTGCGAGGTAACTACTCAAATTTATCCGCGGTGGAAGTAGCTTTGGACGATCATAGGAGTAATGGGCTTCGCGGCCGAGGTTTCTCATGATCTTCTGGTTCTCGCTTGGGATTGTCATTGGATAATGTGCGTAGATGGAGTCCGGCTTGAAGTGATGTGGGAAGGCTCGTAAAAAGAGCTTATAGAAGACGCAACCTTGCTCAATGTTGAGATCGTATTGGGCTTCGTTGTACCCCCAACTGCAGTTCATTAGCATTTTATTTCAATCGAGGATGGAATCTCACTTTGTAAGGTTCTTCGGATGGTAGTCGATAGTATAGTACCGATCTGATCGGACCAGAGTAACCGCATCCGAAAGGATCGCTCTAGAGATAGTGAAGGTCGGCGCAATACCGACACCAGGCACCATTGGAACCTTTGCTTCTTCGGCTACGAGGCCTGGGTACATCTCAACAAAGTCAGGATGTCCATACAGCCGGCGCAAGTGCTCCGCGACCTGTGGGTCAGAGTTGATGCTCTCGAACGAGTCGTGTGGCATCAGCTTGAAAAACGCCCGGAATTCGTTCAATGTTGCCAGTCCCCATTTGCGGGCTTGGGTCATACCAAGGATTTCTATCGCCTTGAGTGCTTTGGGGACGTTGTTTGCACCGAAGGCACCTAGACGTAGTTATAATTCTAGTTCCAGTGTGCGAGTTAGCGGAACGTACCTGCAGTATCTTCAATAGCATCGGACATAATGGTGACCAAATCATCGTCCTTGTACTTGCCATCAGGTCCCCTCTGGAGGCTTGCGAATGGTCTCTCTTGTGGATCCTTATCAAGCGATTCTCCCAGCTTGTGCATTCCAGCAAGGGCCTCAGGAAGAGACACATCTGCAGCTGGCTTGCCAAACATATCCTGATACACCTTTTCTGCCCATGCTTCATCTTTCAGGCTTATGGCGGAGTGCCAGCGATATACAAGGTTGAACTCTGCGCTAACCTGGTTACCGACACCACGGGGAGATCCATCTTTTCCGAACACCTTCTCTTCCATGTCAACCCGAGGGTCAAGTGTCCAAGTCGAGTTTGTGCGGTTCAAGTTGACGATGGTGCGAAGATAGTCAAGGAGTGTGATGTTCATGTATAAACCACATGTGATGAGGCGTCCGGTTTCGAACAAGTCTTGATCTCGCTTCAATGTTGCTTTGGAGTGCGCGTCCTTGGACAAACCCGCCTGTGGCTGCGAAAACTTGCCATTTTCATTGATGGCTGCCAATTGCTCGACAACATAGTTGTGGAAACGGTTGAACATGATCAGGAGAACACCACACCCAGGAGGGAAAAGCAAGAGGCGGCTTTCGGAGAAACAGTCAGGCTTCAGTTTCCCATCCGTGAAGGTCCTCATCAGTTTCTGGTCCTCCCAATTGTCGCCATACAACGGCGACAGATCCAGGTAAGATGACGTCTGAGACATGTTGAAATCTCGATGATCAGTCTGGAATAGATCATGAATGATCAGTGATGCCCAGTAAAATAAGATGCTGGACACTTTGTTGGGATGCTCTCTGAAGTTCTGACGAGCAAAGAGACAGTCGAACACCAATCCTGGATCGGGCATCGAATCAGGAGTCACTGTCTTGGGCATGACACTTCGAGCGTATGCAGTGTTCGCTGCCCCTAGTTGAGGATTCATGACGTTATTGCTCGACCCATCCGGCTGGCGGTAGGCGAACATATCTCCAATATACGACATTGGGGGATGCTGGAGCGAATCCCAGAGTCCGTCGATGAACGCGTTGGTCAAATCAACTCTTGTTTTCGATTGAGCGGGGAGGTCAGCGACCAGCTGGATGACGCGTTCCATCAGGTAGGTCTTATCATCCATAACATCGCCAGCCATTTTGCTTCCCACGAGATCCTTCAGAGTCTTTACATCGTTGATGCCAATGGTCTGCATGTCCTGCCAGATGCTGCTGCTTGAAGCTCCAGATTCTCCCTCAATGCTTGCGGCATTGCCCACGGCCGGGGGAATAGGGCGCTGAGAGGCATGAATCAATTGTGCGAACTTCGCAAATATGATTGATACCTCTTTTCGGTCAGCACTCCGATCCGAAGAACGGTTGGCCTCTGACTTTGATCCACTCGTGAAACCAAATATGCTTCTGATTTGCCCATTGGCCATTTCGGAATATGACTGTGTGTTCGCCCGGTTGCGAGGGGGCTCCTTGTTCTTATCCTTCCTGAACTTCATGGATAAATGGCGCAGCATGATTGCTGGCAATATGAGAGACGTAGCAATGAAACAATACGAAATTGACAGGTCTCTCATATTCTCTGGTGCTTGGATCAGGAGTTCAGTTATATGTAGCCCCAAAATTGACCCTGTGGAGAAACCGACTCGCCTTGGTGAAGATCCAGACCGGCCAAGAAGCTCGGTACTCTACCAGAGAATTGAAATCAGCTCAGTTGTCTGGAGAGTTTATTCAGCTATCGGGCCAACACATAAAGTCTCCGAGGTAGACAAGAGTGCATCGAAGGGTTGCTGTAACATCTCCGTCAGTTGAAAAAGCAAATGTCTGATCTGACCTCTGATATCTCGGGCAGGGCTCATGATATCTCCACAGATCGACAGTCCCCATGATTTGTATTTTGTGCATATGGGTTGCACTTCCACTCTATTCAATTGATAATTGGTACGGAAGAGTCAATCAGGCTGTCGTGTCTAAGTCTTGGGGTGCACACAGTTCTTGGACACAAACCATAGGTTGCTGGAGGAATTAAAGAAAAACTGTTATGGTTAAAATGATCTACGATATAACATCCATGTTCGTCGTAGGTAGATAATCTCTGTGATCAGTAGAGCAGCTGCTTTCACCAGGTGAAATATTTCGAGCACGGTTCGGAACGTGCGGCTGAACCGATCCACTAAGTTGGCAATTAGGGTCCGGGTTTGGTCAAAGCTGAAATACCGAGTGAGGGAATGACCGTTGAGCGGCCATCATCTGTAATGGTTTCACTCAACATGTAACCTTTGTTTCGCTGGGTACCGCACCGTTTGGGAGCAGAATATGGCCATTAAATGGAAACACATATATTTTGTCCACGACAATTCGTGAAACGCTTGTAAATGCATAGAGTTCGATATAGGGCATCTAAGAGTTGAGCATAGGGTTAAGTGGTACCTTGAACTGAGATGAACTGAGGTTCACATTAGTCGTGGATCCCTGGTACGTGTGGAAGAGGCTGGGAAGATTCCAAGTCGGGAGAAGCCGATGACCTAGCGCGCAGCAGAAGCAAGGGACGAACCTGGTGTTGTCGTAGGTAATGGGAAAGCCGCGTCCTCGATTCCAGGTCCGGACGCTATCTGCTGCTGATGATCGGCGAGAATGTAACACAGATACCAGTGCGAACTCTCCATCGGGTTCGTAGGGTATGACAAGTCCGGAGCAACACAGGGATGTGTCATGTCGTTCAGCGAATGGCAGTGGCAGAATATCGACGACTTAATATTAATGCAGGTCGATCATTGTATAAAAGAGGATGTTGTGCCCATAGTGTCCGGATTGCCAACATTATGAGATGTTGTGAAAACAAAGACCAGAAGCCTTCCTTGAAAGACCGATACCAAGGACCGAGGAAGCGTGTTCCCTACCTAATTCTGCTGTCAATAAGAGGCGATGACGGAATCCATCGTCCCTCCCGAATGCTTGGGCCTTGGGACAGAGGCCTCTAGTGGTGGGCACTCCATCTTAGCCATGATGTTTTGTCGGCTTCGAAATGACGTGATAAAGTGTCCGAAGCGGAGTGGGCGGTAGAAAAGTCCGCCAGTGTGATACGATCTAGTCCAACGACTCGTCGATCACCCCACACCTATTTAGCCATAGTCTACGAACTGTGAAGCCCGAAGGCTACTTTGCAGGACCTCTTGGAGCTCGCTGATGATGGGAATTTAACTGCGATGCCTATGACCTAAGCCGCATTGCGAAGGAAGATAACAAGTCCTCGATTGCACGTGCGCTTTTAAATCAATTGGGTGAGCGTTCAACGTTTGAAATGGACCACCCTGAGCATTTCCAGCGACCGACGGAAACCAGGGGGAAGCGGAAGTTTATACTTTGCTTTGATGGAACAGGAAATAAGTTTTCAGGTACGTCTTCGGACTCAAGTATTCTGAAAATATATCGTATGCTTGATAGAGAGGACGAGACTCAACTCCATTACTATCAGCCGGGAATTGGAACGTATGTTACTTCAGCAACTTTGTCACCCCCCTCCACGTACCAGAGTTTCAAGGCGTGGTATACCAAGCAAAAGGACTCTGCCGTTGGAACGAGTCTTTCCGATCATGTTATGGGGGGGTACAAGGTGAGAACGGAGGAAAAGACAGGCATTGAGAAAAGTGTTGACAAATGAATAGTTCCTGATGAGGTATTATCTGCCAGGAGACAAGATATATTTCTTCGGTTTCTCTCGAGGTGCATATACCGCCCGCTTTCTGGCGGAAATGCTTGACTACGTCGGCCTTATCACCACTGGGAATGAAGAGATGGCAGGATTTGCCTGGAAGACTTTTGAGAAATGGCAAATGCGCGAAGAGCGAACTGAAGAAGAGAAGAAAAAGAAAAGAGAGCTTCGCGAGTTCATGACTGCATTCCGCGAGACCTTTAGTCGACCTGTGGAACCCCTGGAGTTCCTTGGTCTCTTTGACACAGTCAACAGCGTGCCGCGATTTGAGAACGCATTCATGCAGCGGTCCAAGTTTCCATATACGGCTCGTAGTTCGGCGAAAGTGATTCGGCACGCTGTTTCAATCGATGAGAGACGGGCTAAGTTTCGTCCGGATCTTCTTTATCAACCGCCCGGAAAAGCAAGGCGGCATCACTTCTGGCACCACGACCGGCAGTTCGGTCATTTGTCTGCAGCAATCGAGGGGCGCCGCAAGGAAAGGAACGGTGGAGAAGACTCGAAACTACAGCCGCAGGATAAATTTAGGCCAAAAAGGCGACCGAATCCGCCCCGGTTCAGCCCTCGCTCCAGCAGCATGCAGGTACAGGAGAGGTTCCGCGATCCGTCCGAGGCCTCAGGGCTCGACTCCGCTAGCCGACGCTCGCAAGGCACCAGCTCAGCGTCCGCAACAGATGCAGTACATACTGCAGCCGGGGAACAGGACATCAAGGAAGTCTGGTTCGTAGGATGCCATGGAGTAAGTGATTCGGGACTTGTTGCGGCACGGGTACTAACCGTTGTAGGACCTTGGCGGAGGGTGGGCGATGGATCTCGACAAACCTGCACCTCTTAGTCATATTCCTCTAGTGTGGATGATAAATGAGGCAGAGCGGGCAGGTCTTAACTTTGACGACACCAAGCTACGCAAACTCAACTGCGCACCTGATGTTGAGAGGCGTGAAGGACAACAGCAAAGCGGTGGGTCATCGGCTGCCATTGATGCTGCTGCTCCACCGGGGGTGTATGGGCTCGACTCGATCGTCCAATCTCACATCTATGACGACGAGAGGAGAGTTGAAGGTTCCGGCGAAGTTGATGGTTCTCAGTTCCACAGAATCCTGCATGAGCTCTCCATCGGGGGTCGCACCCATGATGCGTTACGCCGGAATAATGGCGCCTCCCTTATGTCGGTGCTCGGCTGGAACATCATGGAGTGGTTGCCGTTCCGAAGGATGGACCTGAAAGAAGATGAATCCTGGACCAGCATCTCATGGCCTTTGCCAAGGGGAGAAGTCCGAGACTTCCCGGATAATGCAGTTCTTCATAATAGCGTGGTTAAAAGAATGATGGCGGACGAGGCATACAGGCCTGGTAATGTAATTTGCGGGGGGGGCGGCAGAGGGATGAGAAGAGCGCCAGAGAAATATGGCTATGGGAAGTGGAAAGTCCTTGAGAATGAGGGAGATCCCGTGTTGGAGTTGTACATCAGAGACGGACCTCGTCCTGCTTTGGAGGTTTAAGCGCGGGCAGCATCGAATGAGTGAGATATGAGGGCTTCATTGATCGCGTCTGGTGTCAATAGTAGTCGTGTTCTAATTCAAGGATAATAGGTATTGTTGGAGTGGCTGCAACCATGGACGAGAGGAAGATATAATCCTTGGTGTACTGTAGTTGCTAACACGTGATACCGCGCCATTTACGCGTTGTTGGCCCCTATGGTCCAACAAAGTTCGGGCATGGAATCAACGCGGGCCTTGATCCAATCCTGCCGAATTCCGCCCCATCCCTCTTTCAAAAGCTGTTGCGTCTCATCAGGCTCCCAATGGGTAAATTTACGTACGTGTTGCTTCATTGGTTGGAAAGCGTCCTCAATGATCGCGAGGTCTGGAGATCCTGCGCAATTGAAATAGTGTTCAAGACGGTGATCAGAATGGGACTTCCATTCCTTTACGATATTTCCCCTAGCGCGTGGCGGCCCATGGCCTGAGTCTTGGTCCTCCCAATACAAAATCGTGACCGTTCTGGATCCAAGGTTTGGTAATGGGATCTAGGATGGAATCGATATATGTTTGTTGTGTCATCTTACCCGTGGTATTGCTCGGTACATTATACGTTACAAGGTCTGATTTGAAGTTGTAGCCAACAGCCCCCCAGACGTGTACGTTATTTTTGGCGTTATCTTCAACTTTCCTTGTCGTTGTACACATTGAGAGCAATACCGCTCGCCCGGGCGTCGAATAATCATCAACTTTCCTTGCGGACCAAGCCCGGCGTGGGACTCGTCGCTGAAACGGACCCTCCTCCACAGGTATTTGGTAGGATATCGGTCCTTCATTAAGTTAGCGAAATCGAGGCGCTTTTCGGCGAGGTTCCTAGAAACCCATGCTTCTTGACAGGCGACGCATTTATGGTAATCCATCGTACCTATAGCCCGCTTAACGGTACGCCCGCAGACGTCTAGACCAGCCTCATACCCTAGGGCCTCCCAGGACATGGCCCTTCCATAGACATCTTGTTCTTCAAGGATCCTCTCCATCTCGTGGATATCTTTAGAGGAGATAAGCGGTTTACGTCCTCTTGGTTCCTGATCAGGGGGGAAATGGCGACGATCTCCATTTCGGTTCCTCTTACTGATGAACTCCATACCAGTCCTCCACGGGACTCCTTCGAAGCGAAAGACCTCGGTTTTGGTACGAACTGGGTCGTATCCATAACGTCTGTTTTGAGCCTCAATGAACTCGACGGCACCGCGAATTCGGGACTTTTTGGGTGAGTCCCAATGAGGATGATTCATCTGCATAGTATTAGGGTATTTCAGAGCTTTTGATGCGTCAAAGCCATATTTAATTGATATATATTGATGAATTGTCAAAATCATATTTTATCTACAGTCAACCTTCGCTATAACGATTGAATCCGCACAGGCGAATCCAATCGTTATAACGCGGATATCGCTAAAATGAATTTTCTTGGCAGCATTGATTGAGAATCCGTGCAGGGAATCTTATCGCTATAATGCGAATATCGCTGTAGCGGTAATCGTTATAGCGGTGCACGGCGGTGGTTGACTGTATTGGGTATTTGTGTGGCTGCGGATGAACTTCGGCAATGGTGGCCTGACTGGGATGCAAATTCCAGTCAATCGCGTGCCAGCGCGTTTCAACATTCAGCTAGTCGCAAGTTCGCAACCCGCATTGTCTCCAGAAAGATAATCAGTGCTTATCGCATCAATAATAACTCTCGCATTTCGCTCAGCGCATCGTTGTTAGTCACATCGTTGATAGGCGCATCTCCGGCGCGTTGTTCTTCCAAGGAAGCTGTGATAATGCCTCCACGTGCATCGGCACCATCGAAGCGGTCGGCACCATCGAAGCGGTCGGCTCAGGTTATTGACCTGACTGGCGATGATGTGGAAAATGGCCACACTGCGAGACCAAAGAAAACGGCCAGAACAGCGAGTTCAGGATATGCATCAGGACTGCCTACCCCCCAAAGTACAGCTCCATCTTCATCTCAGTCTTCAGCTCACGGAGGTCAACGCCGAGCTGCAGTCGGAAGCTCATCGTTCGCTGCACCGACAAGCCAGTATGGCGTGTCTGATGATGATGAGGCCGATGAGCTCGTCGACTTGGTGCCCTTTGATCCAACCCAGGACTATTCTACTGCATCATTCATCCTCTATGGATCGCTTCAAACGAAGATCGTCGGGTGTCGATACTATACTGGAGTGACGACTCTAGGCGAGATGACCCTTCTCCGACGAGAGCCGGGGAACCAGTATGACCGAAACGCCATCGCGGCCCGGAATATGGAGGGCGAACAGATTGGACACATCCCTCGAGACATGGCGGCAGCGATCGCCAAGTACATGGACGATCGATCCCTCCAGGTAGAAGCGCAAATTAAAGGGAGGAAAGGTTACTACGAGTGCCCTATTCTGCTGGAGTTTTATGGGCCAAACGACCCTGAGAAGAGCGCGGCGATTACTGCGCGGATGAGACGTGATGGGCTTCCGGTTGGGAACTTCGAAGAGTTCCACAGGACCAAGAAGGCACTCGAAAAAGCGGCTGCGAAGCAGGCTACTGACCGGGCACGCGTGGCTGCGATGAATGGAGACTCGAGTCTACCTGTCGGTGGTTCTTTCCAAGTCCCAACTGCTGCTCCCACTCTGGCCTCAATTATGGAAGAAAGTGAGAAATACAGTGCAAGAGGCATTGATGAAGTTGTGAAGACATTTGGAGTCGGCACCGATGATCTTGAGAATATGCCCATGGCGGAGCAGCCAGCTGAAATCGCCACAAAAATGCTGCCATACCAGCTACAGGTAAGCCAGGCGACTGATTAGAACCGGACTGCAAACGGACACTAATATTCTCCAGGGTCTCCAATGGCTGCTCGACAAGGAAAGTCCGAAACTACCGCCAAATACAGACGACGTGGTTCAACTCTGGAGGAAGCATCCAACTCAACCGGGCATGTTTTTAAACATTGCCACGACATTCGCAGTGAAAACCCCCGGCCTCATGAGTGGTGGCATTCTGGCTGATGACATGGGACTTGGGAAAACTTTGCAAATCATTTCTCTGATCATGTCAGACCCGCAGCGGATAAACTCCCCATCCAAGTCCGCCGGGCCGACACTCATATTGTCGCCTCTGAGCGTAATGAGCAACTGGACCGGACAGATCAAACACCATGTAAAGGAAGATTCCGCTCTGCGTGTGCTGACTTATCACGGAACGAACAGAAAGGTTCTTCTGAACTCTAAGACGATTGAGGACTATGATGTCGTCATCACGACTTACGAGACTGTCATGTCGGAATATTGGTCCTCACAGGAGAATGTACCGCGTGTGAAAGGACTTTACGCTATCAATTGGAGGCGTATCGTTCTTGATGAAGGGCATAACATCCGCAACCCTCAAGCGAAGCGTGCTGTGGCAGCTTGTGCGCTTATTGCGCAGTCGCGATGGGTCTGCACCGGCACGCCAGTGATCAACAGCTTGAAAGATTTGTATTCCATCATCAAGTTCTTACGCTTGTCAGGCGGCCTCGACCAGTTCGAAGCCTTCAATGGTAGGATCATACGTCCAGTCAATGCCGGTGATGGGGTCGGATATCGTCTACTCCAATCATTGATGCGGAGCATCTGTTTGCGCCGCAACAAAGAGATGAAATTTGTCGATCTGCGAATTCCTGAGCTCACGGAATACGTTCACAAGATCCAGCTCTCCGATCACGAGAAAACCAAATATGATGGCCTAGCGTATGTAGTCAATTTCATGTTTCTGACCATGTACTGACCGATCACAGCTCTGAGGCCAGTGGGGCATGGAAGGAATTCGAGAACACATCTGGACAAGAGGCTGCAAACGCATACCGCCATGTCCTCGAGGTTCTCCTCCGCCTTCGACAGGTCTGCAACCACTGGAGGCTTTGCGGCGACAGGAGAATCAAGGACATCCTTGACAAGATTGAGAAAGACAAGACGGTCGAACTGACATCGGAAAACTGTGGTGCGCTGCGCAAAATGCTACAGTTGAGCATCGAGTCCCAAGAGGACTGCCCTATTTGCCTCGACACGCTTAAAGAGCCCATCATCACAGCCTGCTCTCACATTTACTGCTACGCTTGCATCGAGCGCGTCATCGACACGCAGCACAAATGCCCACTCTGTCGTGCTGATATTCAGTCTCCCCAACACGTTGTTCGCGCGGCCAAAGACGAGTCGCTCGATTCGACGCCCACTACTTTTGATGAGGATGAGTCGAGCAGTAAGATTGAAGCACTTCTCTCCATTCTCGAAGCCACACGGGTACGGCCAGGCGAGCCAACTAAGACCGTGGTGTTTAGTCAATGGACCTCATTCCTCAACCTTCTGGAGCCACACCTTCAGAAACGAAATATCAAATTCTGCCGCATCGATGGCACCATGTCTTCGACGCTTCGCGACAACGCGCTGGAGCGGCTCGCATCCGATCCAGAGTGCACGATTATGCTCGCGTCGCTAGCCGTCTGCTCGGTTGGGCTGAACCTCGTGGCAGCCTCTCAAGTCATCTTGGCGGATTCTTGGTGGGCGCCAGCGATCGAAGACCAAGCGGTTGATCGTGTGCACCGGCTGGGCCAGAAGCGGGAGACCACCGTCTGGAGGTTGGTGACAGAAGGGACGGTTGAAGAGAAGGTGTTACAGATCCAAGCAAATAAACGGGAGTTGATGAGATTGGCGGTGGCCGAAAAGGAGGGGAAGAAGAAGAAAGGAGGCAGGACGGCACGGTTGCAGGATATTCAGATGCTGTTGGGGACACAGCAGGCGTAGTTTCTTGTCCTCTTTCGGCTTGGGGGCGTATGGCGTGGGGTTCCGTTTTTCGGTACAAGGAGTGGAAAGAATAGTATCTTAGACGGTTCCAGTTGTATGATCTGCAGAATCTGGACTGCCGTCTCCATTTCCCGGTCGATCACCCCTCATGGGACTCGTGGCCATCGAGCGTGGTCTCGAAGGGGTGCAAACGGATAAGTGACATTCAAATTGTTTCCCAGCAATGTATCTGAGTACTAGCATTTTGAGTCTTTCAGGATAAAGATCTTGTGAACTCTAATATCTAATTGGGAAATTCCTTGGGATCGCTCGCAACCCGGTCTTCCCATTTTTGTATGAAGGTTCAGATGCTCTCAGAGTTGTCCGGCTCCCTTCTATCGTATATCATGCGGTCTATGACGCGAATCTAAAGTCTAGCCGTTTATTGCCTTTATCCGTCGTAGTCGCCAGATAGTTCTCCTTCTCCTCGCCACTCATGGCATCCCACTTCTTTGTACGGATCTTGTTGGTGTAGACATAAAAGAACTTGGTCCCACCGATCAGAAAGATGTTATAAACGGCAATTCCAATGAGAACACGGTTTCCCGTCCGATACAGGGGCTTGTCCTCTTCGCGGTAGACCTAAAAGTGTGGTTAGTGAACATTCTCATTCAGAAAGGAACGGAGTTGGCGTCCTCACGTTAGTAGCAATGATCGAGCTCGCTTGGATGCACATATTGTAGAAAGCTGTTGCGAACGTTCTGGTACGCACTGTTCCTGCATTCCGAGAAGTGACTGCAACGATGATCGCGTGTGCATATGGATGTCCGACAAGGAGGGTACTCAAAACCCACCTCACCCACGGGCCTGAGGTTGACGGAATCACTGCCAGGGCAATCAGAATCGGCAGGGACCAAACTTGGCTGATTAGCGAGATTATGAAACGCTGGTTGATCTTTTCGGAGAGCCATGTCCAGAAGAGCGCTTGCGCGATAAATAATGCGGATGCAGGTATCGTCAACAAATTGGTCTTGAAGGTATCAAAACCGACGGAACGAAGCTGCAACGTTAGGTAAGCCGTCATTGGATGATTCGGGATGAGCCAACTCAAGCCCATGAGATAGATAGGCCACATATGATAGTCTGTCAGGCAAAGCCAGATTTCTTGGGGGTTCAGCCCCTCACGATTGTGCATATCGCCTTTTGAAGGATCGTCGCGGAGAACCCGGTTGACCATGATCTTCTCTTGATGTTCAGTGAACCAGCCGTCTTTGCCTCTAAACCGAGATTTGGTCTGTGTTGGTGACGGCGGAAGATAAAATGCGGATATAATGCCGATCAGCCCGGTCAAGGTTCCTTCTAAGGCAAATAACCATCGCCATCCTTCCATTCCATTGACGCCACGTAACCGCAGAATACCATAGGCAAGAAACGCGGAAATGACGCTGGTGCTCTGATATGCGGTCCAGAAATAGCTGAGGCGAATAGGTAATTCGCTGCTAGTGTAGAAGTACGACATGTAAAGGATAGCGTCCGGGATGAAGCCGCCTTCAATCAATCCAAGGAGGGAACGGCAGGCGTAAAAAGATGATTTGCCGCTGAGGAATGCCTGGAGGCTGGCAACCAGACTCCATGAGACCATTTGAATGGGGATCCAACGATCGGGCCCCAGTCTCTTTGAAATGAGCTGAGATGGCACTTCAGCGACCAAGAAACTGCAGTAGAAAATGGTCATTCCAGTGTTGTACTCGTTGGTAGTGAGGTTAAGATCGTCGAGCATGTTGTCTGAGAGCGCTTGGCTGATGTTCCCTCGATCAAGTTGTCTTTCCATAGCGTCAGTACGTGGGTATCAGTTGATTGTAAAGGGACTGACAATGCGAAGAACATTAAACACATCCAAGTGCATATCTTGAAGTCAATCTGTGATGGTGTTAGCTGAGTGCAATCGAATCTGGAAGGGTTATAATTTACCCTCCGAACGACTTTCTTCTCATCCTCTTCCGGCCATGTGTAATCGGGATCATAGCGATGAAACCCTTCGTAGGTCTCAACGGGCTTATAGAAATCTTGAAGGTCGGAGTCATTATCGAACGTAGTGGCTCCTTTGGTCCAGAGAGCTCCTTCAAGGACACCCGCGCTCTTTGAGACTGATTCGGAGCTGATTCGTCGGCCACCAACATCTTTTGAAATTGAGTATCTTTTGTCGTCCGCCATGGTGATCGTCTCTGCTAGGGAATTGGATAGAGAGCATCAATAGTTGAACCATTCAGGGGGATCCGAGACTTATAGTCATCGCTGAGTGGCACCTATCTCCACCCTAACATAGCACCCCCATGGGTGCGGTGGGTGCTTCACCCGAACATGTCGTTGAGGATATGACAGAGAAACCGTGGACCGACCTAGGTCGCCACTAAGTTCTCCTCCCGTCCCGGAGCTCACATTATGTTCACACTATCAGACGAAGAAAACAAGTTGCTAGCGGGTGCGGGTTAGGAGGCGTATAAGAGCTAACCAATGGTAAGGGATCGAATACAGCACGCAACTGGTGGGGTCTATCGCGAAATATGCAGGAATGCAGAAAGTAAGATAAGATGCAACCTATGACAAGGTGTAGGCGTGTAGCCGTAGAGCCTAGAGGGAGTTGTCGAAGCATTGTGGTGGGATCCAGATTCCAGATTCAGTACGTTCTGAGATGGATGTGATGTCTTGGCAAATCGCGTGCTCCAGGGGGAGCGCTGACAACATATAGAGCGGAACATTCATGTCAGTGAATCCCACGCCGCTATCAACCCCTGCAACACTACTCCATACTTGAAATGCTAAAAATGACATTGAAGATATTATTAGGGAAAATGCGGAGAGATAGTAGTAGCAAAGGGTTTAGCCCTGGGATATCGCCATATCGGTATATGACTGAGGAAAGGATCGGTGTACTGACTCACTCAAGCATGTGCAACTCCGGTACGTATCAATCTTGACCTATGCCTAAACGCCATACACATCAAGCTTTCGAGCGGCTCTTGTGTGCCCTGAACCGTAGTTATGGTATCTTCTCGATGGACACGTGGAAGCCACGTCCCAGAGTGCATCGCCGAGTCGTGAAGTCTTGGTCATTTCCAGGTCCTCGCCGTCCTGAATTGAACCGAGCCAGTTGCCGCCCGCAAAAGAAAAGCTTAAACGAAAACGAACTGGTAGAATATCGCAACCCCATACATGCATGGTCTGCTGTGCAAGGGCGTTCCTCAGACGTAACAGGAAACTGCATATGGAGAGGGCACTAGACGGGGGGATGTGAGACAGTGAGAGGTTTGCCGATCTTCGTGCTCTCGTGCTAACTTTCACGTCAAATTGCCTAATACAACAATGCGCTGACGCAATTCGGCACACTAGGAAAGGAAAGGATTGGTGAGATCCAAGCGAATAAGTCTTCGCAAGGTTTAGGAATCAGTTGAGATGTCGGGCATGTTTATCTCAGCAAGCTCAGACGGTATCTTCAGATGCTACACGTGACTGCAGTGTGGCGGTGCAGCCAAGGTATCTTCAGATACCCTCTGAGGTTGTAAGGTTTGTGTGGTGGTGTAGTTGAAGTTTTTAGAGTTCCCAATCATTTCAGTCAACCATTTAACTTTCAGTACTCGAAATCAGCTTAAAGCTTACGCGGGGCTAGGTAAAGGGCAAAGGTACCCGCTCTTTTATAGTATATTAAAAATATATCAAAATAAGCCTATAATATAGGATTATCATCGGCGGTTTCGAAGGGCTGGTGTAGTTGAGCTTTTTGGGCGACCCCGGTCGCCAATTTTAGTGGGGTTTAGTGCGCCGTAGGGGCCAAATTCGCTCTTTTTACCTACGGAATACACGCCCACCAAAATGCTGCAGAAGGCCCTCAGACGGCATCTGAAGATGCCTGCACCGCCACAAGCATCTTTGAAGATCCCGTCTGAGTCCCAACTGAGATAAAGGCATGTCACTTGCGAGTTACAACCGAAGTTGATTTCGTGATGGGGGTTCCATTTATTGCACGTGGCTGAGAGTGGGCGCAGCAAGGGAGGATTCTTCAGGTTTCAAGGCATATTCTGACGACGGGAGTGAACTTGGCCATTCACCTTTCAGAATGTGTTATACTTCGTATGTAAGGTACCATGCAGATGAAGCACCAAACTCTCAAACTGATCAAACCCGCCTTTAAACGTTCCTCCGCCTCGATCCCTAATTAACCTCTGTGAAAGCATCGGACTGACAGTCTCTCTAGCCGAGCACCATGAGACTTGAGAAGGACTTCCATCCTGGCGATAGGCAAGATTGATTGACGCGTCATTTCTTCCAGTGTTTCTAATAGAAGTAAATTCTTCAAGGACGGCAAATTTATCATGGGCACCCTCCTCGCTAGGGGCAGGTACCTTGGTCTGAAGATGCCTTCGAGCGACGAAGTATCATGAATCCATACCATCCGAGATGCAAAAACACTCATATCTTCAGATGTACCGGGGGGTACATTCTGGGCTGTCTCCGCAAGGTGGGATTTCAACACAGCGTGGATGCGGACGAATCGATCGCGGAAATATCGGCAGCTGTGATTGAATATGTTTTCAATTTTCATACATATCACCAAGGCAGGGCGTTCGAGCTACGTTCTTTAGCCACCCCCCCTGATGCACATAGAAACATAACCTCTCCAATATGGATTCAAGTCCACAAAAGCGATATAATTTAGGAAGAATGCCTGGGAGCACACATCTCCGTTGTCCGGTCGGAGTCGCCGAATTTTTAGGCAATTGTCAATGACATGCACGCTGTTACTATAGGGATACCCCTAAGAAACCCACATTCTTTCCCTCCACCTGCAAAATGCAAGGCAAATGAAGGCTGACAGAAACGGCAGTAACAGTGTCTGGATCTTGTCCTCGGATAGATCTACCGGATGAATAGAAGACTCGCTAGGACAGGTCTCCAGCATAAATTTCGTATGGGGGCTTGGAACGTCCTCAAACTAGACAGCGTTCTCTTCGCAGCTGAATATATGCGTGGTAGGTATCCATTGAGTAGTAGGGCTTGTTGGACATCGAAACACAGTTGAGACTTGAGAACCACTCCAATTACCATGCCATATTTCAATATCCTTCCCATAAGCTTTGGCAGCAGAAAGAAAAGCGTTTAGCGGTCCTTGGAGAACTGCACGAGCCGTATCTCGGGTATATTCTTTCGAATGATGTGCCTCTGGAACATACTCGTGCCAGACGTGCGATATAGGAAGAAAATTGACGTCGTTCTGTTTGGAGGAGGTCAGTCCAAAACTATTCAAGGACATCTAAAAGTTACAGAAACAGCTTTATCCTTGAAATAGACCAGAATAGACCTTGCTTCGGACAAACCTCCCCTGCTATAGCTTATTGTCATCGCCGAGGCACCTGAATCTTCATCATGATCTGTAGGAAGATGCCTCCTTGCCAGCGTATGGCGTCCTTCGGAATTGGTCATACTCAGAGGGTTTGTCGGAGAATGTCGATCCACTTCCAACAACTTGATGAGAATCGGGATTAGTACATCACTGAACTCGCCCAGACATGTCGCCTGAATCGACTTCTTCAAAATATGCTGCAGCCACTTTCTTATGCCAATATCGAAACTTTGAATGCCTCTACGCAATGCTCTCGAAATATATTAACCCGTATTTCCAAGGCCTTGCTCTTTTTATGCTCCGCACCATCATGGAGGAGAATTGTGGTTCGATTCCTAATCGATACGGGGATTTCTATAAGTACAGGTCGAACGCTGTGACCAACTTCTAAAACCCCCAGATTTGTTGGTGTCGTTGTCGGCCATCGTTGGAGATTTCATCGTCCAACCGACCCATAACAGCAGTGTAATATGACTGTTAGCATTTTAGCAACTTCAGGATCTTGTCACTACAAAGCCTGTTTCTCCAGCAGAGCACCCGGGGCGGTAAGGGACCATGCTATTCCGACGCCAATCGTGGGTAGAAGTTCGATCGGTTGAGCCTGGAGGTTCATCTCTCGATTTCTCGGGTTAGGTTTCGGTGATGGACATATGCCTCGCCGCGACCAAGACTAAAACGATGCAGGTCGCAGACAGCATATATCGGGGTAAGTAGAGAAAAAAGATACAGATGGTAAGCCAACACGCTCATAAATGAAGAAAAACAAGATGAAGTGAAGAAGCAGGGAGAGGATTGTATTGCAGACAATGGAAGACTGAATTCCACGTCCTCGCCGGACAGCTCAGCCATGTTGGTGGCGCATCATAAGCCTTTTCGATACGGATACCTCCATATTAATTTACTGGTGGAAATATCCTCAGCCTCGTTGGATCAATACCTAGGACGAAGGCAGGTGGAAAAACAGTGACTTTTGGGAACTCAGCCTTGGCCCTGGAAGCACGGTTTCGTTCATGTGAACTGTTTTGGCGGGGTCTTGGGTCATACTTAAGTGCCTACGAAGCCTATGAATCCCCCAAGCACCCCCTACCCAGGTTGCAGGCTCTCTTCTAACTTCAGGGATCCAAATTCTAGTTTCTTTAAACTTTGCAATTTCATGTCCATTTCTTGGTTAAATTTTCTAGAAATGGTATAGAATGATAGAGCTCATCGATACCAAAATCTTAATACTATTTTCTATAACGAGATTTAACTCCGTGGTGGCAACTATCTCGTTTTGGCTGATTTTTTAACATTTATTCCTGAGAAACCACGGTGAATATATAATTTTGATATCGATGATGGGAATCCGAAGAGAATTGAGCCGGAAAGCGCCCCATCGCCCCCTATCTTTAAAATGTTGGCGATTTTTGGAAACTAACCTAAATTTCTATGATTCTAAGCACCTTAGGTAATTAAAATAGGCCGCATTGTCGACTTGGTGGCTTGGTAATCTGGAGCGGAAGCTGCCCGGTGAAGCATGTCAATCTCTAGAGCATCACGTCGGTTGCTCGGTTGGTATAAAAGGAGTCTGACTGTTATAGGCATGGCCCATGGTTGGCATAGGCTGAGAGCCTAAGCCTAATCAAGCCTAGTAGCGTCGAAATGGAACCTCATCAAGATTCCTCTGTCACAGATACCTTTACTCTTTATCTCAATCTAGAATATCTTTGGCTATGTGTATGTTGTGTGCATCCAGCTACCGTGCCGTAACACTGACGCGGTGTTAACTTGGTGTGTGCAAGAATCGAAGCGAGTCCGGTGATCGTGCGAGACAGTTTGGGAATAATGGAAGGACAGGAGTCCCAAAGGACATACCTCTGGGGGATATAGTGCATGGTATAGAACCATTTCATTGTTGAAGATTTCAGTTAATGTCCAGCCGAAACACCAGTAGAGCCACCATGGCATATTGAAGAATCCGCGGTTAGGAACAATATTGAGCCCTACCATGATGAATAACCCAATATCTAGCCACTTTACATTGTCCTGTTCTATTCAATCGTACATAATGACAGACTCACAAGCTCAGATGGAAGCTACTGCTCCAACGCGATCCGCTCCAACACCTCCTCAACCTTCTCTCGCACCCCCTGCTTATGCTTCTTCTTCTCCAAAAAGTGCTGCACGATCTCCTCGCCCATGTACCGTCCTTCCTTCGCGACCTGCCTGATGTCCTTCTCCTGCGGCAGACCGATATCCTTATGCGGATACTCCACAAACGACGACTCCTTCCGGTTCACCAGCAGCTCGAGCTCCGGCTCCGCGTTGAAGAACTTCTGCACCTGCTGCTCGGAGACCTCGGGTAGGGTGTTGGGCTTCCAGTCGGGGCGGGTCTTCTTGCGCTCGATGAGCCGGGCGGAGACGCCCTCGACGAAGTCCGGGTGCGCCATGAAGACGCCGGCGATGGCGTGTTCCATGCGGAAGGCGGTGGCGATGTCCCAGGTGCGGGCGACGCGCATTTGCTCAAGGGTGACGGCGACGGAGGTGGGGGAGCGCTCGTTGATGGTCGCGGTGGTTCGGGCAGCCCACTTCTTGATGGCCTCGGAGGAGTTTGAATCGTTCGTGATGGCTTCGAGGCCAGAAAGGACGGAGGATATCTTGTGGTTCGGGTTGAATACGGTGTCGATGATCAGTCTTTGCTGTCCGGTGATGGATGGTCGTGGACTGGGTAGACCGGTGTTGAACTCCTCGATGGTTGCGTTGATGATCTGGTAACGTTCCTGGAGTGACGTATAGTCTTTGAACTGGAGCTCGGCAAGCCGTGATTCGAGTTCGGGTAAGGATGTCGAGTGCATGAAATGAGTTGCGACGCCATGATAGCTGTTCAAGGTCAGAAGTTGTCCGCTTCGAGAAGCCACTTGAACTCACAAAACGTCAACGCCCTTCAGCTGCTCACTCGTGAGAGCCAAGTATGTTCCCAAATTTCCGTCCATCTTCGGCAGGAAGAAACTCGCTCCCACCTCTGGGAAGAATCCGATGGTCGTCTCCGGCATCGCGAACACGGTGTTTTCGGTCGCGATCCTGAACGGGGCGTGGATGCTCAACCCAACGCCCCCGCCCATCGTGATGCCATCCATGAATGCAATATACGGCTTGCCATACGTCGCAATCATATGATCAAGCCCGTATTCGACCGCGAAGTAGTCTTTCGACCTTTGCTGACCTGCTGGGCCTTCTTTGTTCCACTTCGCGAGGGCTGCGACATCACCACCGGCACAGAAGGCTCGTCCGGCACCTTTGATCAATACCACGTTCGCCATGGATGATTTCTCCCATTCCTATTCCCATATTAGCCAGACATTCCCGCCAATACCAATATCTAGGATCCCATACTCTTAGGCGGGGTATAATTTTTCGCGCCATCGATCCATCTAGCGAGTTCAACTTTTTCGGCCGGTTGAGTTCGATGAGTCGTAGTCCATACTGGTTCGTGAATACGACGTCTTCGAGGTCATCGTTTGGTTGCTCTTTGATGAGCTCCTGCATCGAAGCGTACTGCATGCCATATTGTGAGCGTCTGCCCCTCTAGAAATCGTGGTCGGGACTTACTCTCCGTGTCTGCGGCATTGCGGAACTCTGGACTTTCGCTCGGAGAGGCATGTTGAAGGCTGGGCGATATGAGCACCGTAGGACAGGCACCGCTATCCGGAGTAGAGATGATCGGGATGACATAAGGAAGAATTGACAATATGGACTCCAGGGACGTGAAGAAGCTTAACACCGGACGATCAACCTCGGGTTAACTTATGATATTGTGATGAAGCCGATAATAGCTATTAGAGCAGGAGTCTCCGTGTGCCAACAGCTCTTCAAACAACTGTATATATGCACTGAATGATCAATTGAGAGTAGATGGTCTAAATACAGGTGAGAAGCCAAATATCAAACTCTCCTTCTAGCCGACTCCGGCAATAGTTCTCCGCAGCTTCGCGTCACGCCTGCGCAAGTTGTCGATGGTCGCATTATCCAATCATCGTCGTTGTATATTCTCTGGTCCGTGCTCATCGACAAATTCGCGCAGATGCCGATTTGAACAATTTCTTGCTCTTGCAGCTCAGCTTCCATCAGGCGTTACGTACATCTGTGCCTGCTTCCCTTCTCTTCCTTTCCAGTCATTTTCGTTGCGTTTTTACGTTCGGGTTTGATTCCGGCTGCCAATATGCCTTTCTCCGTGACGTGCTTCGTTCGCACGTCGCGTACCTTCGCTCGCAGCTCAGCTTCACAGAACCCCCTGCGACAGGCTTTGGGAGTTAAGGGGAGTGCGAGGTTTGTTTTCCAAGCAAGAACTTATGCTCAAGCAGCATTTGAGCGGAAGAAGCCGCATGTCAATATTGGTATGTGGTTCTCCCAATGGCAGAGAATGATGGGACAGGCATGGCTGATGTGTCTTGAATAGGAACTATTGGGCACGTCGATCATGGCAAGGTAAACTTTGACTGCACACTCACGATGTGATCTGATGGACTGATCTGATGATTCTAGACTACATTAACTGCCGCGATCACAAAACGACAAGCCGAAAAGGGTTATGCCAACTTCCTTGACTATGGCTCCATTGACAAAGCTCCCGAAGAGCGAAAGCGTGGTATCACCATCGCAACCGCACACATCGAGTATGAGACCGACAACCGCCATTACTCCCACGTCGATTGCCCCGGTCACGCCGATTACATTAAGAACATGATCACCGGTGCCGCGAACATGGACGGCGCCATCATCGTCGTCGCCGCTTCGGATGGACAAATGCCCCAGACCCGAGAGCATCTGCTCCTCGCTCGCCAAGTTGGCGTCGAGAAAATTGTTGTGTTCGTCAACAAGGTCGACGTGGTCGAGGACAAGGAGATGTTGGAGCTCGTTGAGATGGAGATGAGGGATCTGCTGACCACCTACGGTTTTGAGGGTGACGACACCCCCATCGTCATGGGAAGCGCACTTTGCGCGCTGGAAAGCAAGCAACCTGAACTCGGCGAGCAGAAGATCGATGAGCTGTTGGCGGCGGTCGATTCGTGGATCCCCACCCCTGAACGTGCCCTCGACAAGCCCTTCCTGATGTCCATTGAAGACGTCTTCTCGATCTCCGGTCGTGGAACCGTCGTTTCGGGTCGCGTGGAGCAAGGCGTCCTGAAGAAGGACTCCGAAGTCGAACTGGTTGGCAAGCAAGAGTTCCCGATCAAGACCAAGGTCACGGATATCGAAACGTTCAAGAAGTCCTGCGAAGACGCGCGGGCTGGCGACAACTCCGGCTTGTTGCTCCGCGGCGTGAAGCGCGACGACGTCAAGCGCGGCATGGTGCTTGCGCTCCCCGGAACGGTCAAGGCGCACACCAAATTCCTGGCATCGCTGTACATCCTCACCAAGGAGGAGGGTGGTCGCCGCACGGGCTTCGGAAGCAACTACAGGCCTCAATTGTACATCCGAACTGCCGGTAAGTCCCCATGAGTTTTCCGTGCTATGACCATGCCTCTAACTTTTGCATAGATGAGTCCGCCATCTTGACGTGGCCGGAAGGTGTGGAGCACGGCAAAATGGCGATGCCTGGCGACAACATCGAGATGGTTTGCGATACCTACCATCCCATCGCGGTCGAGAACGGTACCCGATTCAACATTCGCGAGGGCGGTCGCACCGTCGGCACTGGCTTGGTGACCAGGGTCCTCAAGTAGGGAGCGAACGGAAAGTTGAAAAATGATTCAAAATTAGAGAGGAATATTCGCTGGTGAGGTTGGGGCAATTCAATAGAGCACGGAGCGCATGGCTTGGGAGTTATTGCGTGGCCTTGGGTTCATTGTGTACAATACGTGGGCTATGGGGACTTGTACAATAACGCATCGCACTGGGACCGCTCGAATTCTCCACTTCACCAAGTGTACTCGGAGACAATGTTGTCGGTAGATCAACAAATTGTTATATTACATGTATATTACATTGAAGGATCAACTGTCTCTATACGTTTTGCTACCGATGCTGTCTCACATACTCAGCCAAGACGACCGCCGCGGCCGTCTGCACGTTCAGGCTCCGAACGATACCCAGCTGCCGAATCTCGACAAACGTGTCCATCTCCAGCATCAGCTCTCCGGGGATACCGTATCGTTCGCTACCTAGCACGAAGACCGCTTTCGTGGGTAGCACGGCCTCCGCTGTACCTAGGATCACGCTATGGTCCGTCTGTTCAATCCCCACGATCGTATATCCCTCATTCTTTTTCGCTGCCAGCATCTGCTTCAATCCCATCTCCGGACACTCGTGAATCGGCAGATGAACTTCGGAGGATACCGAGAGTGCTTTGAATTCCTTGTCCGCGACGACGGATAGCGAGGGGATGTAGAGGCTTCCAGCACCGAACACTTCGGCGCAGCGGCTTAGGCCGCCGAGGTTGACGGGGTATTCGATGAGCGACGCGACGAGGATCAGGTCGCTGTTTCGGCAGCTTGTCTTCGAGTCGTCTAAGATATTCTCGATCGTGTAGCCTTTAGTTTGAAGGGGGGCTGCGGCGGTCGCGCCTGCCTCTGCCGCTTGAACCGCCTCTCGCTGTTTCTTCTTCGGTAATTTTACCGGCGGTCGCAGCTCTGGATTGCCGAGTGGTAAGGTAGCCGATAAACGGGAGGTATCTAGACCCGATTTTGCATCCTCTTCCCACAGCAGCTGGAAATCCAAGCGTGTCGCTATGGGTTGCTCGGATGGTTGTGCGTCGATGAACGATCCCTCCACCACGGCTGATAGGCTGCGATCCTCGACAACCCTCATTGGAGGGACACGTCCCGGTACGGCCGTCTCGGTTTTCAGTTTATGCAAGTATGCCGCGGTATTCTTCAGTATTGGGTTTCCAGTGATCGTATCCCAACCCCGCGATTCGGCATTGTCAAAGAGAAAAAGGATCGCCCATTGACTTGCGTATCGTACGGCGACGCTCGTGTACATCGACATGGCCATCAACAGCACCATTAACCGACTCGAGAAATCTTCGGACGCGACCGGCAGCTGTGCGATGGCTACAGCAGCGCGCACCAAGCTTGAGGTGTATTTCGGGTTGTGGAAATCGTTCGATGCACCTTCGAATGCTCGAAGGAAGTCGTCGTGCATATCGGGCGTATGATGCAGGAAGCGGACGAGTATCCATTCCACGAGGATGCGGAAACGTGGCATCGCCTCGATCGAGAGCAACCGTAGCAGGGGCTCGAAATATTGCTTCGAAGTTTCTTGGGAGAAGACGGACTCCGCTAGGATGAATGCGGCCTGCAATTGGGAGGTCCTCTTCCATTTCGCTGGGATGGTGGCGTCTTTCGTTGACTGATTCGTCCATGGCGTGATGATTCTGTCGAAGAGATCGTAGCAGGCAGAATCATTCAATGCACATAAATGATTGAACATGTCAAATGTGCATATAAGACTGTAGGATTCGTGAGTGAAGCCGCTACCCAGGCCATAGCGGGTTGAGAGCTCTGGACGGCTGGTAGCAGGCGAGCCGTCCCTTCCCTTCCCAGCGGGCTCAAGCAGGTACTCCATAGACTCTTCGTACGAAAAGTCTAGCACAATCCTAGGAGGATCAGATACAAATTTGTAAAGGAAAGAATCGAGATGGAAAGCCTGGAACGCTTCTGGGTGTTTGAAGAACGCTTCGCGAACGGATCGCATCAGCGAGGGGAGCGTCGCGATCCGGGTTCGACACAGGTCGAGCAACCCTTCCGCCCAACTCGAGACCAGATCGGCGAATTCTGGGTGTCGCATGCCATGACGGAGGCAATTTTCGTGGAATATGAGCTTGGGGAAGATGTGGCAGGTTGCGCGGGGGAAATCTTCGATTTCAAGTCGCTCCCAGATCAGCTGTAATATACGGTCTAAAGCAACTCCTTCCTCTTCTTGGTCTGATGAGTTAGTCTTTAGGAGATTATAAACGCTCGAACAAACGGACTGTAGTCCCTCTCCTCGCAAGAATCGATAATCTGTGCTCTCAAGGGACCGTAAAAACCCTTGAAAGGGCTTCGGCTGCAAATCTTCACGAGGAGACGCAAGTTCGATTTTCGGGTGGATTGGTAAACCATGGTCGCTTTCCTGCGTCTCCTGTGTGCTGTCGCTATGCGGAGATTCCAAGCTCATCTGACTGGCATCTTTCGGTACTTGCGAGATATTTGTGGCAAGTTGACCGATACGCTGAGCGAGGATCCGAACGACTCTTAAAGCGGAAGGAGGCAGAGACACTTTGGCAGGGAGCTGGAGTTGACGAAATAATTCAACATGCCTATCAGTGATAATATATGGCCTGTACGCAGCGGACTGGTATATCCCATGAAGGATGAATGCCAATCCAGTCGGGTTAGGCGGAGGAATTTGGATCAAGTACGTGTTTACGATCTGATGCATAAGCTCGGACGCCTCATCTTCTTCCAGTCCATTCATTAGTGCCGACAAGAAACTCGAAAGCGCTGCGCCATGCTCGCTGACTATGCGGCGATTCACCCTCAGTAGACTTGAGGTAAAGTGGGTTCCCTGAGCAGCCCACCCAAGGAACGGGTTGACGATGAGAGATAAAAGGGAAGGCTCTCCCGCCCCGGTTGAAATATTTTGGCGTCGGCTGAGTGAAGCGAGTAGTTCCGGTCGGTCCATAACCCATTGCGCAATGATGCGTCGGTTCTTGTCTTGCAGCGCCGAATCGAAAGCTGGCGTGAAAAGCAGGAAAATCCACGATGGATGGACGGGAGAATCGTCGGCGCTGATTTTGTTGAGCTCTGGTATGCAGTCCTCAATCTGATTGAGATACCGTCCGATGATGATCGTCTCGAATAGAGTGCAGTACCTCTGATAGAAATTCTTGTCGTTTTCAATCTGCTCTTTTCGTATACCGAGCACGGGGGTTTCCCGAGGGTCTTGGATAGCATCTAGCGACATCCGCATGATGGCAAGCCCAAGTTTTCTTTGCTGATCGGACCCACGAAGAAGAATCTTCTGCAGAAGTATCCAATAAATATCTTTTCGAAGCGGTGCCTGAAGCTCGTCGCCCTTAGAGCAGGCTGCAAGTTTCAGCCACACGGCAAGTACACTCGCGATGGACGTCCCGCCATTTTCTCGTTCAGAAGGCAGCAGTCCCATTACTCGAGACCATACGAGTGAGTGGACGGATACACCTAGAGTAGGTACCATTACTTTGACAGATCCAGTTTTGGATGTTTCGAGCAGAGTAATGATCACCTGTCTCGCAGCATAACAAATCGCATCATCTTGAGCACCTAGAATGACAAGGAGGTGGCAGAATATGCCTTCGGGGATGACAGTCGGTACATTGCAGTCGCTGAATAACATGCTCAGAAACAGGACCAAGGAAATGATTTCGCTGCCAGACACAGACTCATCCTGTTCCTTGGGAGCGCGGTATCGCTGGCTCAGACCATGCGAAACCAAGAATTCTGCTGTCGATGAACTATCACGAATGGATGGGCATCCGGATATATAGTTGCATAAGTGCTCTTCAACTCTGAGCAGTACGCATGCCCTGACATATTCGGACTTTACAAGAACAGTTGCTAGGCGTCGACTCAGCGATCCAGTATGATCAGGCTCTTTCAATTGGCGAAATATTGCATCGCTATAGGATTCGATGACTTTTGATGAGTCTTGCTAGTCTACCATGTTAGATGTTACCGGATTAAAAGTTAATAAGCCGCACAACCTACCAGCTTGGCCTTGAAAGCAAGTGTAGACAAGATCTGTCCGACTGCGACCAACTGGTCTCCATCGGCGTGGCTGAGATGCGAAGAAACGAATTCTTCTAGGAGCCGTTGCTGTGGAATGGACTCGGCCAAGTCTACCGCCAAAACGTCCATAAGTTAGAGTGACTAGACGGTACATCCATCCAAGTATTGATTAACTATAACAAAACTTCGACAACTTTTAAACTAACGATGAATTGTAATTGTTCGGGAGTGATGGAATAACGCAGTCCATTTTTTGATGTGGGACAAAATTGGCAAGCTTCTAGAAGCGCCAAGCCTTAAACCCGTTGGCGTCGCAACCTGTTTGTTTACACTTTCCTATCAGTGCTACACAGTTCTGTTGTGTGACTGGAGGGAGTGCATACCGCACAGGCGCACCAACACACTAGATCGACCCACCTCACCAGCCTGACTCGTGTCGCTCCTTCGACTTTAGCAAACAATCGCACTTGCTGGACTTGATGCATCTTGTTCAACGGCTAAAATACGCGCAAACTTGGGACTGCATTCACGAATTACTATGCGACATGGCGATGGACCCGCGGTTTTATCGTGGTCTGTCTTGTGAGCCACGACTTTACGAATCCACTGCTTCGACCCCCTCGCTCAGGGCTACGGAGCCAGTCCCGGTCGCAATGTCGCCACGACTCGCGATGCACGATCAAGACAGCGCGAATGTGAAGGTGGTGGTAAGGGTGAGAGGTTATGTGAAAAGAGGTACAGACTCTTCAATTATCAAGGTGTTATCCGAGCTGCATTCTTATTTACCCTGAGCAGAGATCGAACGAGGGGCACAATGTCTGATCAAGATGAACCCCCGCACGCAGACAACGACCCTGCTTGCTCCAAACTCCTTGGACCCAGCAAATGCAAAAACCAACTCCCGGAAGGTCTTCGAAGAAAAGGCATTCACATTCGACAAGTCATTCTGGTCCCATAGGCTGGAGGATGACCACTATGCGCATCAGGAAGATGTATACAAATCGTTCGGCGAAGAGTTCCTCGACCACAACTTTGATGGATACCATACCTGCATTTTCGCATACGGCCAGACTGGCTCGGGGAAAAGCTACACAATGATGGGCACTCCAGAGCAACCTGGACTTATCCCTCGAACATGTCGCGAGCTGTTCGGTCGAATAGAGCGAGATCCTTCGCCCAACACCACCTACAATGTCCACGTCTCTTACTTTGAAGTGTATAACGAACATGTACGGGACCTACTTGTGCCACGAACGAATCCACCTCATTACCTAAAAATCCGCGAGTCGCAGACGGACGGTGTGTATGTCCAAGGATTGACCGATGCACCGGCGAAGAACTACGAGGATGTTGAACGTCTTATGAAAATGGGCGATAGTGTATGAACTACGTGTCTGTGGCGAAGAGATCGCGCTGACTAGGATACTTAGACCCGAACAACCGCGTCCACGAAAATGAACGACACGTCTTCGCGATCCCACGCCGTCTTCACCATCCAGCTGAAGCAGATCCAACACTCCCTTACCACAGATGAGACGATCGAGAGCTCCGCACGTATGCGACTCGTCGACCTCGCTGGTTCCGAGCGAGCAAAAGCGACCGAAGCGACCGGACAACGGCTCCTCGAAGGAGGAAAAATCAACAAGTCCCTCACCACACTCGGTCGCGTCATCGCTGCCTTAGCCGATCCACGACGGCAAGGAGGACCGAACGGAACACCGAGGAAAGCCGCACCGAGAGATATCGTCCCGTACAGAGACAGTGTCCTGACGTGGTTGCTAAAGGACAGCTTAGGTGGCAACAGCAAAACCGCGATGGTCGCATGCATTTCACCGTGCGACTATGACGAGACATTATCCACCCTGCGCTACGCCGACCAAGCCAAGCGAATCCGCACCCGTGCAACCGCCAACGTCGACGCCATCTCCGCCGCCGAACGCGACGCCCAGATCGAAATGATGGCCGAGACGATCCGAAGCCTGCAAACAACCATCAACGTGACGCGTGTGCGGCGCGAGAAAGAAGAAGAAGGCCTGGAAGACTACCAGAAACAGGTCAACAAAATGCAGCGACTGATGGAAGAGACCCGCGCAGTCAGCGATGCGAAGGTTAAAGCGCTGGCGGCCGAGGCGGAGGAGTTGCGGGTCGCGAATGAGAAATTGGTGGACGAGACGGCGGCGTTGCGGAGGCATTTGGGGCTGGTGTTGGGCGAGCTGAAGAATCCGATCGTCATTCCGAGCGCGCAGCCCGTGGCGTCGGTCGTGCCGGTTCCAGCGATGACGACGATCGATTTCGAATATACAGCGGAGGACAAGGAAAATGGGCAGGCGAAGGAGACTGATGGAGAGGGATACATTGAACCGGAGGCGACGCACGGTGATTGGGCTGCCGAAGTATCAGAGGAGGCAAACGAGTTTTTGAAAGAGTTGGGTCTCTTCCGGCGGAAGATTGGCGATGATACCCAGCGTTTCGGCAGTCGAGGCCCGCTCGTGGAAGTGCGCGTCAATTGAGGTTTGGTGGGCACATCTGCAAAGGGCGCAAGGAGTTATTCTGTTCATTGTATAGCAGACTGGCTTGCCAAGAGGGCAGCATTATGAGACTACGCAGCAAAATTTGGAAATACTCAATAGGAGAGCTCATCGTTTCGTCGGGGCAAGTTGTGCGATCATGCGATCGAGTTCGCCGACTGTGTTGCCCGCCGCCTTGCTCTTCAGATCATGGAGCGCGCCCAGGTCCTTCGCTTTGAGCGCCTCTTCCCCCGCCCGAACTATGAGACCGCATTTCAACCACATTTCGATCCGGTCGGATACCGTCAACCCCGTGCACTTCGGGATGAATAGGGACGCTGTGCGCGTGTTGCCGGCGGCGAGGATTTCGTTGTAGAATGGCTATCGACACGTGTCAGTAACTGTCACCATAGTGGAGTACAGATTCAAAACTCACCTCCCAGCTAATCGGGCTGCGCTTAACCTTCGCCATCTCTTCCAGCTCAATCCAATCTCGTTTCGACACCAGCGCTCGCAGCCGGATCCACCAGAAGGACTTCTCCGGGACCTTGAACTCGGACTGCACGCGTTGCGCTCGCTTGAGCTGCCCGATGCGGACCAGCTTGAAAATGGTCTCGTTGACCGAAAGGCCCGTGAATCCCGGCCCGGCATCCTTCTCGATCGCATCTTGTATCTTCAGCAAGCGTTGGGTCTCATCGATGCATTTCGCCTGGAACGTGTTCTCTTTGGAGTCCTGGAGAAGCTTCGCGGCGAGTTTCAGCTTCTCCAGCCGTGCCGAGAGGACTTTCTGCGCCAGCGCTTCGTCGAAGAGAAGATTACACCCATCGTCGCGTCGATCATCTTGATAGAAAAGATCTTTCAGCAACTCTTTGTCTTGGTCGGCTGCCAAGGCTTGGACGAGCGCAGTCGCGACTGGTCGACCGTTGATGGTTCGGAAGAAGGATGCCAAGGGCAGTTTCTTCTTCAGTTGCAGCAAGACCGAGTAGACCAGATCGGGATCGCCGCTTTCTACCGCTTTGTCAAGGGCGATGACATCTTCCTTCATGTTCAATAATAGTGGCACCTGCTTTCCCGCTCGAGGTTCGTAGTTTAGCAACTCCGTGGCAAGCTTTGCTCGTCCTTCGTCGTAAGCAGCTTGTGCGATCTCCTCGAACGAGATTCCTTTCTTACCGTTCAACTTCTGAACGATGATTCGGCAAATTGCATCGTCGCTATCCAACGACACCTTGACCTTTTGGCTCGCCCAATGGACGTATATCCTTTCCGTTGGAAGATGCAGAAAATCTGAGAGTTTTAGCGCGAGCAGATACTCTTGCCGATTGATGAGACGCTCAATGAGCCTCTCCGGCGTTAAGCGGAGATACTGCTCGTATGAAAGCGGAATTCCAATTTCATAGAACCGCACGGCATTTAGAACTCGCAGCGTCTCACACATCTCGACGAACTCATCGCTGTTGTACAGATCGAGAACCGATTTGCCGAGGGACGCAGCTTTCATGAGCTGCTTCTGCCAGTGCACGTCATACTCATGGCCAGCTGCCTTGACGCATGTATCAACGGCTTCATCAAGGTTTGAGCGGATCATTTGTATATCATCATCTGCCTTCGGTGACTTTTGCTCCAGCTGTTCAACGGCATCTAAAAGTACAGATGCAGGTGATGTTGAACCAAGCCGGAAGACCTCCTCGACCGAGTCTTGGATTTAATTAGCAGCGGCTTGGATACCAAGTTCGGTGACGATTTACCTGGAACCCTCTGGATGAACTCGCATGCATCGTTGGTAAATAGTCGAATTCCATCAATGTCAGGAACCAGTTGAACCCAGTTATCGTAATAATACCTAAGATGATTAGCATAATCCATCAAGTCGTTGAGTTGGCCTACTTCGATGATGCCCCGTTTGGTCCGATGAGATGCACCTCGTCCTCCCACGCAACTATCACGGCGTTATTGCCGCACCAATGCAGGTCTTTTGGCAATGTCTTCACTCGCGTATCGTATTCGCTGAAGCGGTTCTGAAAATCGCTTGAAACGACCCAAACCTTGCCATCATCGGTATACAAAGCGACAAACTTCCCATTCGGTGATACGGCAAGATGTCGAAACGGGCCACGATCGAGCCCTCGATCTTCTGCCTCTGTCGCATCGAGAACAAAAACCGTCCGGTCGATTGCGAAGAGGACTTCTACTGAGCGTGACAAGGAGTCGCCTGGGGCTATCAACGTCCAGCAGTGGATTTCGCCTTCGGGATGGGCGGCAAGGACTTTTGGACGGGGTTCTTCATATTTCGAAACGGTGACAAATTCATTGTTCCCCAGGAGGGCAACGAATCCGGTCGACCAGAATCTGCATGATATAACTCCATGTTCATCCGCACCCTACCATTATTAGCGATCTGCGCCGAAGAAGTTCGAGCCTGCGAGTCAAACACACATGCGCAAGGTTGAATGGAATAAAGTCGCCTTGAAAGTCGTAGTACACCCGGACTGTACCGTCTTCCGTGACGACAATGAGCTTCTCATCTTCAGACCACCCAAGCCCTTTAATGGCACCCTTGTCCCACTAAAAAAAGTTAGCCATTATATCCGTGTTGATTGCTAGGCATTGGTGCGTTACATTTATGCGGCGAAGAAGCTTGCCTGCACAGCTGTAGATGTCGATCGCAGCTTTTGCTGTCGATCCACTCCGGACGGTTTGGAGTTTATTTTCATTCCTATGGAATGCTATCCGATGGATTAGAGAATGTATCGACGGAATTTATGAGACGTCAATGCCCACCTAGCGCTCCGCTGTATGGTGCTCCAGCCACCAGATAATTCTCTAGCTCTAGTTCTGTGTCAAAGACAGCGGTATAGAGCTGCACCTTGCGATAGAATCGGTCGCCCACCTTGTCCCATCCGGACATAGGCTTTGACGCGGACATAGTTAATTACGCATGGAAGGTCATTAGACAATCTGCATCATCGTCCAAATAACAACAAGCGGAAATGGAGCATTCTTTGCAATGATGGGGATCTCCTTTTCGGGTTAACCTGGGCACTTGTCACGAGGCCTTCCTGGAAAACATGAGCTCGGGATATCGGAACTGCTCTCCGCTCGCGACCTATTCTGACTCAGATACAAAGCTGAAATCCGGCTAGTTGGGAAATTGATCACGTTCAATTAGACATCTCCAGGTCTCCACACAATTGGCAACACACGTGATGAGGCTCCCCGTCCCCGAAACTCGCCAAGAAAAGGTTATTTTGACTTCAGGTCTAATTTCCAGCCCTATCACTCATTTCGTATCCTCGATAGAAATGTATTAATTCATAAAATTCCTGGTTTCGTTCGCTACAATAGATTGCCGGGGTGATGGTGAATCCGGGGGCACTCTTGCAGGATCACCAGTCTAGGAACCAGCGCCAACCCAACCAAATTGTACCTGTACGGTGGAAGGCACTGCATAAAAGGAGACTGAATTCACATCTTATTTCCGACTTTTTATTGAAAGAATGACGCTATGTTTGAGATGTCGATGCCCTTAATGTATGCGTTTTCATTGCCTCCAATTTTAAAAGAACATTCTGTTTCATTTCAAGTCTTCAATTCGAATTACCGGTTTGTCGAGAGTCCTACTGTTGCCCAACAAAAGCCTGTCCTCTGCTAGTCAAGTTCTCCCTTCTCGTTAGTTCTACTGTCTTGTTAGTTCCTTCCTGCTTTTAATTCGCATTCAACCCAGCAGATCCTCCAAGCCAGGGCAAGCCAAGGCAAGACAGCGGCATAGCTGGGAATGTTCGTGGTTAAACCATTCACTTTATCTACTCTGTCAAACCTTGGGCTTTTGGTTTCCCATTGCAGCATAGGAATCAGTCAGTTTAGTTAACTTATCTTACTCTACTTTCTCTACGGCCACCACTTGGTGGTGCGAGTTGATTGTGCAGTATTCCCCCGAAAGCACATTGCGTCTGCGAGGAAGCAAAATGCATTGAAATGAGCAGACAATACTGGCTTCTTGCATCCTGCCAGTGCTTACTGGCTCTCGATCACACATTAGTCATGCCGAGGTATCGACATACTCCAACCTGAGACGATCGTAAATGATTTTAGCTGCTCGAAATGGCGTGTAATTAGATTGGTACGCTCAGGGCAGTGAGTCACTGCAAAGTCCAGCTCTGTGAGAGATTCCATGGTTTCATAGGAGAAGAGTTTGGCGCAAAACGCAATAGAAATTATATTGGCCAATCTGATGTTCCTACCAAGTTTCTTAGTGTACTCTACCCAGGGTTCCGCCGAAGCTCAGACTTTGCCCTTACCAAATTCCTACCACAGCTGAATCCGAACGAAATCCCCAACTACAAGATGAAATGATGCTGTAAGGAGGAAACGAGCAGCGATCTTGCTCAGGATGAATATGAATAATGTGAGAAGGCACGTAGGAACTTTCTCGAGCGTCAACGGTCGCCAACTGATGGATTGGGACCCTGGAGTTGTGAAGAATCAGCCGATAGGGGTTGGCACGGGTGGCATAACTCGACCAAGGCTACTCGCTGGTACTTCACGGTTCCCCTAGAAAATTTTGGTCACGACCCAGCTGAGAGTGTCCGAATCGCCAGCTGTCCGAATCGCCCTCCAACGTAAGTACGTGGTTTCACCCCCGCTCCGAACTCTCCTTCCTTTTTCTTCTTTTATTCACGGTGAGTGAGCTATTGACTTGGTGAGGCGGACTCTTTTCGCAATCTTTTCTGGCAGGCATGATCCTCAGATCGCCTGTCGGGCCCGCAGTCGACTGAAGGCGATCCGTACAGACGTTTATCCGGTCTGTAGCGTGGGTGCGATAGCATTTATGTTAACTCAACATGTTTGGCGCGGCCGGGTATCGCAAGGATTGAGCGAGCTTCAGGCTTCGTGCCTCTTGGGAGGGTTACCTCATCAGTTCACTGCGGGGGTCTGGTGTTGGTATTGTGAAGTACTACGATCCGTTCGGACGAGTGCCTAGCAGCCTCCTTATGTCCTTGTTACCATCTCACTCAGCCTTTCATCTCAGGTACGTCTGTCTTTGCGCACTAACTCGAACCGCAGGTGTTTTGCATGTTCTCTGCTTACCCATAGCGCCCCTCAGTCATCGTCAGCTTGCGGGCGCTTCACAGGCTTCCCCAGCTGCCGTCACCTATCATGGTGCGTAGCCCCCGGGCAACAAGTAAGATCCACTTCGCTTTCACTCTTCACACAGTGATGCGTTCAGTTCTTCTCATTCATCCTGGGACCCTAAGTGGTCATTCATAATCGTCTTGCATGTACGTTTTTCTTGTCTTTGCTTTTTGTCAGTCAGTGATGTAGTCAGTTGTTTTCCTTTATCCCGTGGACCCTGAGTGGTCATCGCCGCCTCGCATGTATGTTCTTCTTCCATTTGCTTCTTGCCAGACAGAGATGCGTTCAGGTTTTTGCCTTCATCCTTTGAATCCTGAGTGGTCATCACCGCCTTGTATGTTCACCCTCCTCCTTTTTTGTCAGACGGTGATGCGTTCAATTCTTCTTCATGGCGGGATCTGGTGAGTAATCTTTTCATGTATGTTCGCCTTCCATTTTGTTCTTGTCAGACAGTAATATGCGCTCAGCGTTTCTCTTCATCAGTTACCAACACCGCTACAAGGCAAGCACTCCATCCATTCACTGTTGAGTTGCCAATACACGTTGTCCTCGTCGTCGTGCACTGCCGTTCCACCTCGTCATCTCCACTACATCACAGTCCTCTCATCGCTGACTTCCAGTCCACTCTACCTTCGCGAGCCTTCCTCGCTGCGCCCGGCTTCTCAGCCACAGGTCAGTTCCTTCTGTTCTCCCCCCCCGCAATGTGTGAATCTGACATTAAAATAGGAATTTCGTCTCGTCTTGTCAGACAGTTTGGTTCCCATTGGTGGTCGCCCAGGGACTTCGCCCCCGCCAGTCAGTATCAACCCTGCGATTTTGCTTTTTCTCACTGGCTCAGCCGTCCAGATTCCTCATCATCCTCTCTAGTTTGGTTCCCATCGAAGGTCACCTAGTCGAAGGCCACCTAGGAACTTCGTCGCCATCGGTGAGTAGCATCGCCACACTTCTGCTTATCCTTGCTGACTTAACGTCCAGATTCCTCACCGTTCTCTCTCGCTCGAGCCCAGGGATGGGGCGGGTACTCATCATCTTCGGACATCATCACTTCTGGCTCTGAGCAAGCTTCCAACCTCACCGGCCTTCAATCTCATCGGCTTCCAACCTCATCGGACGATCCTCCAACAGCCGCCTCCACTAGTATGTGTGCTCCATGTGCAATTTTCCCCTACAGTTCACTATTAACACTATCTCAGCTTCCACCTCCACATTACCTCACAGCTCGATCCACGCGACAGGGGCGGGTACTCATCACGGTTTTCAACTTTTCGGACCTCGAGCACAATAAATTTTTGTCACACTTTATTTGACACCCAGCGACTTTGGCTTTGCCAGTTTGTGACCACGGTCTTCTGTTTCCTGACTTCTTGTAGCCAACATGCTCCCAGCTTCCTTGCGTCTTCCATCATTTCGGCGTCTTGCAATCGTCATCTGCATTCGTCATCCTCATTTCGGTATCCTCTTCGTCGTCTGCATTCATCAGCTTTCGGCATCTTTGTTTCGCGACTGCATTCATCACTGCTTTCGCCATGCTTATTTCGACATCCTCTTTCGTCGTCTGCCTTTCAGCATCGTTTTGGCATCCTCAATTTCGCTCCTGGATTTCAGCGTCTTTATTTTGGCGTCCTGATTTCCTTGCCTATTTCCAGCGCTTGCATCCTCATTGGGCACCTGCTTTCGGTATCATTCCGATGTGCTTACATCATCAGTCAATTTAGTCGCATCTCTGAATCTCCTCATCTCGGTTTTCTTCTCACGGCTACTGCATCTCGGTTTCTTTATCGCGGCCTCCTCATCATGGCCTCTTCATCGCGGCCTCCTCGCCATGGCCTCTTCCTCATGGTCTCCTCATCTCAGTTTTTTCATCATGGCTCCTAATCACGGCATCCTCATCATGGGCTCCTCTTAACGGCCTCCTCATCACGGCCTCCTCACGGTCTCCTCATGGCCTCCTCATCTCAGTTGCTCCTCGTGAGTCGTGTGACTCTTGTTACCCTTACCTTCTTGTTGCTAATGTCTTTCTCAGATTTCCTCGGCGTCGTTCTTTCTTCTTCGGACATCGCCTCCGCATCTCTCTCAGGCTCCACGGGACAGGGGCGGGTACTCATCGACTCGGACTTTCTTCATTTTTAAGCCTCGAGTAGACCGATCTTAGCGGAGATTGTTTGGGCCTTGGGAAGGGGATGGTAAGTTTTCCTGCTTACTTATTTAACCCTTCTTTCGCTAATGCCTTGTCATAGGTATCTCTCATGATCAGATTGAGCCTATCAGACGGCCATGGCCGAATGGCCGAACGGATTGTCATCAGTGTATATAGTTTTTTCAAACTGTCAACCTTTACCACACACCAAGCACCCTGTGTACACCCACCACCAATTTCATATATTTGACTCATTACTTGAGGCCATGGTTGCTGACCAGTCTATTCCGTCGTGAGATCAACGCATAGATGCCCTAACGGCCTCGACGCGGACGCATCCACAGACCTGCCCTTCTTTGAGCTCGGTTCTTGTCCCATCAAGCTGCTAGGAGCTTGATCGCGAACGACATACTTGGTGTAATTTATTCTGCGAACGAACTTCAATATTTCAATGTATTCCTTATTAGGCCTATCTTCTTTCTACTAACGTCGCTGTCTCTTGCGCGGGCTAAGTCCTTTCCAAGCATTTGAAGCCGTCTCTGCTGCAGCACGCTTAGGACGCTGTCTACGCACATCCCCAGACCCAAAAAGAGGATTTTGAGCATCGACTTGTGCAAATTTTTCGGCGTAGAAAGCTTGCATATCTCCAAAGTGATAATTCCATGCCATTATTGGGGTGCAGGAAGCATATATTCCGCTTGTAGCGAGAGCCATGTTCCGTGCTTCAACCAGTTCTATGGGGTCGTTTTCCTGCCCTGTCTCTGCCAAAAAATTGGTCACTGTACGAAGGTCACTGCAGTTATACAGAAAAGGCTGAAGCCGTCGACGTTCAATGTCGGCAAAGAACTCTTCCAACGTCGGAGGTTGCCAAGCAGTCTGTAGAGGGGATTAAGCTATAGTAACAGACACTGTAACAGAGACAGGTGAAGACAAATGAGATAGAGTAGGGGAAGATATAGGAGTAGGTACAGGGACCGACATAGATATAGAAGTAGTTATAGTGTTCGCAGCTAGTGTAGATGTAGGAATTGACATAGCGACAGAGGTGTTTATGTGTCGTAAGACCTCAGCAAGTGTTTGACCCCGAGGTTGAGGAGGAGGCTGAAATTGAGGGATAGAAGGTGGCACACGTCGTTCAAAAACTGATGGATCTCGACGAGTTGATGCCTCGTTCTTCCTCGGTGCACCTCTTGTTTAAGCAGGAAGCGGCTCTAGGATAGATTGATATGGCCTTGGAGAGAGACTTATTAACCGTCCTTGCTCGCGTTGATAGCGCCAATGATCGTCGTAGTCATTTAGTCGTAACGTCGATCTAGAATTCATCATATCTCGTAGCGTATGATGACACGGAAGACCGTTTATGGCCTCAAAGAGACCAGAACAGGGATGTCCGCTGCGACGTTGTGTCTGCTCCTTCTGGCGCAGCAGATCCTGTTGTCTAATGCGTTCAATTGCCGGTGGCGTAAGAATGTCATGAATGCCGGGAGGTAGGAACGGCATTAACTCCAGTCTATGCCCGAATTTAACGCTGTGTTTAGAAGAAGCAATCTGTTTCTTATACTTGTTGTATTGACTCTTGACTATCTGCTCAATCCTTCCAACAACACGCAGCAAGTCGCCTCTTGAAGTCATAAGGTAGTCCTTCAATACCCTATGCATTCCTTCAACAAGAGAGGTTGTATTAGTATTATAGTGTCGATGCTGAGATGTCCAAGCAGCTGCCCACTTAGTGCGTGTATGCCATTGATTTTTGCGTAAGTATTGGCAAAGCTCTCGCTGGTCAGCATAGTCTTTGAGTAACTCGTCCCACTTCAGCTCAAACTCAAGTAGTCCTTTTGCGTAGACAAGCTGCTCTAGTTAGTTCTATGAAATACTTATAAGAGGCCATTAGCGGGGAGCATACCTGACTCCAACGTTTCATAAATTGACCCCGTTGCTCAGTGATTCTCTGCTTCTCCTCTTTTGTCTCGCCATCAGCGTCTCGCCAGGTCTTTTGAGCTTTTGTTTGCACGTTCTTGTTGATATGCCATACGCAAAGGAGTTGTAGAACACCTGGAAACAGAGTGCGAGCTGCCAGTTTCACCGCATCCTCTTGATCGCTAATGAACACGCGTGGCTGCGGTGTCCCTGTCTTGAGGAGGAAGTTTGAGATTGCCTAATGGTAATCTGCTTCTTTCTCGCTGTAGAGGAAGCAGAACCCCGCAGAGAAGAAGGTCTGTAGATTGGTGCAGCCGAGTATGTGCAACAGTAGGAGTTTGTACTTGTTGGTTCGGTACGTACAGTCCATCAATAGGATATCGGGATTCACAAGTAGTAGCTCGATCTGCTTCTGGTAGGCAAAGAAGATACCTTGTACGTGATTATCCGCGTCCTTCTTAACAGTAAAGACCCATTCCGGCGTAGATAAGTCATCCAGTAATGTCTTAATCGGAATCCTCCCATTCAAGTTCTTCTCTCTAATTGCCTTCCTCTCGCTGCGGATATCGGTAGCAGAGACAAGCGTTTCTGGGTCCTCCTTTTAAATGGCAGCCATTATCTGCATCGGCCGTACCCCAGCATGTATCATTAATTCAATTATGTCTTTCTATACTGATGTACGCCTGCGATAGACATTATGCGCACTAGGATTAAGTGATCGGGGGTGGTTATGATGCTTGTGTAGCACCTCTAGCTTCTACTGGTCGTCATTTTTATTCTTGAATATGACAAGCCTAAAATTACACCCTATTGTGTGTGTGCTTGTGCTTAGAATCCTTGCTCTTGACTGATAGTTTCCGGACCGATCACAATGATAGTAATATCGCGTCTTTATACCAGAACCGTGAGGGTTGCTCCATTTGAGTACGAAGCCGTAACCATGCTGCATACCATGGATCTTGAGAGCATTATAGGCTTCTTCATAGGACGCGTGAAGACCATCTGGAGGAGGGGCGATATCCTCTATGCTGAGGTCTGTAAGAGAAGGAAGAAATTGAATAATTATTGATAATTGAAGTTGTCCCTAACTAGGCGAGGATGAGAAATTGTGCGCTAGGCCCAGTTGAGCAATTAATTTCCACCATTACTAGTGTGAGGGAGAAATCTCATGCAAGGGAGAAATCTCAAATACGAAGGGAGAAATCTCACCAGCCAAATCTCACTGGCTGCGTAGCGTATTAGTAAAACCCAATCGCGAAGCGGGCTGAAAATTACTCAGCTTTACGCCCGTTGTGCCTAAAACTTCGGTCTCAGGAGCATCAACACAATCAATAGTCATGTCGTCTCAGCCTATTGCCTGATGTTGTCTGTACCGCTTTCAATGCTCCCATCCGCCTCAACGACCTCCGATTCCTCTAATGATGCATCCGACGATGATGAGCTCGCTACCGAATTTATATGGAGAGCTCGATCCGATGCGACATCCGCTGCAGAAGCGGACCCAGAGCCCCCATTAATGCCATCTCCAGCTGCACCGGCAGGCTCTTCCGCTGGATGTCTCAACTGCCCAACTGGACGCCCTGGAGAGGCCTCTTATATAGCTATTGATCCGGCTACTAAGATGCCTCTGGGCCAAACTGGAACGTCGTTTCAGAAGATGGAGGGATACGTCTCCTATTATCACAATCCGGAGGCGCTGCTTGATCTCCCTATTGGCGTTCAAGGCCCCATTAATGCTACAGACACCCAGAATGCTCTATGTGGAAATCCTAGCTGTATCGGCTGCGGCATTTCCCATCGTGATGGCCAGTCCCTAGATCCATTGCTTTATAATCGATATCCATCGTCCTTCGAAGAGCTTGTAGAGCGATGGGATCTCCCGCTTGTACTCTTCTCGCAGATATTCGATCAGAAGCTATATACGACGATCGCAGAGCACTCCAACAAGTACGCCCAAAAGCAACAAATCCCGGTTAGCCCTGTTACCGCAGGCCATATCCAGATATGGCTAGGTCTAGTCCTCTATATGGGGACCTTCAACATCGCATCTCGACGAGATCTATGGAGCAGACATGGCCAGCAACGTCTCCATTGTATCTCCAGATTTATGTCCTTTACTAGGTGGAATGATATCAAACGAATCATCCATCTTAGTGACCCCGAAACGGAGCCTAATCCGCACTCAGTCTTCGAGAAAGTCCAGCCGATTGCTTCGATTTTAAATGCTCGCTTTCAGCGTGTATATATCCCTTCAAACTATATTTCAATCGACGAGATCATAGTCAAATTCACAAGGCGCCCGAAAGAGATCGTCTCGAAACCTATCCCCGTGGACTATAAGATCCTGGCCCTCGCCGATAGAGGCTATGTTTATAGCTTTCTCTTTACCCCAGGGAATAGTTATGAGACTGCTGGAAAGAAAGATACATCATCAATCCATGAAGTTGAATATCAACCTCCCTTTGGGTGCGAAGATCTTGAGCTTACAGCCGCATCAAAGGCTGTGGTTACCCTCGCAGCCTCTCTGCCCGTTGACCTCCGCCGCTTCGTTATCTTTATGGATAACCATTTCACCAACGTTCGCTTGCTCTCCGTTCTTCGAAGGATGGGGGTTGGGGCCTGTGGCACGACAAGTGCAGCCTATAAGGAATATCCTTTACAGCACTTTCAAGTCGGGAAGGACGATTGCAAATGGCCGCTTCAGAAGCAGGATTTCCTCTGTATACGTGATGTTGCTAGCCTGCTATGGAAGGATCGAGTGCTCGTTCGCTTTCTTTTCACCGTTTTCAGCCCAGACGAAAATGGTCTGGTACTGAGGAAGCGCCCGGCGACTGGTGCCGCAGCGTATCAGAGAGAACTTGATCAAATCTACCCCCCAGGGGCCCATGAAGCGGAGGTTCTACAGCCTAAAGCAGCCATAATATACAACGCCTTTATGGGCGATGTAGATATCGCTGACCAGCGCCGAGCTTACTCCACGTCCCATCTCATCGGCCATAAGACATGGCATCCTATTCTCTTCTGGATACTCGATACAGTCGCTTCGAACGCCCATATCCTCGGTACATGGCAGTTTCAAAAGATGAACGTCAAATACCTACAAAACCTTAAGGATTTTCGTCTACAGCTCGCCTGGAACATGGTCATTAAAGGTACCTCGATCGACCATGGCTCCCGGTCGGTACAGGGCTTCAATGAGCAAGATGGACCTCAGATTCGAGGTAACCGAGGTCTTCGGAGAGCTGGAAACTCATATATATCGCGAAATACCGACTTTCCGTACTTTGCGACGCTCAGAAATGGAGCTCATCGCCCAGTACGGATTCCGAACGGCAAGCGGCGCTGGTGTTGGTTTTGTAGGTGGAAAAAGCGCAAAGATGACCAAGTTAAGGACCACAGGACGTTTCTCTACTGTGAGGTCTGTGGAGAGGCGTTTCCGCTCTGTACCACTTGTATAGAGCCATTCCATCAACAGCGACCTAGCTAGATTCTTCTTCTTCACACTCGACTATCTACTCTGTATGAGATTCTTGTACAAATCGAATGTGACGGCATGACTACCCGATTCCATACAGGCTTTTCATACCACTTGGGATGGCCGCGCTAATTCCAATTCCGGGATGTTTGATGGCTTGATGCAGCATAATTACCTAATATTCAGTGCTGGACTCCCTTTCCAATTTCCATCCGTTGCTATTGTTGGCTCCTTTTCTCAAGGTCCGTGCCCGCCCGCTTATTTTAACGTAAATTAACGTCCGCAACTCAGCATGGTCAGGGGTTACGGCGGACGAAGAGGACCGGACCTGCCAGCACGTGGATATCTGCTTTATGTTCCATAGGCCGACTTCATTAGTTCATCTGAGGAGTTCAGCTTTTGGAACTAAGATCCATCATATTCATAATATCCATTGCAATCTACGACGAATCTACTATAATATTAGCGCTACCTGCTATTCCATATTTGAAGCATTTCGAGGGGGAAGAAATTGAGTTACGTTTCTTGGCATTCCCTCAAGCACAGCTCCCACGACCTTAGCCAGAACGCGGCGAAGGATTCACCAAAAGTCCAAAACAGACCTCTAGTAGTCGCCTAGTTAGGAAAAGAGTATACTTTTTGTCTTTTGATATTATGCTGTTTTTGAACGAATTGGGCCTACCTATGAGTTAGTGGTAAGTTAGTGATGGTTAGAAGAATGCCAAGAAACGTAATTTCTTCCCCCCGGAGGGTGCTAGGACGTCACGCGTGCCATCAACATCCTCATTTATTGCGACATCACATTAATCAGAGCGATCGTTGTCTTCGAATCCGCCTGTACAAGCAGCCTTTCGTGTTTCCGCAGTTGCCGGGTTAATTATATTCATTTGATGCCAGGGGCATTCCGTTTATCCGTATTCCGGATCTACTTCTAGTTTATGCCAAGGGCAGCCAAGGTTTCCCTTACCCAGGCTTGGAGGCTTGGAGCACTTGTTCCCTGCCACATCCCACGCCCGAGGCATTTCAAGCCGCGATCGCTGATGATAAACGGCTGCGGTATGATTGCACGAACGAACCCCACAATGTCCAACGGCGATCAGTATGATCCTCACCAATGGATTTTCCTGAAGTTTGCACGCACGTTGGTAATTTCCCGATGCTGCATCACCACGTGTGCAACGATTGCGTTCGATTGGCAAAGGTTCTGCCTCTATGATGTGCTACATCAGAGAACCACCAAAGTGTATAAAGAAATTACCCGGATGCCTGTAGTCTAGGAATACTGATGGATATAAGCCTTCATTGTCCGCAAACAAGCTGTTGAATGAACCAGTGAGCGCTGTTTTCTTGAAAGCCAATATTGTTACTCACAATGCGGGCAGCAGCTCAGCTTTTCCCCCTCCTCTCTCTGGTTGGGCAAGTTCTTGGGGAGAGTTTCGATGCCAATATCAACTATGGCAGCCCGTCCCGAAGGCACGCCGGCCTCGGACTCGACGTCCCTCTAATTGAGCGGCGATTCGTGAAGAGAGATGATAGGACGTACGACCCTAAAGAGCTGAATTTCACCCACGGTGTTGCATCTGGGGACCCATATCCGAACAGTGTTATTCTGTGGACCCGCATCGCGCCCTCTCTAAAATCAGATGAGAGCAATGTGGTTGTCAGCGGCACCGCGCCACTCTATAACCATGATACCGAGCCATATATCAAGGCATCCAAGAACCCCATCTGCGTTGAGTACAAGGTATACTCGGATAAGGAGGCCAGAAGGGTTGTCGACAAGGGCAAGGCATATACCACCAGTGATATTGACTATACGCTCAAAGTAAGTCCAACTTCTTCCGGATCTATTTCTTCGACTGATTCGTTCCAGGTTGAAGCGAAAAATCTGAGGCCATTCACAAAATATTGGTATCAATTCAATGTCTGCGGCACAGATATCAAGAGTCCTCTTGGCCGAACGAAGACAAGCCCGAACGAAAACGACAGTGGCAAGGACATCAAGCTAGCCGTCTTTTCATGCTCCAATTACCGTAAGCATATCTAGTTGGCGAGGATAAGATAGCAAGACTGACTTACCCAGCGAATGGATACTTCAACGCCTACGGTAACGTAGCAAGGAAGGATAACGTTGACTATGTTGTGAGTGCTCCGGAATTCTAGGGATGTTCCATCACTGATTCTGGCTGCGTCAGGTCCATCTCGGAGATTACATCTATGAGACCAAAAAGGGTAAGTTGGGGACAGATGAACGAGCGACGGATCCGCCAAACGCCATCTTCACCTTGTACGATTATAGGACACGACATGGACAGGTAAAGTTTTCAAGCTCATGATAACCATGTCTGCACTTAACATCATGTTTCAGTATCGTTCGGATCTCGACCTTCGAGCCACACACGAACAGTTCCCTTGGATCCCGGTATGGGATGATCATGGTAAGAAGTACGTGTCACAATTGAAGTTGGTCTGACATTCTGCAGAGATTGCAAACAACGGTTACAGGGATGGCATGTCTGCGCTCAACAACACGGAAGAATCATTCCTCAATCATGGTGGTATCTCCGTTGACCAGCGCAAGATGAACGCCGTGAGAGCGTACTTTGAGTGGATGCCCATTCGGTAAGCTGGTACTCCAATGCTCCCATGACAATCCAGTAACACGGCGAACAGACAAGTGGATATGGATGACAATCTCCGTATTTGGAGGTCCTTCCAGCTTGGGAAAACTATGGATCTGATCATGTTGGACACCCGTAACTATGATCGCAGCATTACGGACCTTGGTGCGATTCCCCACAATCCTATGATCGGTGACAATGACCGTACTGGCGAATAGAGCGCTGACAAGAAGTTAGGCTGGAATGCCGACTACATTGACCTCATCGGAAATGATGCCGCACGCACGCTGATGGGCTCTCACCAAGAGAATTGGTTCTATAATCAGTTGTCCAAGTCCCAGAAGCGAGGAGCGACGTGGCGAGTGATTGGGAACCAGCTCGTTTTCTCTCGAGGTGCCCGCGTGGTCGACGGAAAGCTTACAATGGCCGGAGACAATTGGAATGTAAGCTTGCCCAGTGTACTCCACGCACTCGAGTGAAAAGCTTACCTTCGAAGGGATACCTTTCCAACCGAAATCGGACTTTCAAGCATTGGTATGACAATGATATTGGCAACAATATCATGCTGGCAGGCGATTCTCACAAGAACTGGGTAAGTCAATATACCACTGGCCTTCTTTCGCCTGCGATCTAACCCTTTTTAGGTCAGCGACCTCGTTTGGCTTGATGAGCATCCATATGACCCGGCCACCGGCGAAGGGTCAGTTGGCGTCGAGTTCGCAGGAACGGCGGTGTCCAGCACCGGGTATGGCGGCACCCTCGCTACTGCTGACGAAACGGCCGAAAGTTGGGTGACGCAGAACGCCGAGATGCATTGGATTGAGGGATACTATCGCGGATACTTTGAGCTCCATGTCTCGCCCAAAGAGGCGGTGGCGAGGTACTATGGATGCCCAACGGTTGCTACTCGAAATGCGTGGGAGATTCCGCTGGCCAACTTCACCGTCAAAGCGGGCGCTAACCGCTTGAGCCGTCCCCTGGCTGGCGGTAACGTTGAAGCGGGTTATTTGTCGGATGGGACGATTACCCACACCAATTTGACCCTCAACACCGAGACTGGCGAGTGGAAGGAGATCGGGTTTGAGCAGATGTTCATTCAATACTAAGATACAGTTCTCCACATCAATGACTAGTCCGGGTCATTTATAGCAAGGGTCGACTCTCACCCTCTCTAACCAAATTCAAGCATATTCCGAGTATTCCGCTGTCCAAATATTCTTTCAGGACAGGTGTCCATTGTGCGTGTATTTAAAGATAATCCGGAGATGCCCCCCTCGTCGCTTCACTGAGATGATCACTCTCCTACTGTCCGAGAAATGGTATTCCATACGATCCGTGTTGAGGTTTTCCTAAACCACTTCCGCAACTCCTCCAGGAATAGAGGCAGAGTTGGGGCGAGGTCTTTTATGGGCCTCGCCTGTCCTGTCATTCTCTCGCTGGGGATTGGCGGCCCAAAATTTGGGAACCTATTTGGCAGGCTTCTGAAAAATAGGAATCGGTTTCCTCGTCTAAATTTCTAACATTAACTTAGTTGCCTTGAAATACATGCTTTTAGATGTCCTCGGAAGTTACCTGTGTCATTGAAGCAAAACTGAACGTATCACCATTTGGACTGCTGAGGTATGACAATCGAGGTCGAGGAAAGTAAGAAAGAGCGGCATCAGCCAGGTGTTGCCTGCAGCGAGATTTTCGCGGACGGTGCCGCCCGCAACCACTACGACCCGCTTGTTCCCTCGTACCAAACGGGTTCGAGCAACTGTAGACTGATACAGTATCAACAAGCAAAATATCGACTGGGTAGGCCGAAGCCTTTTGGCAGTCGCAGAGTTCATTTGCCAGAACAGCGCAGCTGGATATGAGGTGAGTCACTGAACTCTGCCTGGATCCCAATTAGGCACGTTACAAGGGCCAGGCAATAGCAAACATGTTGAAGGAGCATTTGAGCCAATGAACCACTCATGCATTGGTTCTCGGCCCGACGAGCCCGAGCATCGAAGGCAGGGTATTACTCTGTAATGGAGCGGACCGGTCAGGGAATTAGGCAACCGTACGCTAAGCAATCGGAAGAGAAGCGCCAACCAACCCGTTTAATGGATACGAGATATAATTCTGTGCTGCATGCAATGTGCCCCTCTCTGGTGCATGCAGAGAGACAGCGTTGATGATGTCTCCAAAGGCGGAAGGTAAGGGTATTCATGAGGCGATCGGAGTGGTCGAAAACGACAGTTACTGTCCCGAGTTGAGGATAAAAGCTGTCGACTCCTCACTTTCATCAGGCTCCCTCCTCGTCCACAAAGCTAAACCGTTTCTCGAATCTGTCTATTGCAACTTGCTGTCTGTCACATCTACCTCTGCGATCACCCTCCGCAAGCTCTTTGCACGAGCCGAACAAGGCTAAAATCATCACCATGTATGTCTTCTCCAATAATTGATAGGTTCTTCCTCACCGTTGATTTACTGCATCCGCTGTCGCAATGATATCTTGCTGATTAACCTCCAGAATGGCCTCTGCTCAAATTGAAGAACCAAAGAATGCCTGCGAGTTCCGAACAGGCACCCAAACCGACGGATCCAGGTACACCTACAAGCAATCCGACTGTGGACGAACCGATCGTAAATACTCCTCCACTACGTGCCCCCTCAATCAAATTAGGTGAGACTCAGGCAAGGCATGCGTTGACACGGTCATTCGTAACCGTGGACAGTTGATTGTGTTTCAGAGCTAGTTGGACCTTCATGCCGGAAGAGCAGGAATGTGTTTGAGGAAAGGGATGGCGACCGGTAGAGATATGTGGAGGAAATGGTGAATATCGTCTCACCTTGTTTTCTCCTTCTTTTCGCAAGATCCGCAGAGCTTGGACAGTCATTCAGTTAGGAAGCGTAGTAATTAAATGCTGTGTTCCTTTATCATCTTTCCTCTGATGGTTGCCTGAAGTCTTTTGCCTGTGTGAATCAAGGGCAACGCAGATATTCCAATCTTAACAGGATGGAATGGCTTATATGCTTGCATTGGGTGGAGAGGCATTCGATGCGTACGAATGGAGGAAACCCTTGATCATGGAAAATCCATGCCAATCATTACTATACACCGCAGTTTCAAAGTCTTCGGTCCATCCCTTTGTTCCCCCTTTTAAGCCAAGCACTTCCCCTTCTCTTGCTGATGAATCAAAGTCTGTGAGGACAAACGTATCTCCGTTAGACAATATGTTGTGTGGATTAATGTCCCCATGAACGATACCAAGTCCGTGGAGATGTTCGATACCCATTTTAATACTCCTCAAACATGCCACTGTGTCAATTGGTTGGGCATCTTTAACCCTTTGGAAGAGCGTGTCGCCATATCTTTCAAAGCAGAGCCCTGTTATCACGCCATCTTCAACTTCGCAACCTAGGTATCTTGCAATGTTTGGATGCGGGGACTTCGCCAGAATCTCGCATATTTGAGCCTCACGTAGCACCAGAGTACTTATATCCGTCGATGCCTTGGTGTCTCCATAATAGAGCAAGCTAGGTCGTTTCACATATGAATTTGGAGGTAGGCGGTTCGCCGCTCGTGTGTAGCTTGCTGGAAATACTGGCCGGATCCGCGAGATTGGAATCGGATGAAGATTAAGAGTGGATGGATCTATCTTGGAGGACGGAGGATAGCGGCGATCGGTGATAGCATAGAAATACCGAGAGCCGTCGCGGAGGATGACCTTGGTGTGGGAAAATGTAAGGACATCGTCCACCTGCTCCCATGCTTCGCTATGCTCCAAGATTTCAAGCACCTAACTGGGATCAGCATAAATCGAGAAGGATATTCAGTAGCATACCATATTGACGTAGTGGACGCCTTTTGATATGGTGACTGTGGAGATGATGTGGTTCCTGGAAGAGAAAGGAAGGATGGGCTCTGCGTAGAATGCATTCGGTGGGTGTCTTGCACATGATGGAGGCCTGAACGCCAAGCAAGCGGACCCGTGACTCTCCCATTGTTTTTCGTTTCCAACAGCAGCTGCCCGCTGGAACGCGTATTCCAACGCACCCTAGTCCGACGTGCTCGTGCAAACTTTTGCCTTTCTCTCACGCACCCAGCCTGTTCCCACGAACGACCTGTTCCCACCCACGACGCTCCCCCACCCACAATCATCCGGAGATCCCAAGGGAGTTTTGCAACTTCATTGCTAATGACTGGGAACATGTGAATTAGGCGCTACATACAGAGCATAGAGCACTGTTTTGAGGTAAGGTAAAACTTCCTAAGCGACCATATCGCCTCATGAAGTCCGGTGCGCTGGTTAACTTCGGTATATCATTAACGTAGCGAGGAAGGCGGGATTACAGTATATCAATTTTTGCATTGGTAGGATAACGTGACGAAATGGATGACGGTATCTAGCAACTCACTTGGTACTGAGAGATTCTCCCCCGCCTAGAATGAGACCCAATGATATATAGGTTTTCCCCACCTCGTGCACGGCCCCACACAGTGCACGAAATGATATCGCGACATTCAATATGTAATTAGTTATATCTTTACCAAAATGAATCAGATTGAGCTCGCTCTTGCTGCGTTGGAGTTGGAGGAGAAACCTAATTATACTAAGACTGCAAAAGAGTATGGAATCGACCGTACAACATTATCTAGGAGACATCGCCAAAAAACCACCTCTAGGCAAGATGCGGACTTGAACAGAGGAAAACTCCATGGATTCCAGGAGAAGAAACTTGTTTCGTATATCAACGACCTCTGTAGGCGTGGTTTTCCGCCTACTACTACAATGGTACGGAACTTTGCCTGCGATATTGCGAAACAAGACATAGGCAAGAACTGGGTCTCTAGATTCGTGGAGCGGCATGAGACGATGCTCGACGGGAGATATCTCAACGTTATCGAGTCCTCCAGGACCCGGGCGGATAAGGAGCAAGACTATCGTGATTTCTACGCCTTATTAGCCCAAAAGATTACGGAATACGACATTGATCGGGAGAATATGTACAATATGGATGAAAAGGGCTTCCTTATGGGGATCATGACCAAGATGAGACGGATCGTCTCAAAGGCGGTTTTATCGCAAAATAAGAGCCTAGGGGCCACGACGGATGGTAATCGTGAGTGGATTACCATTCTTGCATGTATCTGTGCGGATGGTTCCTGGTTACCGCCCGGTCTAATTTACCAGGCGGTTTCCGGTAATCTCCAGGACTCTTGGCTCCAGGATTTTGACACGGAGAACCACCAGGCCTTTTTTGCTTCATCTCCATCAGGATGGACGAACGATGATCTAGGATTCCATTGGTTGACTACCGTTTTTGAGCGGTATACGAAGCCGAAGGCGAGACGGAGATATCGTCTCTTGGTTATCGACGGGCACGGTAGCCATATCAATATGAGATTCCTGGATTGGTGCCACGAAAACCGTATTTTGGTATGCTGGTACCCTCCACATACCACTCATCGCCTACAACCGCTCGACGTTAGCCTGTTTTCACCTCTTGCGACCTATTATGGGCAGGAACTCAATACCTTCATATCTGAGTGCCAGGGACTCTGTTCTATCACGAAACGAGAGTTTTTTCGCTTATTTTGGGCGGCATGGCATAAAGCTTTCACTCCTGCCAATATTCGAAGTGGTTGGGAAAAAACAGGACTGGATCCACTAGATCAGTCCGTGGTCCTACAGGCTATCGGGATTAGCGAAACAACCTCTCGACCGGGCTCAAATGCATCATCGGCAGATTCTCACCTCTCGTCAACGGACTGGAGACAGGTGAAACGGATTATCCATGGTGCTGTAGGTGATGCGGTTACTTCGGAGTCGAAAAAGCTTCTCAGCTCGGTCGCACAGCTTTCAACCGATATTACCCTCTTACGAGCGGAAAACCAGGGTCTACGAAAGGCTATCATCAACGAGAAAAAGAAACGTAAGAGGGCGAAGCCGTTATTTGAAGAGTTACGTGCTGAAACTGGTATAAAGGCACAGTTTTTCAGTCCCTCTAAGATCCAGAGAGCTCGCGAACTTCAAACACAGAGAGAACAGGAAAAGGTCGATCAAGAGGCACAAAGACAACAGGATAAGGTAGAGAGAGCACAACGCAAGATAGAGAAGGAAAAAAAGATGATAGAAAACCGTCTCCAACGAGATGAGGCACGTACAAGGAGGGCTACGGAGAAGACCCTTTTGGCGAAAGAGAGGCAGGTTAGTAAGGAGGCTCGATTAGCCACCCTCCAGATCCGCAGGGAGTCTAGATCCTTTAGAACCACCAAGAGAAAGTCTATACAGGTGGTTTCAAGGCGAAGTCTACAGCCTCACGTTATCCCCAGTGGTCAAGAAGATACAGAGGGGGGTCCTTCGTCTGGGCGCCCACGGCGTGAGAAACGCCTCCCAAAACGCCTACAGGACTACGAATTAGGTGGGAAATAAGGCTCTATCTACACAGACCTCACCACCAGCTTTTTCTACATAATTTACTTTTTTATGGGTGCGAGTAGCCTCAAAAACATATCCAAAATATCTAGTGAAATCGTGCATTGAGTGGGACCGTGCACGACCCCGGGAAAACCCGTATTCGAGTAAGCCCCACTAGCAATTCTGCTTCTCTTGCAATTCCCGGCGCAATAACGGAGTAGAACCCAAGAGCAGAGTCGTGAAATCATCCAAATCCCACTCTCAGCGCCGACGCTGTGGTGTAGATGGGTATACGGGACAATTAAAACTCATGTGTCCAAAGTCTTCGCCTAAATGTTTCAGAAAGCACAGTGTTAGAGCTTATTGTCCTATAGTGATAATTCCACAGTAGAAAAGCAGCATCACACAGCTGCCTTCCGTTCTTGGGGTACTTACATCGGTAACATTGTGTCTTTGGACAGCTGGGGGAAGAGTGCCCGGTTTGCTTGCACCTAGTGCAGGTGGATGTCAAGCGGGACTGGAAAGAACTGGCAGCTTGCGGCGAACGAATGGGTGACGCGACACCGAAGCGAAGTGTATCAAGGAGGGACGGCGACGCAGCGGTCCGCGAAAGACCAGGAGCGGTTGTCCTAGTAAGACATCGTGGAGGCGTGAGCGGCGGTGATTGTGGATAGGCCGATGACGGGGCCAGCGCCTTTCTTGTTTGCGAAAATCCAAGGCGAGCCGTGTATTCAGTCTGTTTGAGGGCTGCCCCCGATCGTCAACAAGTTGAATCGGCTTGAGATCGCGAGGTCTTCCTCGGAGGCCCGCCTCCGTGTGCTGCCGGCATGCTGTGCCATCCCCCATTCAAGGTGGCCAGCAGCAAGTCTGAACGCCCGAGCGAGCTCGTTTCTGTCAATATCGTAGACCATTCGGCCCTGGCAAGTATAAGCGCCGTTAAGGATGCGCACCAAACTCAGGAAACTGAGTCGCAAGTTATACTGGAATCCAGATTGGTGCTTGAATGGTCCAAGACGGAGAAGGCTTTTGTTCAAACCAGCAGAGGTGAATAGACCTTTCCCTCCTCTCTCGACTTGAAAGGGTGCTCTAGCTGCGCGGAGAGAGCGTAGGAACTCATTGCATCTCTTCTCCACGTTCCGTCTGAGATCTCGTATATCGCGCTCCTCTCGTTGGCGGAGCTGCTCAAACCCTTTGTCCTGTAGACGGTCGCCTCCGCGATCCAGAAACTTGATAATTTTGACGAGGATCAGCAGACAGTTGGGGAAGAGGACGTTATATCGCTCCTTCAATATGAGGTCGTAGAGATCGTCGTTCGTCATGTCATCGTATGCACCAGATTTTAGGGAGTCCAACATCCTCGTTACATAGTCCATATATATCTGAAATCGCTCGCGTTGAAAGTCGTGCTTAGTCCACCTTGGCTGGTCCTGCTTATCTTAGGGACAAGAGCAATGTTAGCAGTCAATCTCCACAGATTATGACAAGAAAATAAAGAATCGGAAACAGTCTCCTAACCTTCTATGTCTTTCCGGACTATTGCAGTACAGTTTTCGCGCACATCAGTCATCCAAGGACTCCTTTTCCAGGTGCCATTGGCTCGACGGAATGCTTGCATTGCCTCAATAATGAAGAGGCTCCGCAATGCGCTTTTGTCTTCGAGATAGTTAAGCGCATAGCTCGGATGGAAGCCGTTCACACAGGTGTAACGTTGGCCTTGGACCGTGACTCGATAATCGCGGGTGCGTCCTATTCCGATGCACTGGAAGCCTTTATACTTGGTAGAATGCGGGCTGCGATAACAGCAGAACACCACATCTGGCTGCTTCTGTTGGATCATCTCAAGGAATATGGCATATGCTTCATTGAGTTCTTCCTAATATTCGTCCAGGCTTTTGCTCACAGGGATCTTGTGGAAGGGGAACGCGTCGAAGCAGCTTATCTTCTCCAGGCCACACCCAGTAACTGTCTTGCAGACTTCGTCCACGGCGTCCAAAGTATCGCAGTCCTTCACGGTTTGGTGGTGATCGGAGAAATAACGTTGATGCTCTGCAGGCTGCTGAAGGACAATCACGACACCGCCTTTCGTCTCCGGCATGGCTAGCCACTTTGCAAATTTGGCCTCCTTGTCGGAAATATCTTCTCCATTATTTTGAAGACAGCGGCCATAACTCTCAATTGCTCGAGCATGGCCTCCAGGACTAACGAAGGGATCTGGGGTTGCAAGTCTAGTACCGAGAAGGGGTTCAAGCCGATGATCAATTGGAACCCCCAGACACGAACCCGGCAATCGAACATCCGCCATAATCCCTATGTAGATACCCGTGAACTACTGGAAATAGGGTTCAGACGAATCCTCTCTTTCCTTAGCGCCGGCATGGTGCCGTATATGTAGCCGATGGGATCTTAGACGAGGCTGGCAGCGTAGATGGCGGCGGCGCAGCAAAATGCAGGCTGCCTTCTCTGTTCATCCACGTCTCAGTCAAGACTAGGATTCGCTCACGGCGTCAAGCAGGCCAACAGATTTAGGAGAGAAAAGCCCGCATGAGGACGCGTTCGGAATGATTGGCTGTGATTGACGATAATGGATTCCTATACCAATCAGCGCAGGCGATACGCCAACTTAGTTGATAGATGATTGCCCAGTGACTCCCTCGAAAAGTGCAGAACACCCAGCCTCCACATGGTAAGGGTTAGCAGCGGGTGATTGGGTTGACCTATTGCAAGGTACCTTGAACTGAATCTATGTTTACAAAAGGACAAAAGGCGCAGCCGGTTTTGCAAACTACTGAGTCGATTGAGTATACCGTGGACAGGTACTGTACGACAGCTCACACTACAGGGACGGGAGCGAGGTGGGGATTTTGACAGTCTGGGACTATACAAAAGGAAGGTTAAGAATAATCAGCGCGACAGTTGGGTGAAGTTAATCTGCACAACCCATGGCCGGCCCAGCCCGTAATGGCAGCCCGTAATGGTTCGGTCCGCAGGCACTACGGTAGAGCACCCTAGAGTAACCCCCGCAATCCGAATTGACAGTTTGGAGTATTTCTATCGATAAGTCCAACAACCCTGAGCTGTCGAAGGCCATCAACTCTGTTTCGATGGTACCGCGATGCGACGCGCTGCTACCTCTATCCGTCGGATGTATCAGAGCCAGCCCCTAATACAAACAACTCGCATTCGCCACCTTAGGAGACGGACTTTCGGCGAAGTCGATGGTTTAGGAGAGGCTGGACGCTTCAAGAGCTGATCGCTCCTATGGTAGTCGAGTATTTCTCTAAAGACCGAGTGTGGCTAGGAAACAAGAGATCGCTCGAACGGCAGATTCGCGAAATCACCGGAATTCCTGCCGCGTCGAGGAGGAGCATTCTCTCAACTTAGCGTAAAAGAACAACTGTTATGGGCTCAAGGTCGCGAGACAACGGAAGGCGGAAGACCAAGCATACTCATTGCTGGGGATTTTCGGGGTGAAGCATGGCAATGATTTACGGGGAAGGAATAGACGAAGCGTTCCGACTCATATCAGCTTACTAAGAGTGCGATCTTGGCGGGAAACTTCCCGCCAAGATCGCATTTGCACGTGATCGGCCCGATTCCTCTTACTAATTATGTGTTTCGAGGTTTACGTCACAGAGTCGTTCATCTTATCTCCAGATCGCTCTTCAGTAACCTTCCCCCACTGCGAGATGGAACGCCGGCCGGGCTGGAACGAATTCAAGGATCTTTGACTTCGAACCAGCTCAGAAGCTCTACGCACATTATAGCTCTTATAAATCTACGCAAATTGCACTCTTTAGTCGTTCTCGACATGCGAAACTATGGGATGACCGGCTCCAAGTTTCGTCTTTCGAGTTAGGTCGACGCCAGGTTGGCCACGCTGGTCAGCGTGTCAGGATGTTCCTGTAACGGACGGTCCAGAATCTGCTTTGTTCCGCCGTGACTGAGATTTGACCCTCTTCGAATAGGAAAAGTCGCTTGAGTGTCTCACTGATGAGACACTTTCAGTCGAAGTAGTGCTAATGCGACGGTTGTGCATGTTGGGGGTCAGTTGGTCACTCCGTCGACCGAAATCAGCTTTCGGAGAGTCTGGAGCTCTCTGACTGCATTCCAATCTCGCTGCAATGACAGCTTTTTGGGTAAGAAATAGTGCCCGTCCCGGGAAACAGATCTCTGGTCCGACCAAGATCTGCGGAAACAACACTGCTATTGGGCCATCCATTACTGATTTCCAGGGTTCTGGCCGATCATTGAGCGCTACTTTATCATACTCGGGTCGACCGTGGTCCTCGAAGTTCCAGCCAACTGTATCAAGATCGGCTTGAAAAGTGGCCGGTTTAGGACCTTTCTGGAGCTGCTTCCATATCTCAATGGCATTTCCGAAGAAGGTTGTCAATTCCCTAGAGAAATATTCCTTATTCTGACTTGTTAGCCATGCGTCAAGTCTTTCAAGCACAAATTGCATTGCACAGCCCGATATGGAGTCGGTCTCTTGCTGTACATCAAAGACGCTAGCGATTTGGTATCGCACGATGTCCGCTCGGTCAGGTTGTATCGTGCTTAGCCAATCAAGCGCCTTTACTAGCGCGGCCAGTTCGGTGTCGGTGCTCTTCGAAAGGTAGAAGGGCTTGAAGATATACTTGCAAAGAGCTTGGGAGATAATGGCCTCAGCAATGGCACTGCGCATACATAGCGCTGGTTCTGTATTCGACGGTACTTGCAATATCCTCCGCGAGGAGGCTGCAGCCTCAATGTTGACCACCTAACTGATTTTAGCGTCGCGAAGTCCTGAATGTTTCTGTTGACTCACGCAAGGGTCTGGAATTTTCTGGTGAAAGCAGTGCCACGCCAATTTATGTACGGTACCGTCTAGCTCAGAGAAGGTGCTTTCTCTTCGAGGCAGTGGTATGTTAGCTACAATGCTGAGGCATAGCGGGCGGGTATCTTTGAAACATACATCTGACTCTGTTCGAAATTCAGGATGCCGATTTGACTCTGCAGTTCCTCCACTTCTCTTTTACAGTTGTCGAAGTTGGCTGTAATCCTCTCCACCGTCAACCTCTCTATTTCTAGGTCGTGTTTGAGCCCGACGATGTCATCTTGATCTTTATCATACCGCTTCTTGTATTTTGATATCTCAGCTCGGAGCTGTCGAAGCTGCTGGCTGGTGCTCTCGCATTTTCTCCGTTCCAGCCCAAGCTCTTCCTGCAGCAGAGAAGCTACCTCATCTTCTCTTCGCTTCGATTCGCCTTTCCATTTTTCATACCCAGCTATGAACTCTTCTTTGAGCAGTCCCTTTTCCGTTCTTAGCTTGACCACTTCTTTTTGCAGGGCTTCGATGGCTTTCTCTTTACTTCCAATGATCTGGTGCTTCTCTGCCGTCTCTTGCTCTAACGCCGACAATTTGGTACAAATATTTTCATAATCCAAAATTCCGTCAGAGAATTTTAACAATTCCTCAACCTCACGGCGAATTGTCGAAAGACGCGTTAAGACCGGCTTGCTTAATGCTCTCTTTGCAGATCCTGTCGAAGATGATTGCTTGCTCTTATCTGCCATTTCCAAACAAGGGTGATTGGATCAGTAGCAGGAAATTCCATAGTACTGGGAAAGGAAGGTCTTAAATAGCCGCACTTCCGGTCACTCAATGCGTAGAGACTGGTAGTTGGAGGACCAGCCCACCCTGTAGCTTTCTGAGTATGCAACCCCGCCTGCTCCTCGGGGAACCAACCAATAATATATCGGTCCTTGCGTCAATTGGTGCATACTGCGTGTTTACGTGGCACTAGTTGCGGCTGGTGCCGCAATCGCGGTATTATTTGGGTGACATGATTTGGCATCGTGATGAGTCCGATTGATGGTTTGCAGGAGAGCAGGCTGTTCTTGGTGTACTACCAAGGCTGCAAAGGTGCTGTGTTGTTGTGGCTAGGTTTGTCATTCCATCGCTTTCCATCATCCGCAACACCACCTCTTCCCCAATGGTCGTCGAGGGCAAATGGGCATAAGCACGTCAGTAAATCCTCAAAACACTACTTCATTGGCCCTCTGTTACTTCGTTGAATTTTCTCATCCCTTTGATATTGTTACATGGAAGGAAGGACGAATGATGCCCTACCAGACTCCCGTAATTTCTCTTCCCCTGCCTCTGGTGCCGCGCACATAGACGAGCTTAAGCTGACACTTCAGAGAGATGGACCTTCCCGACCTTCCTTACGAGTTACTCCTTTCCATAAGCGGCTTACTAGAGCGGTTTTGCTATATCAACGCCCTGGCCCAAACCAACCAGCGACAGTATTAGGAAAGGCAGACACATGAATTCATGAAATCCACCATCTATCAGACGATCGTTACTTAGGGGTGAGCACCTATCGGCTTCCCTTGAACAATCTCCCTTCCTACCCCGGCCAAGCTTGACGTTCACGCCGAAGGAGACATATTTGACTCCGGTCTCCGCTGGAAGGAACCGATGATCGTGGAACGGTCGCGCGATGGTCGTGGGAGACGGCTGTGAGTCTGGGTCCCCCACGACTGCCTTGGACGGTTACATGTGATAATAGGATTCTCTACATCTGTACTGATGGTACTGGCAGCTACTAAATCTTCTGTCTTCTGGAGTGGCCCAAAGCACTACTGCGTTCCTATTTCCATTGTCGTGATACCGAAAGACGTGCTCATGGACCAGAATACTCAGTAAGACGATTGCGAAGAATGAACGAAGGGGCACAACCGACACCAACGGATGATCCTGGATAGAGACACTGGTCGAGGGTGTGGAAGGCTCTCGTAGTGTTTGCACCTATCTGATCTATATTATGTAAATATGGTCCGCCAAGATCACTATGCCATCTTCCTACTCATTCACTCATTGGCCTTGCTTTGGTCGTTAGTAAGATCCACTGGATGAATGCAACTTCAAGGCCAGTAATACTGCCCGGATGCCATCGATCACTCCCATATTACTGGGCTTGGCTGCTTCTGCACATCGCTTGAGAAGCCTGCCTTTATAAATTTTCGATGCTGGAGGCGGAGACGTAGAGGTTGTGTCTACGGATGACCTTGGCCTACTTGAGACAAATGATTCTCATTGAAATTCCCGATATGGTTTCCGCCCCCTTCTTGGCGTTAAATATATCTCCTGCGTGTGGCTAAAACGACTTTTCTACTTAAAAGAAAGCTTGATAGTGTCGGCTGGAATAAAGATTTGCTGCAGGCCATGTCGATACTCAGTCATTTCCCTCTCTTTGTTTTGTGTGTATGCAGCAATCGTGCTCAATGTGTCCTCTCCCGGCAAATGTGTCGTGACGGAACAACCTCCCACAATGCATTCGGATACTGCATTTAACATCCCACAAATCTGTAGCCCTCTTGGATAGGTATGTGTGATGTACGTTAGCAGAGCCTCCATCATCCGATCAGTAAAACTAGTATCGTTCCTATCTAGGCGTTTAGTGCAAGAATTGAAAATAAGTCGAGGGAAGCACTTACATGGTAGTTGTTAAGCTCGCGCTACATATCAACAAGAGGCCTATTCCAAAATGATGGACCAGGATGGACCATTTCCTACCTATCTGTTTATGCTTTTGAAGAGAGTTTCGACGTTTTCTCCTGGTCTTTGGATCATTCTGTATCTCCTGAGGATACATATCCTCCAGGATTTTATCGATCGCAACACTGGTAACATCCCGGCCAGGGGAACACAGGCTTAGCATATACGGATCGCTACGGCAGTCTTCATAAAATTGCTCCGAGTACTGGTAGAGAAGAAGCCTCGCCATTCGAAGTCGAACATGGTCGAAAACAGAGCGTTGTTTAACGGTTTCGACGCTACGAAAAGCCCGGTAGAGCTTCTTACTCACTGGGCCAGTAGACGTAGGATCAGGAGCTATATCCTGGCACCAAAACTGTGTCCAAACATTGCTGCGATGGAACGAAAGAAAGCTTGCAGGATCCTCATGGATAAAGAAGTCAGCAGTTTTGATGACTCTTATTATTTTGTCGATGGTAAGAGATTTGTCACCATGGTCTCCGTAAAATTAAGGTTAGGGCGTTAAGAGCTCTAAGATACGGCGTGCCTGCACATGATGGTGTTGGTATGTTGCTGCACAATGGAGATCCACTGCTAAGCTGAGCTCGGCGAGGCAACATTCATCTCAGACTGATCAGCATTCTCTATCTCTTTCGGTTGCCCAGGGGCGGAGGGTAGTCCTGGGGATGGTGAAGGTGAAGAATTTGGAGCTGACAAAGTGACCAGATCCTGGCCTGAGTCCTGAGTGTTGCTCATAACTTGGTCCTGAAGATCCCATTACCAGTTATCAGCATTTACGGACAATAGAGAAGGATCTTCTAGTCTAGTAGAGATAATGGTGACGATACAATTGCTATTACAAGGCATCGAGTTAAAGAAATATAAGTTAGCATGTAAAGGCTCGAGAAACAATCGTGGCATATTCTAGACACAGGCATCGGCTAAATTTAGCAATGTTCAAAATCAAGCTCATGCTAGACCCTCGAAACAAATCACCCCTGTCTTCAGGGCCCTGAAGACAGGGGTAATGCAAGGCTCTAAAAGCGCATGGAAACAACACGTCGTCTTTGCCTGGAGCCCCTTTGGGCCACTGTACTGATGACGTCATGTATCTAACATTACAAGTACGATTCCTATCGTTTCATGCACTTCGGTGCTTAACCTCCCTCCCTGTGTGCCGGGCACCCCTGCTTGCCGAGCAAAACCATTGGTACTTTGACTTCAATGCAAGCCAGACACTGCACAGATATCAATACTTCTATAGTTCAGTTTAAATATTGCGCTGTAGCTATCTATTAACATTCGAGACCTTCCTATCGCGAAAACTTACGTTGGCGTGGTCGCATTCGAGCCTGGTTTCCGGAGAGTCTCCCATCTTAGCACTCGAGAATATCTTCACCACAGCACCACCATCGCACTTTTATTAATCCTAAAGCATGTAAGAAGCTCATATTCAAGCCTTAGAGTCCGAAAACAAAGTTAGAACTATTATTAATAAACGTGGCTGGTGTATCGCGCAAAATTACGAAAGTTCGCCACGCAAATCGGTACTTCCGATCACAACGATGGCCAGTCCTGGCTACTGCGATACGATTATGCACGTGCTATACATATCATGATGTATTATTACTGAAGTAATCTGCTGTATTGTGTCGCACGTGATGTGCTAAAATGGTTGGGAGTGAGGTGCTATTGTTCCAGCAGCGAAGTTGTTGTATTGTTGTGTGTTCTTTTTATCTGAAAGTTGCGTTCAAGTTGCGTGTTCTTATGTCAATGCCTGGTCCCCTGGCCCTCCAGATATATGAGATTCGTGGCAAGTTTATTAATGCAGTTTGTAGCCTCGAGCTCCCTTAGATGAAACCTTGGTCTGCGACATATTGTTATTGCCATGGTCGTGGCTGATTTCGCCTGTGGCTGCTGCAGTCTAACCACTCCTGGCACATCCAGAACTCCCTGCGTGCAGAAACGGGAACGCCGTCGCTAGCCGTTCTTCCTCAGAATCCCTCTAAGCCGCCTCACGAGAAGCGTTCTTTTCGAAATGCTACCCAACTTCAGTTTCTGATCTGTCGCTGACTGATCTGACATCCCAATAAATAGTAAACCCTCCGGTACTTGGTTAAATTGACGTCAGTCATCATCCTCGGCTGCGGGATCCTTAATAGGATATGTCGACGCCTGCCCTGTTTCAGGCCGTTTCGGCAGGTCCTCATAGAAGTCAGCAAGCATGTTCTCCGATACTCGCCGCGAAGGGTGATCTTTCGCCATAACTCTCCGCTTTAAAATAACAACACGCTCTAGCAGCTGCACCGCTTTGACCTGTCCGTTTGCGTGATATGCTCTGGCGAGCTCGTGCTGCGACGCCAGTCGTGAGGGATGGTCTTCTGCGAGCACTTCCGCTTGCATCGCGACAACACGCTCCAGCAGCTCGACCGCCTCCTCGACCTGTCCGTTTGCTTGATATGCTCCGGCGAGCACCTCCCCACCTTCAGACAGAGCTTGCTCTGCTCCGCTTTATCTTGGCATATCCCGTTCTCGTTTATGCGTGCCACATGGGGCAGATATTGTCTCCAGATCTCACGATTCGCGTAGTCGTCAGACGGAAAGACTTTCAAGAGGTGTTGCAGTGCCGCCCTGCTCGTGTCGGCTTCACGGCCTTTCCGACAATTCCATATTTTCGCCGACATGGAAAAGCCTGTGCATGTCAAGCATCTTGCCGTCGTCCCTTCTCTCGAGAAACGAGTAAGAACAGGGCGTACCGAGAGCCCTGTCTATCGATACTTGCGAATCAGCAGCAGGTAGGATGGTACGTGGAATTGCCTTCCATTCAATGCACGAGATGAAGGTAAGAGGGTCTGCCGCCACTGTGTCGTGCTTGAGAATCTAGTTAAAACTGACTGTCCATGTCTTTGCCACCGCGTTCTTCGACGTTTTGTATCGTGAGTTGTCTGCAAATTCAATACTCATGATCTCGATGGCGTCCTGCCCCCAGCTCTTGAGCAGCTCATGATACTCTGCGATAGAGCTTCTGTTGGTGTTGATGTATGCGGCCACTTGAGTGATGGCCAAAGGGAGATACTCTAGCTCAATGAGCAGGTTTGTCATAAGCGTATTGTCGTTGGGCAAGCGTTTCGGATGTAACGGCTTCTTGAGCAAGTTCATCGTCTCTTGTATCTCCATCTTTTCGACTTCGATCATATCGCTACCTGCAACGAACTGCGCAACTTCATTGTACCGGGTTGTGAACAAAGTGGGGCCGCTGTTGCTCTCGGGCAAAAACTCCAACAAGCCTTCCCCTTCCTCGAGACTGCGGAGGAGGTCCATGTCGTCGGCATTGTCAACAGTCTGGGTTGATGTCAGCACGAACGGCGTTCCCAGAGCTAGGGTCGTTGAATGGCGCTTGATTGTCCGCCGGTTCCAATTTGTACGTTCTTGGCATTAGCAACTCTGGTGCTAGCAGTGGTCCGGAGGAAGGTCGCTGTTCTGGAGTACCGAAGATGTTGGCGGCGACCACATAAGAGTTGACGTCCAGCTTTGGGATATTAGTCATTAACCCTTGAGCGAGGTATCTGTAGCCAGTGGAATCAGTGCAGGTTGAGAGAAGCTCCTAGCTGTGGATGAGAAAGTGTCCTAAAGCTTGGCCTATCGGGGGTAGAACAACTCACAAGGACGGCTTCATGCAGAACACTCCGCTCGCCGAGTACGAGACCTTTTGCAAGTTTCTCAAGTTTAGCACAGCCTGCCAAGAGACGGCTTGTAATATGATAGCCTCTGTCTCGTTGTAGGTTCTCTAGGAATCGGACAAAGGAGGCCATATGTTTGACGCTCGTCAACGCGTAGTCATCTTCTGGATTCCTAATCACGGCTGAAAGCAGCGCGAGAGTCGCTGAAAACATGCTCTGTAGTGGTTCCCTTGGTAAGTTAACCACGGTGAACTACTGAAGAGGTCCTTTGCCTACCAAATCTCTACGAGCGGTAGAGTTTCCAGGCAGGGGGTCATGGCAAGAGTTGCTCGGGCAGCTCTAGCGCAATTGTCGGTGAAGAAGCCTAGACGATCCATAGCCGGCGATGGTAGGTGTTGCGCTATATTACTAATTCGTATCTCTTCTGAATTATAGAGTTCTGCAGCGGCGCGGATCATGCCTACACAATCGTAGTACGCAAGATGCAGAGCGGTAACTGAACTGCTCAGGCTTGCCGGGTTTGGATGGAGATGGTATTCTGGTCGGACAGCCGGTGGCACAGCGTCCCGCCAAGCTGTTAGCTCATCCCGAAGCTGCGAGATTTCGTTAATCGTCGACATCCCTTGAACTCTATCGTACGTCCTGTTCAGCAAATGTCTGTGTACCCTCGACTCGATGATGGCCAGTTGGACCCTTAGCTTGAAGATCTTAATATTGTCCACCGCATGTGTAGAGTTGAGATCCCGAACTCCCCTAAGGAGATTCTCATCCGGTAGATGAACTTGAATGTTGTCCAGTTCGAGGGCAGGATGCTGTTTTGCTTTTATGCTTGAAGTCGTATCAAGTAGGAACGCTGTCCAAAATATACGACGCCGTTGCTCTGCCTCCGCGGGACTCAATTCTAGGTCAGGACTTTCCTTGTGAAACCCCAAGAGCTGTATCATCCTCATTGCCGAGGAGATGAGAAGTATCATAGTCCGTAAGTCCGCCGTTCTCTTCAAGAAGCATGCCATAACCAGTATCGCCTGGACAGCCAGAACATTAGGGCTTATTAGGATAATCTCAGCTTGGAGAAAATAGGCAGTTTTGAAAAAAGCCCACGAAAACTCCGATACTTTATGAAAGGATTTGTCCACTGCCCTGGATTGAGTTGTGATAGCAACGATGGCATTAGTACATGCCACCCACGCCGGGTTTTCGAGGGCCCTTTCGTCTGGCGTCTGGCGCTGACACAACATCCTAAGCGACTCAGGATGGAAGATAGGAATAGTCGCGTTTAGGTCCTCGAGGAAGAACTCAACCATGCTAATTAATTCGCCTTTAGGTAACGTAGGCGCAAATAGGTTCCTGCGCGGGAGCATCTCAGACATCTTCTTTCTAAGATCTTGAACCTCACTTTCGGTAAAATGCGCTCCTGGAAAGTCAGGTGGAGGCTTTAGTAGAGTCGGAACGCTGTTTGAATCGGACAGCATTAGTGGACATGCGTTTGAGGTCGTTACGATCGGAGCTGTATAGTCTGTGATGGCTGACGATTGCGCGTTCCCGTTTCTTCCCGTGGCGGGTGTCGAAATCTGAGAAGACATCCCAATAGAATGTTCCTCAAGCGGTGACGTCTCTGCTTGATGGGCAGCGGAAGACTTGAGTAACTCCTCCATAGCCTCCATTCGCTCCTCTAGTGCACGTATATACTCTCTCCTACATCAGGAATCAGCTTCCCTTGTGTTTGGTTGCAAAACATGGAGCTAACTGACGTCTTGCCTTTTCCTCTTTTTCTTGCTTGTCCATAAGAGCATGTTGAACTTTGAGCGTCACAGGGCGAGCAAGTTGGCGTAGCAGCATCGCATCGAATTTTCTTGGCCTGACACTGTTCACATGCCTGTGCCATGTTAGTAATAGGAACCGGGGTGTATCTTAAGTCGAGATCGAACCAGCAGAGTTTCACGTGGAGTTACAATACCTGTTTGACGCGACGTTTCTTCTGCCGAGACGCCTGGCCTCTTCCCAACTCCATGAGCGACGACAATACCGCGAGAGGCGGGCGGCTCAGTCTTCCCTTGGCATAAAAAAGAGTCAATCAGCAAGAATACAGTTGCGCTGCGTCTAGCAGAGGCAATAAGTATTGTACTTCAATACGCAGCAGAGAAAAGCGGTAGGTTTTATCGGTGGAGAGTTCCTTGCACACGGTTGACGTACTTTGCATTTGCCCGGAAGCAAACGGTCCGATATACCCTGTAGATGATGATACAACCTCCATCGATTGGCCCACTAGCCATCGGAACGCGATAGAAGGAGGCTGGTGAGATTTTCCCACCAGGTTTTGAGATTTTCCCACCATTTGAGATTTTCCCACCAGCTCTTGTTTAGTGGAAATTAATCGCTCAACTGAGCCTAGTGCGTATTTCCATATATCTTCTTCTGCAGACAACTTCAATGTTCAATCTGGTCTTTCTCTCACAATCTCCGCATGGAGGTGTTTCTTGCCAGAGATCAGGTTTTCGGGATATCTTTGTTTTTCGGCGTTTTCCGGTTTCCTACCCGTGACCCCCATTTCTTGCTCGTATTTAGGTCTCAGCATCGACACTATAATACAGTTACAACCTCTCCTGTTGAAGGAATGCATAGGGTTTTGAAGGACCACCTTATGTCTTCAAGAGGCGACTTGCTACGTGTTGTTGGAAGGATTGAGCAGATGGTCAAGAGTTAATACAACAAGTACAGGAAACAGATTGCTTCTTCTAAACACAGCATTAAATTTGAGCACAGACTGGAGTCAATGCCATTCCTACCTCCTGGCATTCATGACATCCTTACGCCAGCGGCAATTGAACGCATTAGACAACAGGATCTGCTGCGCCAGAAGGAGCAGAGACAACGTCGTAGGAGGCGTCCTTGTTCTGGCCTCTATGAGAAGATAAACGGTCTTCCATGTCATCATACGCTACGAGATGTGATAAATTCTGGATCGACGTTACGACCAAATCACCTTTACGACGATCATTGGCGCTATCAACGTGAGCAAGGACGGTCAATAAGCCTCTCTCCAAGGCCATATCAATCTATCCTAGAGCCGCTTCCGGCTCAAACAAGAGGTGCGCCGAGGAAGAACGAGGCATCAACTCGTCGAGATCTATCAGCTTTTGAACGACGTGTACCGCCTTCTCTACCACAACCTCAAGGTCAATCACTTACTGAGGTCTTACGGCACACAAACACCTCTGTCGCTGTGTCAATTCCTACATCTGCACTACCTACGAATGCTATAACTCGTCGAGATCCTTCGGGCTTTGAACGACGTGTGCCACCTTCTATCCCTCAATTTCAGCCTCCTCCTCAACCCCAGGGTCAAACACTTGCTGAGGTCTTGCGACACACAAACACAGCTGTTACCATATCAGTTCCTACATCTGCACCAGCTACGAATCCTATAACTACTCCTC
>NW_022985069.1:861701-973852 GCF_010015585.1 Eremomyces bilateralis CBS 781.70
CTTCATAGGGAATAGATTGAAACATTGAAGTTGTTCGCAGAAGAAGATATAGGAAAATACGCGCTAGGCTCAGTTGAGCGATTAATTTCCACTAAACAAGAGCTGGTGGGAAAATCTCAAATGGTGGGAAAATCTCAAAACCTGGTGGGAAAATCTCACCAGCCATAGAAGAATGCAGAGCACCCGCGGTTAACAGGACGTTGCCCGGAGCTTGCCGGCCACTCCGCCGACAGGCATTCGCGACCTGTGCTGATCAAGATGGCTGACAACACTGTCTCACTCGAACAAAACCTAATTACTTCAGAGCTTACCCCTGTATTCGGATGAATCATGCCATTTTGAATCCACAGGTGATGGCCTCAACCTCCATGATTCCTTTTATTGACAGGAGGCCTAGAGGTAGATGTGAGGAATTCGAATGCAACACACCGCACTGGGCAAAAGTTGGGTCGTAATAAGCTATTCGGCAGAAACAAACTGTAGTACTAGCCAATCATAACGGGCAAGTCTTAGAAAGAAATCTGGCAAGAACGCTCAGTCTTGGAAGAGGATCAGGATCGCTGCGAAGGCTGCAAGGCACCAGCTTAGATCTGTGTGCTGTTGCGTTGACATTCCGACAACCGACAACTAAAGCATTGTCTATGCCGTTCACTTCCACTCTCGTACCAGTCACTTACGGCTAGTGGTCCGATCACTAACAGCAGGAAGCTTGCCAACCCACTTCCCCTGCCCCTGCTCCACTGTATCAACTAGCCATCGCGCAAGTCCGCTGCGATTGGTCCAATACTTCCAGTCTTTGTCGCCCACATAGCCAACATAAGTTGAGTGCTCGCGATCCCTTTTCCAGCTGTCGGCATCGGACTCGCCAGGTATTGCAGTGATACGGAAGAGAGTCCAGTCTAGCCCTTGAGCCTCGTCACGGAAAACCCGCGCGACATTTTGCATGCATTGATAGGCCCCCGGGGCGAGCAATTTAAAGATTCGTCGAATGAAGATATTCACGAGCAGATTAAAGTTGTCATTAGACTCGGCCACGGACGGAGTGCACACTATAAGGGACAGTGTTAGTGACTTAACAGGGAGTCGGTCGCCAAAGAAGAAGCCACTATCCGAGAGTAGCTTAGAGTACGTACTAGCCAGAATTCGCTTAACGCCATGCTCCCGCATTAGCGGAAACATCAACGAATAGTAACCGGGATAAGGCATTGGGCTTCGCATGTCATTAGGACCGAGGAATGATACAATGATATAAGCTGTGGCAATGACTGCGCTCAAGGACGCGGTGTCCTCCATTGTACCTTGGACAACCTTAGAGAACGCATGTTAGTTGAACTGCACCCGCACTCTACTGTACAGCTACACGCACAACTTACTTCAAGTAAAGGATCGTCCTCTAAGTCCTGCGGTATCTTGGAAGGTGTCCGGACATAAGCAATCGTTGCATGTTTGCGGTGTAGGAGCTCGCGAAGCAAGACGATTCCTGCCGGGCCCGTAGCGCCGAGGACGAGGACTTTATCACCAGCCATTGCTTTGCGTGATGATCTGATAATGAGAGCAGATAAGGAGGACAAATATTTTTGTGGTTGACTAAACATCTATCCACACCAGATCTCCGGGAGCGTTTTAAGCAAAAGCCACCAGGCAGGCACACGGCTTTATAATCCGGATTCAAATTGGTTCCGGACCACTTGCCCAATCCAGCCTAGGTGGCCAGTGGGTTGAACCTCCACTCTGCCCCTCCCAGGAAAGTCAAGTGAGGCTGGTACCAGCAGTACTTTTTGGGCGTATAGTCAGCCTTCGGACGACTTGGACATGATGTCTTTGTTCTGGCGGACGTTCTAGATCCTGCCCCACTTATTACAAATTACAAAGGTAAAGGCTTACGGAACCAATTTGCATCCGTCCTCCAGGCGGAGCTATTTTGCATCCGCCAACGACCTTACATATGTAAGCAGGTAGGGATCAATACTTATATTCCATTGACCCTTATGTGTCTCGATGCAAGAAATACCAACAACTTTAGCACATACTCGACATACCTGTTGCTCACTTCACAATGCCTGTCGCTGCAGTTGCAGGAGGAACCGGCAAGCTCGGCCGCGCCATCGTTGATGGTATTAACGCTGCTGGCAAGTTCGAGGTCGTGATCCTCGCTCGTCAGGCAAGTAGCCACCATACATATTTTAGGATCTGCTGATTAACATCTGTCCTCTCTAGGCCGATGATGAAAAAGCAGAGGAGATAGGTGCTCGCATTATTGCTGTAGACTACAGCAGCCCTGACGCAATTGCATCGGTGCTTGAGGGAAACAGTGTTGAAGTTGTCATTTCGGCTCTGAGCAGTCAGTCACCACCTGAGCAAGAACTCAATCTGCTCAAGGGAGCGGACCAGTCGTTGGTGACCAAGCGATATATTCCAAGTATCTGGGGCATCCGCTACACTGAGGAGTACGTACCCGACCATGCACTCCCCAGTTTCCTGCAAAACACTGACAGCAAGCCTTGTAGGATAGCTTCATACTTTCCCCCGGCCGCCATCAAGCTGAGCTACATCAAGGCCCTGGAATCCACCTCCATCGAATGGACTGCTGTGATTAATGGGTATTTTCTAGACTACTATGGTGCACCAAAGGTCAAGACGTACATGCCTTCCATGGCGCTCGTCGTTGATTTGGACAGCAACTTCGCAGCGATCCCTGGTTCCGGAGATGTGCCAGTTGTCTTCACGCATACCTTCGATGTCGGTAAATTCGTTGCTGCCCTTCTAACTAAGGACATCTGGGAGAAGGAGTCTTACATCATTGGTGACAGAGTGACACTGAACGAGTTCGTTCGGTTTGCCGAGGAGGTTAAGAAGACAAAGTTCACCGTCGAGCACGATTCTATCGAAAAGTTGAAGACGGGCCAGATTACCGAATTACCGTCTCACCCGCCATTCTATCCCTTCTTCCCCAAGCAAATGCTTCAAGGGATGTTCGCAGCTTTTGGCATCATGTTCGAGAACGGAGTTTTCGATTTGAAACCTAGTCGAACTCTGAACGATGACTTCCCCGACATCAAGCCTATGACAATCAGAGAGCTCATTTTGGAGGCTTACGGAGCTTAAGAATGGTGCACAGACTGTGGCAGATGAAGCGAGGTATCAAATCCAATCCTGCAGATCGATTACCGCCAGTTGTAGTTCAGAATGCATATTAAGCCAATGTTTTCTAGTTACTACGTTGCAATAATTTCAACATAGACGCCTCTTGTTGCAGTTAAACCAGGGCTTGCTTGTCTCTGATCCGCCCGTCCCTTGTGACAATTTTGCATGATCGGAGATAAAGAGACTCAGCCACACTACGGTATAGCTCATTCCTTTAAAAACTGGTTGTCAGGGGGGCTTGCTAAACCCTAATATTATTTTACAAATATCTTCCAAATTCAGGCAACAACTGGCCTGCAGCTTCATACTGAGCTCAGGTCCATACCTCTTGGTCTGTCACTGGCTTCATTGGACACCCATTGGTGACGCAACCCCGAAGTCCACGATATCACACAGCGGGATTAAGCCCAGGCGGAGTGTGGATCACGTATAACTCAGAGAATGTCCTGTGGTTGCCCTCGGAATATCGGGCGTTGTGTTCAGCCGTGTCCACACCGACTGTCGGTATCGGTGTTGGATCTGGAAAGGTATGGATGGATGTGTAGCTTCATCAAGGACAGCGAAAATTTTGGATAGGAGTGGCTATTATTTAATGATTTTTCATGGTACCTCAATTTCATCGAGGGGTCAGGGGTTGAACCTGAATATATGGTCTAGAGATTTGCCACGGTGAAGCCTCTGGAGTGCTCCAGATTGACAAGCTCGGCATTGTTGTCGAACTCTCCACAATATGACATACAAATCTTCCTCACGAACCTGTGCATCTACACTACAGCAGTCACATTATCGAAGACGATTTCTAGCATCGTTGTAGGACTTTAAGACCTAGATAAGGGTCTTTGATGAGTTGTAATACAGTAAAATGAGATACATGGCAGATCTGGGCTGAAAGTTGGAGCATGCACGGTTTGTTATGTTTTTGCCTGATGAGGGTAACTAGAGGTCACCAGCGACGGACCGTCCTGTTTCTGCACGCAGGGAATCCACGTCCTCCAGAAGTACTGTGTGGGGTCAGAGTAATCCGGTCAAATCGTGCACAGGCCCCCGCGACTGCGAGACGCGTCAAAACGACTCTCGATCTTGCATGATTAATATCTTCATCAATTTTGATGATGGAACGCTCAATTCTGGGTGAAATTAGCGGCAATCGGCGTAATGATGCAGATCTTACGCTAGAACAGCGATCCGCAATCATTACAATGGTCGATGCGGGCCTAATATCCAAGCGAGCAATTGCGCGCGAGGTCGGATGCTCGCCCTCAACCATCGACTGTATAATTGAGAAGTTCCGTACACAACGAACATTTAAGTCTCTCCCAAAAGGACACCGTACTAAGATGATCACGGAATCTAACTTGCGTTATCTCCAACAATAAATCCCAAAAAATCCCAAAAATCACGCACAACGAGCTGGCGCGGTCCCTCGCCTGCGATAAAGGCACCCCGTCAGAGTCGACCGTCAAACGCGCGCTGCGGGGGTCCAAATACTGCCGCAAATGGCGTATGCGTAAGAAAATCCAATTAACGGAAGAGGGAGCCCATAAACGACTCAAATTCGTAAGGTATTGGCTTCCTAAAATCGAGCAATTAATGGTTAGTCTAACTATGCTAACTTATAACTAATAACAGTTTAGTAAATGAGCAGACAGCAGACGTTGAAATTGAGAAGGCTGTTTGGCGTGTTCGACTTTGGGTGATTGGCCAGGGAACGTCTGGTCTTGGATATGGTTAATACCATTACGGCTGTTGGTGCTTATAAATGAAAGCAAAACGACCGAATAACATCGTGTCTTTTTAAAGTACAAAGCTAGAAAACGAGTCATCATGAAATTTTTTATAACCAGACTCAATCGGCATATAAACGGCACATTTCGTTCACACTGCATACACATCAGTCGAAGGCTAAAGTACGGATGACGTACCATTCAGCTATATCTCGTGCGATATGAACCTGACCATCATCCTATACACAGCACCTAGAGTTGGCAATTACTTTCATGAAATGCATGTGGTTTTTAAAACCGCACGATGGAACCGAACGATACGGTATTGGGTATTAGGGCTGGACACGAATAAGGATTTTGGCTATTCGTATTCGACTTTTCCTCTTGAACGATTATTCGTATTCGACTAAGTTTTGAGACGTTTTATTCGTATTATTCGCGAATATTCGTAAATAATGCCAAGACTTATTCGGCAAAAGCCGAGCCAATGAATGAATGCCCAACAGTCGCGACTTTTGTTTACCCGAACACGATCTGGAGGATTTGAGCTCTAAGAGATACAAAGCATATCAATAGCGTCGAATTGATCACTCCTGACGATTCAGCAAGCCAAGTGACCCCAGCTTAAAGCTCTCTGTCGACCATCTCTCCGATGCGAGATACATGGAAATAGCTTCAGAGATAGACGAATAATTACGAATAATTACGAATAATGCGAATATTATTCGTACGAATATTAGTAAGCGGAAATTCTAAATTTTATTCGTATTCGACTACGAATATTCGTACGAATACGAATAGTCGAATATTCGTGTCCAGCCCTATTGGGTATACTCCTAGCTCATGCAGTTACCAATCCGACGACAAACTGTTGAGTGTTCTCCCGGGAGTTTGGCATCGTATCGGGGTTGGAGGCTGCCTACTTGCCTTGCAGATCTCGTCCGACCGGTCCGGTAGACGCGAGGAGGTTGAATAGGAGATTTCCAGCATCTTGAAATGAACGATGGAATATCGCCTTTTAAACTCGATGTCGGTTGGTCCTTGACATCTAGTGCGCTAACGAACTCGATCCTGAAAAGCCGTTATCAAGAGCCTTATGAAGTGCCCAGGGATTCTTAGCCGTTCTTCTTTACTGTTTGATCAAAGATGGATGTATTGATATGTTGTTCTGACTTCATGCCTGTGCTCCAGATGAGAATAGGGGCAATCCGGATTTTGTCATCCATTCTCGCCAATCTTATGCCACAAGTTGGGTTCTGGCAGGTAAATCCACCCATCATGCCTTCATAACAGAACCGGTTTCAGATGCTAATGCTGCAGCCGACGCTGAGTTCACTCTCAGTTGGAATGTTGGCGGTGCTGATGAGCCCAGCGAGGCCGAAAAGCTCGACTGATTTCAGGCGTGAACTACGCTTAAAATTTGGTACGAGTAAAAGAGATGTCCTGTCTGTCTATATTCAAGCCATGACACGCGATTCCTGAAAGGAAGCGACATGCCCAAGATGCAGACTGGGAGCGTGCCTTACGCGCCTAGCACTACAAGCTTTTTTGCGTTCGCAGTCACTAGGTCGCTCTCCAGTAGCGGTACCTGCGTTCAAACCGATGATTCAGAAGATAAAAGTATTCCAGGGAATAGTTGGAGTGATCTCGCAGAGATGAGACCAGGTCATACCCGCCTAGACTTCTTCGGCCGAATTAAGGACTGTTATCGTCACATGAACCAACTTAGTGATGGGAAGAAACCCTTTCAGCTTCAGACGACACGGCAAAGAGCCTTGGATTTAACCATGAGACGTGCCATGCCATTGGAATCCTGAGAATGGTCAACTACCAGCTCCTGCTCAAAGATAGTGGCCAGAAGTTGCAGAATTTGCCCTTCATCAGCCACAGGAACGCGTATAGCGCCCCAGTGGTGCCTTCATCAAGATATCACTGCCGAGGTACAGAGTTGCAGACACAACATTGCTTAACAAAGTCTTTGTAAAAAAGGCTGAGGCATTATGTCAGACACTGACCTAGGCAGGATGTTACGGCATCGCCTCTAGGCCCCAAAAGGTACAAGCTGTTGCCATCTTTTTGCTCTAATAGCCTACCGTTCGACTGACACCATTCCGTTGCTTGTGTCTCTGACTTACCTAGTCAATCTGATCTGCAAGGCTCTGAAGCGACTGATTGAAGCTGATTCCCAACTCCTCACACGACCAGATACAATCTGATTGCGAATGCTGAAGATGGTGTAGGATCAATATGGTGCTAAGACATTATAATTGAACAGCTCTGTCGGGCGTTCTTACACGGTCTACGGCCAATATCAGTACAAATTTGAACGAAATGGAAACAGCGGTGGCCGAAAACAGGTTTCAGGCCGGAGTGGCTAGTATAGATCGACCGGCTTCAGGTACCTCCGTTAAGTATTTACCTCTAGAAGGAATAGCATCACTGATTGATAAGCGGATTAGTTACATGAAGTTCTATAAACAAGACATAGAGCGGAATCTTCCCTAGTAAGTACACTGGCTGTGGCGCTGTGCCACCGATAACCCCCTCAACCTCCCTAAGACGAATTATTCGCAGTATATAACAGTCAAACTCACTAGACAGGAGTTAAACTCTTCATTAAGGGAAACAGATCAATTCTCAACGCTGCCGGTCAGGAGACAGAGTTGATGACCAGTCCCAATTGTGCTGCCCAACATCGTCAATCACAAGGTCAAGAATCTCTATGATGATAAAATGATGCGGCGGCTTACAATCAAATGCTGTTCTACAGTGAAATACCCCCACGGTACAGTGTTTTCGGAGCCAGCAGGCTCAGCTATGCTTTGATGGCTCCAATGCGCGCCTCGTTTTGATGAAAAAGAGAAACTTGGGAATGCCGGTGTGAGTGAAGATGAGGGAATACTGAGATTATGGATGTGGCATGTACGGTGAAGGAGGAGGATGTTAGGCGTGGCAAGTGAGTATAGACGAGCTGGGTTGAGAAATATGCTGACTTAACTGCTAATGCTGAGATGCGAGTCCTCCGTGATTAATATACATCCCTGTTCAGGCTTTACATAGCCTTGATCAGGTTCTCTAATATCTCCTTCTTCCGATTTACCAGAAGACTCACATGTGTCTCATCCACGAGTCTAAGATGCGCTCTACTTCCCAGCCGCTTTTCTAGCTGCACCCCATGGTTTGCCGGAACAAAAACATCTTGCTTCCCATACCACAGGTGCACCGGCAAATCCGGCCTGATATCCTCTACTTTGAAGCCAAAATCAAGACAGCATAGCTTCCCGTCCAGCAAGACCCCATCAAAACCCTGTGCAAAGCCCTCCCTCGTCGACCGTAGAGGCAGCCGATAGAAATCATGATCGCTCATTACGGCCAGGTCCTTCGCTGGCATTTTCGACTTGGACTTCTCGAACTGCCGGAGCGCCATCTCCAGTCGCTCCTCGTCGCTCAAATCCACACGGCCGATGTAGTCTTGCTGCCAGAACCACCGGTTCAAAAATGGGGGACAGTAGCGGAACCCATACGGGAAACCGATGCGGTTGACGAGCCTGGCACCACTCATGCCGATGTCCGGTGGACCAAGGCCGACAATGATGGCCACGGCTTTGAGCTTCGTAGGTGGTAACACTTTAGCGCACGCCAGGGCGGATGGACCGCCTCCTGACACCCCCTGTCATTGGTTAACAATCGTTCCCCAGGGTAAAGGGATACGTACTATTACGCTACAATCATCTAACTTTAGATGCTCTATAAGATGTTCTACATCCTCGACAAAATCAAGCAGCGTGCGGGTTGGATGGGCTGAGCTCCATCCCATCCCAGGTCTGTCTACACCTATCACGCGGGCGTCGAGTTGCTGACCTACCTCGTGGAAGTAGGCAGCATCGAAGCGAGAACAGGCCAAGCCGTGGAGGAGAATGACAGGTCGTCCTGTCGGCGAGCCAAACTGCGCATAGCCTAGTTTTCGGCCATCTGGAAGAGTGAGAGTGGATGAAGTATCGTCTTCTTCAAGCGGAGATGCGGGACTGGCAACTGGACTCTTGGACATTATTGGGGTGGTGAATAGTTTGGAGAGTTATGCTATGATGCTGGGTGTTAGACACATGTCAACTATGAGTAGTGGATGCTGCGAGTGCGGATGCTGGCGACATTGCTATTAAGTTGATGATAGAAAGACATGGGGGCCAGTGAAGCCGATTGTTCCGCACTTTCGTGACTCATTGATCGGACTCTGAGCCGGGTATCTAGGTGATTGACGGAATTATGTAATATGAAAATGTTGCGTAATTACAATTTTTAGAGCATCGAGAGCGAACACGACATGAAGCGAAACTTATATAATGGAGTGGATGAAGATGAAGATGAAGATGGAGGTGTAGATGGGATGGAGGTGGAGGTGGAGATGGAGATTGTCTGGACTCTGGAGGGCCGAGCTGCAGAAGGATCGAGAAAGAAAACAAGAATAATGATACCTATGAGTTGCTCCTTAAGCCTAATTACTACGTTCGTAAGGAGACCTATAAGAGACGAATAAGCCGGAGTTAGTGGATGTCCGTCATCAATCTTGCTAAACTCCAACTTTCTAACAACTACAACCTCACGACTCCTGAAGCAACAAGTGGATTTCCGGATATCGAGTCGTGCTCGAACGCCGAATCCACTAAGGCGCTCATCTACAACCATATTCCCGCCACTCTACCATATTATTAGCGATATAATTACTGGTTCTCAACACATACTCTGCGATGCATCGCCGCGCTTCAGGCCCAATTTCAAAGCCGTCATCACTTCCGACATCAAGACCAATGTTGTAAACAAATTGTAACTGTCTTCGTCCAGCCATTCTCTGCAACATTACAAGCAAGTGCGATATTTATGTCGACGTGATGTAATACACTTCTTTCTCACACTTAATAATAGTAGGTGAGCGCAATTAGTAGGAATCGTTGAACGACCTGCAATTGCACCGATACATGGACACCAGAGAAGCCTACTCACTTGGCATATTCTTGTGTGCAATGGAAAGTATTATCATTCCTAGGTCCGACTAACTGTCAAGTTTCTCTAATAACCGCATATCCAGCAACTTCTAGCACTGTTAGTTATGCAGCATGAGCGAAGTGATGCGCTGAATCACTGATGGCGGTAATAACCTACGGTACTTACCCCGCATTTCGATGCCAACTTCATGTTGTATCAATTAATGCAGCCATCGCCAAGATAAGTATCGAGGCGTAAGTAGTCCCTACTAATATAGCAAGAAAGCTTGGTTTGGGGGCGGACATAGCATCGGCCCCCAAAGATGCCGAGTTTAGAGCACATTTGGAACAGGTACGGACGTACGGTCAGGTAGTAGTATATAATAGCCGATGCCCGAGCTATACCTATGTCTCATCTTCATCGTGCATTGCAAACAGTTACACAATCGCAGACCACATCGAAAAGAAAGGGACGATAATTACTCTATACTTTTGCCCACCGCCAACTCTTCGACGAGTTATTCAAGAGCTTGGAAGCCCTGCAACATCCCACTTCCTTCACAATGGGTAAAGAACACATGCATCTGGGCGAGCCTAACCAGGAGTTCCTCACCGAGTTCGCGAAGATCCCCGCCGCCCTCGATGGCTTCACCATCCATCAGATGCGAGACACGTTCAATGCCCGCAAACAAGAGATGATTGACACCCTCAACACCCCGGAGCTGCTCGCCGGCATGAAGGAGCATGACATCACCGTAAAGGCGCGGGACGGGTACGACATCCGCGTACGGGTGCACGCGCCGGCGTCGCCTCCGGCCGGGGGGAGTCCGTTGGTAGTGTTCTATCATGGTGGAGGGTTCTGCATTGGGGACATTCTCGGGGAGACGATCCCGGCGAGGATGTTCGTGAGGAGGCATGGGGCGGTGGTGTTGAATGTGGATTATCGGCTTTCGCCGGAGCATCCGTTTCCGGTGCCAGTGAATGATAGCTGGGACGTGTTGAAATGGGTGAGTACGGTTTATGAAGGCGGTTCCATCGCCCTAACTGATCACATCGTAGGCCTCGGAGCACTATGCTGAAGTGAACGCGGATCCGTCCAAAGGGTTCGTCATTGGAGGCACTTCCGCCGGCGGGAATATCTCCGCCGTTCTCGGCTTCAAAGCGCGCGACGAGAAGCTCTCCCCGCCACTAACCGGCCTCCTCCTCACTATCCCCGCCATAGGACTCAACTACAAGGCCATCCCCGCCGAATATAAAGACGACATCCTCTCCTACGCGCAGAACGCCGAAGCCCCGATCCTCCCCCTCCCCGTCATCGACAGATTCATGGATGCTTTCAAGCCCGACTACACCTCGCGGCTGCACAACCTGTTCGCCGACCCGGTCGACTGGTCGGGCGTCCCGCCGACGGTGTTCCAGATCTGCGGGCTCGATCCGCTCCGCGACGAGGCGTTCCTGGCGGAGAAGAAGATGCGCGAGGCCGGCGTCAAGACACTGGTAGATGTGTATCCGGGGCTGCCGCATGCGTTCTGGAGCTTCCTCCCGAAGTGGGGGCCGAGTCAGGAGTTCGTGAAGCATACGGCGGATACGATGGGGTGGTTGTTGGAGCAGGGTGGGAAGTGAGGGATTGGGCTGGGGATAATATTTCCATATCGGTCGGACAATACAAGAATATATCAGTGCCCCGCCATACCCATCAAATGCTATTAGCCTTAAGTGCTCGAATGACGTCCGACATGGCTGCCAGGCATACTAGATTTTCCTTTCCAAAGGAACCATTGAAGTAGACGAATGTCCCCCTCAAATAATTCCGTACCTGATGCCAGCATGATATGCACTTCCGTAAACTTCCATCCCTTGTCTAGCCGAATCCATCTGCACGGCCATGTGGCTAGGACGCGTCCAACCCCTCAACATTATCAAGCGAAAGGATTCCTGCAAGAAATTGACCGGCATCTGGAGAGATGATCCGAGAAATGAAAATAATATTGCGTTACCCATGGACTAAGTTACTAAGAGGGGTTTATTAGGGATAGGCAAGGCTGAAGGAGGCGGTGCAAGTTTGGTGGAGGGGTCGATCCCCGGTGCCCCACCTCCTGGCGTCACAGGTCATTTCAGCAAACTTGGGGAGGGCTGTCATCGTCAGCCCACTTGAAGTTGAGACTTTTCATAAACATTAGCTTTCAATTCTTTTGTTTCTTCGGGTTTTACAAACTTGATCCATCTGCCTTTCAATCAGCACGATATTCAACCCGCAGTTGCAATGGGAGTAAGTCCAAGTCCCCTTTTTCCGAGACTCTTTCCGTTACCCCTCCTTCCCTGGTTCTTGGTACTTCCCAGCGCCGCAGAACACAAGCCATGGATAGACCCATTCATCGAGCCGATCCTTATATACACAGTCGGCTCTGGCGGAAACCCCTCTCGCGCTCACGTTCCGAATGTCGTGAATGCCATGACTGACGCTTTCCTCTCCAGTTAGCATCCAAACTCGCAGCCGCGCAAGGAGGTGCGCCAGGAGGTGCACCACCGGGAGGATACGGTGGATATCCAGGCGGACCTCCCCCTCCAGGCGGGCCTCCAGGAGCTCAGGGAGGGAAACCAGGTTATGTGAGCTCATTCCTCCCCCGACAGCACCGTCGCTAAAGCTAACGGGAGCTTAGCCGGGTCAGGCGCAGTACCAAGCGTTTCCAGGAAGTGTAAGCGCATCCCTTCCATGTCATTTGCTGTTAGTTCCTTGTTCGCGCGCTGTTGGGCTTGTTGGGCTGCGGTCTTCGCCACCTGTGTTCGTCATCCTTCGTCCCGGCGCTCCGACTGCTGTGACCGAAACTTCAACGCAAACCACGTTGCGAGAGCGAAGTTACCAAGACGCCACAGTTGGCTACGTATACTTTTTTTCCGTCCGGTGCGACTCGATTCTGCCTGCTACCGTCTCACCAACTCGTGTGCGACCGACCCGATCCTTGTAGGAGTGCCCGAGAGCTTCTGGCATCATTGAAGAGCTTTCAGCGGAGCCCCGGATCGAAAATGCCACTCAACCGACCATCCGCAGGACAACCACCCTATCCAACATCCTCCGCTTCATCGTTACCTCCATCGTTGCAATCTCCTCAGCCACAAGCGATGTATAATCGGCCGCCGCCAGCCAATCCTCAAGGATCGCAGTACCAGGCATATGGATCTCCGGCTCCTCAGCAGCCATACGGACAGCAACCATCCGGATATCCACAGCAACCGCAAAGTTATCAGCAACCACAAGCTTATCAACAGCAGCAATATGGACAGCAACAGCAACCCCAATACGGAGGCCAGCCCCAATACGGAGGACAGCAGCCACAATATGGAGGACAGCAGCCACAATATGGAGGACAGCCGCAACAGCCAGCCTATGTTCGTCGACGATGCTTTGACTCATGATTGCAAGGTATTCATTGACCGACATTGATCACAACGCTGACGACAGTTTCCGTATAGGGTCAACAACCTGGCTATGGTCAACCTCCTCCACAGGGCGGCCAGTACGGCGCCCCTCCAGCGGGTCCTCCTGTGAACGCCGGAGTCTACAAGCAGTCGCTCCAGCAGACTGTTCAGGAGCGCGGCTTGCAGGCGTTTTACCCGCCCAACTCGCCGGCGCTTGACATGCTTGCACAGAAGGCCACGCAGCAAGTCGATGGCCTCTGCGCGAAATGGAGAATACCTCGGGAAGTTGGAGGTGACTTGGTGAAGTTAGGGTTGTACGACATCGTTCTCTATATCGGTTAGTTTAATTCCTGGAATTTCCCTTGGAGGATTCGATTCTGATATCTGCCAGACGATTCTGGCTCGATGCAGTTCGAAGAAAACGGCGAGCGCATCAAGGACCTCCGCCTCATCCTCGAACGTGTCTCCAGTGCCGCGACTCTCTTCGATGACGACGGCGTCAGCGTCCGCTTCATGAACAGCGTTCCACCCCCCCAAGCCACCGACGGCATCCGATCCGAACAGCAGGTCGAGAGCCTCATGCAATCGGTTCAATTCAAGGGCCTGACCCCGATGGGCACCGAGCTGCGTAACAAGGTCATCGAACCGTTGGTCATCGCCAAAGCCCGCTCGGGCCAACTCCGCAAACCCGTGCTGGTCATCGCCGTCACCGACGGCCAGCCCGCGGGCGAGCCTCAGAACGCGGTCTTCGACGCCATCAAGAATGCGGCCAGCGAGCTCCAGCGCACCCAGTACGGCCCCGGCGCCGTCGCGTACCAGTTTGCCCAGGTCGGCAACGACCAGGGCGCCACCGCGTTCCTCAGCAAGCTCGACAGCGACCCCATCGTCGGCGGCATGATCGACTGCACCAGTAACTACGAGAACGAGTCCGCCGAGATGGCGCGCGCGTCGCCGCCCATCGATCTCTCCCCCGAATTGTGGATCGTCAAGCTCTTGCTGGGCGCGATCGACCACTCGTACGATCGGAAAGATGAGAAGGGCGCCGGTGGACGCCCGCCGGTCCAGCAAGGGGGGTATGGCGCCCCGCCGGCTGGACAGTACGGTGCTCCTCCTCCTGGGCAATATGGCGCCCCTCCAGCGGGACAATACGGTGCTCCTCAGGGACAACACGGTGCTCCTCAAGGACAATACGGACAGCCCGGACAGCAGCCTGGATATCCTCAGCAAGGTGGCTATCCTGGACAACAGCCGCAGCATGGACAGCAGCATGGCCAACAGCCTGGATATCCTCAGCAAGGCGGCTATCCCGGCCAACAGCCGCAGCAGCAGTATCCGCAACAGGGTGGATATCCTGGACAGGCGGGACAGCAGCCGCCGCAGGGCTATGGCCGTGGCGGAGCGCCACAGCAGGGCTACCCACCGCAGCAAGGCTATGGAGGAGCCCCTCAAGCGCCACCAAGGTACTAGTGTAGTTCAACCGCCGTGTCCGCTCTGGACGCTGACGCGTTTCGAATCTTTGATGGTGGATCGGATGAGTTATGGGAACGGCTCAGGGACATTCATGGACACGAGTAATGCCTTCAAAGACCGAACTACGGCCGACTCCCGAGGCGGTGACATAATTTCGGTGTTGCAAACATGGGTACTTAGGTAGTTAGCAATGCAATATTGTCGGCGGCCTCGGCGCAGAGTGGTGCGATGTGACGGGTGTGACCCAGATGAATATACGCGTAAGGTCTAGATTAGGGAGATATGGAGTAGAGGATGGGATTTCTCAAACTACGGAATATCTATTTGTCTGCCGATTGATGATTCTGCGACTGTGGATATGCTCTAGCAGATGGGGAGCATTAGATTAGGTAAATAATCAGTTATCAGATGCTGCCATCGTCATATTGGGATGCCATAGACCCACAACAAGCACCATTAGACCGGTGTTAAGAGCTCGAAATAGCAGAATAAGGAAATCAATCCAGTCATAACTTGATTTCCAATCGCGGAATAAACTTTCAAGTGGAACCGTCGCGTGGAAACGCGTCTGCAAAAGTGGGATGTGTCTCAACCGTGAATGCACTGATGGTAAATATCACGTGACGAACTCTCCCAACCCCTCGAGGCGCGTCTCAGCTTCTTGGCGCGCTCTCTTTAAAGTCGACGCGTTCTGCGCGTTCTTCTCTGCTACATCTTCACCACCAACCAACACAATTCTCCCATTATCTTTGCTGCACTTCAATACTTCCTTCGTGCTCTTCGTACTGCTCATTGCTGCTGTCAGAACGCACATCGACCATGTCCACCCTTCAATCCACTCCATCAAAGACGGTACGTCCCAACTTTGACGCGAGGCGGTACCGCGAGGCACGACGAGACTGATGAGTTTTACAGGCTGCTGCTGGCATTGAGAGCCTCAAGATGGCCGACTCACCTGTGAAGAAGCTCGACTTTGCTCCTGCCGACAAAGAGAACGCGGAGGTTGCTGTCCCGGTGAAGGGTATTCCTGAGTGGGAGCCTCCCAAGGAGGAGACGAGTCTATCGGTCGCTGCCACGATTAAACCCGAGGAGGCATATGAGCCTCTCCTACAAGAGAACCCTCAGCGATTCGTCCTGTTCCCCATCAAATATCATGAGGTGAGTCATTATCACCCGCCCAATTGGTTGACGCGTCCAACACGCGCAGCTTGGTACCCAAGACCGGCTCGCTAACCCGACGTTTCTACTTTAGATCTGGCAAATGTACAAGAAGGCCGAAGCATCGTTCTGGACGGCGGAAGAGATCGACCTGTCGAAAGACCTACACGACTGGAACAAGAAACTCAACGACGACGAGCGATTCTTCATCTCACACGTCCTCGCCTTCTTCGCCGCGTCCGACGGCATCGTCAACGAGAACCTGGTCGAGCGCTTCAGCGGCGAGGTGCAGGTCCCCGAAGCGCGATGCTTCTACGGGTTCCAGATCATGATGGAGAACATCCACTCCGAGACCTACTCGCTGCTCATCGACACCTACATCAGTGAGCCGAAGCAACGGACCTACCTCTTTAACGCCATCGACACCAGTAAGTCATCCACGTCTACGACGCGTCGTTTCGCGTTCAACATCTCTAACGATCCTACCCAGTCCCCTGCATCCGCAAAAAGGCCGACTGGGCCCTCCGCTGGATCTCCGACAAGAACAGCACCTTCGCCTCCCGCCTCGTCGCCTTCGCCGCCGTCGAAGGCATCTTCTTCAGCGGCTCCTTCGCCTCCATCTTCTGGCTCAAGAAGCGCGGCCTGATGCCGGGCCTCACCTTCAGCAACGAGCTGATCTCCCGCGACGAGGGCATGCACACCGACTTCGCGTGCCTCCTCTTCCAACACATCCGCAACAAGCCCTCCGACGAGTCCGTCCGCCGCATCATCACCGAAGCGGTCACCATCGAGCAGGAGTTCCTCACCGAGGCCCTCCCCGTCCGCCTGCTCGGCATGAACTCCGACCTCATGTGCCAGTACATCGAGTTCGTCGCTGACCGCCTGCTCCTCGCCCTCGGCCTGCCCCGCCACTACAACTCCGCTAACCCCTTCGACTTCATGGAGAACATCTCCCTCGCCGGCAAGACCAACTTCTTCGAGAAGCGCGTCGGCGACTACCAGAAAGCTGGCGTCATGGAGAGCACGAAGCGCCACGAGAAGCCCGTCGACGGCATCGCTCCCGCGCCCTCCGCCACCATGAAGGGCGACTTCGCCTTCGACGAAGATTTCTAGGCGCATCCTCTCTGCCAGGAGGCCGGCGTCATTCCTTTTGTTCACCATGCGACGAAACATAATTCCCCTCACATTTTATCTGTTTCTTACCCCTGTCGACCCGAGCGGTCGAGGCGGGCGGAAGCGAGTTACGTAGATCATGCAGTTCATTCATCACGGGGATCCACGGGCTGCAAGCGGTGTTTGGATAGCATTCTTGTTTGATGGCGTTCGGGTGGAATAGGGATGGGGTGGGGATGGACTTATGTATATCGCTGTGTATTGTCATACATGGAAAAAAAATTAAAATCAAACTACAAATTATAGAATGTGCTCGGAGTGTGATGTCACGCTGTTAACATAGACATTGAAAATACTGGTGATGGTTGTAACGAGTTTGACGACCTGCACGCCATCGATGCGGACCTGTCGTCTCATGTGCGGAATCTAGAATCAATGTCAAGGCCTCCCCTGCCTGTCCTCGTTCAAGCATGCCATATCGCCCGCTCCTCGCTATTGTCTTTAAAGACAGCACGTAAATACAGATTTGATCGGATGATACGACACAGGATCATGCACAAAGCATGCAATGGCAAGCTACTCCAGCCCTCCCTTTCACCCGCGCCGGATCGATCAATATCTACCGGTCTACAAGATATCATACGGACCGATACGCAAAGTCTATCCAACCACTTCTCCAACGTCTCCATAAGACGGTCCCTACGAATTGGTATCCGACCAGAGGGCGGGCACAACCGCCACCCCAATCCACGCACTCACACATCATTGCCCATTAGTCGCGAGACACGTTTGTATTAAGAAATCGTTGATTCAGCCGAAACACCGGCTACCTGTGACGAGGCTAGGCACCTCGCCCCGTGTATGATAGGTCATCCATCGTGGTACCTGAAACAGGAGGGAACGGAGGTAGGGCAGGTGGAGTGTACAGGTACAGTTTTCGTCGTTGGGTTGTTGATCGCGGAAAACCAGCTGCAGCGGTAGGAACAGTATGAGGGGCGTCGTCGGGACGGGAGTAAACGGAGTGGCAGGACATCGCACCCGACAACGAAAACTTCCGTATATGTACCTTATCTGACATCGTATCAATCAAGGCAAGACCAGGCCAGTACAGGCAAAAGATGAGAGAAGAACCGAAATTCACCAGTCACCGTGATTGAATGGTGTCAACTGAGACAAGAAAAAAACCCGCACGATCGGGAAACAGACAAGCCGTAAGAATCAGGAGCGAACATAGCGGGACAAATCAAGAACAGGTAAGAGATAGATCACAGACACAGACCGATAGACACCCACGTTTTCGGTTCCATCCAGCCCTTTTCATCCCCCAAAAAGCGTACGACAGTCAGACTGGCAGCCAGGCCGGCACGGAGCGGAACGAACCGGTCTCGTAGCAGCATATATGAGCATCGACACGAGATCCGCACCATTCGACCAAGCACGTGTGTGAAGTGTGAACTGCGATATGAAGCATTCCCGCGTTATCCATACCAATTCCGCAAAATACAAAGCTTGTGTGCTACTCTTGTCATCCACTACTACACCAGCCATCCAGACAAAGCATGGTAATGATTCATGACCCCCTCGGAAAACCTACAACCACCACCACCACCACCTTCCCATCAACCATCAAACCGATCCGAACCGAACAACCCTCAATCGAACAACCACCAATCATCACCCATTCCACCGTCTAGCTACCCGCCTGCTCCGTCCGGTGTTCGTGTGTCGCGCGGTTCCCATGCCGTACCCATTATCCGCCGCCATCCGATCCGATCCATCCGCTGGGGAAAACGCCCCCGGGGTGCGTGAACAGGAACTCAACCATGTGCCACGTTCTTGATGATCGAGCTCAGTCCCGTGACAATGCCGATGGCGGATATCTTGCGCGTCCCAAGGAGAGCTAAAACGAGGTCGTTCGGCCGTTGCGGGGGTGGGTTCAGTTCTTCATGCCGATGTGATGGGAACCGGGGATGCCGAGGAACGCGCGGCCGAGACGTTGCCGGAGCTAGTCGTACAGCCATAGCGCATTCCGAGCGCAAAATAACCGAGATACGGGAGAAGAGGACCCGAGGAAGCCGAGAAAGATACAAGGATGGAGACCGGGGTCGTAACGCGTCGCTGAATGGAAAGGGTCTGTCTGTTGGGAATAATTCGTATAGGGGGAAGGAAGGACTCTAACATTCGTATGAGGGGGAAAACGTGCGGGTTTCGAAACGGTCGGGATGGGGTGGCGGGCGAACGGCGGCGTTTGGCGGGGAAGTTTGTGTGTGTGGGTGATGGATTATCTCCGCCCGAACCTGCTGCACGTGGAAGTTCGTAAGGTGTTCATTTCTTCTTGGTCTGCTTTCGCGGAGGAGTGGTGGGTCTGCCTGTGCCTAGGCCACCGTAGACGTACTTTTGTTTCTTCTCGGCTGGTTTTAGGATCTGGTGGGAAACCGGAGTCAGTCGCGGCTAGCCATTTGGGGGGAGGGGGTTGGAGGGAGACATACCTGGAACGAGCATAGCAGACTTTCGTCTACACTCATCATGGCACCGGCGTTATCAAATTCGCCGCAATAGTTTGGCGCGCTGAACAGCGTGACAAGCTGACGCTTCGAGAAGAACTCGTAGCCGTCCTCCACTACTTGATGCGCTCGGCAGATGAGGTCCATATCGTGCTTCTGCAAGAATCGACTGACAACGTCCGGTCCAAAGGTGAACGAGACGCCGCGGTCGTTCTCACTCCACCCGGTAATGTCCTTGTCTGGATCGGACCATAGCAGATCACATAGGAGTCCACAGTCGGGGATCTGAAGTCACGTTAGTGTATCGCACAAGGGACGGGTTCCCTCTGAGAGTGGATACCCTTGCGAAACCCGGAAAAGGCCGGTAGCGCCACACTAAAGGAACGGTGAAAACTTACATCCGTAGGTCGCATGACGCGGCGAATCTGCTCCATGGAATTGAGATCCGGGCTCAAGCCGCCATGCATGGTGAAAATCTTCTCGTCGATGATGGCCGCGATGGGTAGGCAATTGAAGCAATCGGTGAAGGTCTTCCACAGTTTGATGTTGTACCGCCGTTTGCATTCATCGTAGAACCCGTATATGCGGTTGATCGAGGCGCATTCGTGGTTGCCGCGTAGGATGAAGAAATTTTCGGGGTACTTGATCTTATATGCCAAGAGCAAGCAGATGGTCTCCAAGGACTGCTTTCCTCGATCGACGTAATCGCCCAGGAACAGGTAATTTGCTTCCGGGGGGAAACCACCGTATTCAAACAGGCGGAGGAGGTCGTAGTATTGGCCATGGATATCACCACAGATCTACGTCAAAACCGGTGTCAGCCGCAGATGTCCGCCATCAGAATCAAACGCGTGGAGCTCACCTTAATCGGCGCCTCCAATTCCAGCAGAATCGGCTGCGAGATGAAAATCTCACGAGCCTTGGTGCATAGAAAGCGGATTTCCGTCTCGAGCAACTGCACCTGTTTTCCGGGCCTGCTGCCCCTCACCTCCAACAAACGGTCTATGATGGAATCGAGATCGACGTCATTTTGGTCCGCCATGGTGGCTCAGTTCGAGAAACGAGAGAAAAGCGGGAAACGCGAGGAAGAAAGGAGGACAAAAGGAGGAAGGAGAGAGGAGAGAGGAGAGAGAAACGAGGCGTAGCGATCCCCAACCGGCCTCGGTCGCTGCAGCCGAGAGAATCCGCGTGTGTTATTGATGTGTTTCTCTCTTTCGGGGTCGACTTCAACACTGAGCTGCAATGAATTCCTATGTCAGTTCCGAAACGTTGATAGAAAGCGCATGGCACGGCGCTCAGCTGCATCGTGGTGTTTGATTGAGTTTAGGGCTGGGCTAGCATGCCAAGGTAGGGAGCCGAGTGCATAGAGACGAAACCAACATACCGGATTGATGGAAAAGCGAGACGTCAAGGGATCCGCTTCAACAGGTTAAGCGCTGTGTAACAGAATGGTCGAGGCGCGACTGTCTCTATCAAGCGATTCGTTTGTAAGGCTGGCGATTCGAATTTTCGGAGATCGGAGTGGTTGTTGGTATTAGGCGGCCGGTTCTTGTGGACTCAACAAAATCTCACGCGACGTGATGGTGAAAGGTTGCAAAAACCGGTGAAAGCTGGAATCTGGCGACGATGAGCGATTTGGAGGAGGATGTGTGCGGGTGGTGCAGGATGTATGTTCAACGAGGTAGACGACGGAGTCGAGTGAGGAAGTCGAGCAGAGCACGATGGATGATGGATTGATGGAAGGATTGGGAAGGGCGGTGGATCAGCTCTGGTTGGATGAGGGGCGTTGTTGATTTTTTTCGCCTTCTGGGAAATGGACGGAGCAGGAGACTAACGGAAAGGGCCAACAGGCACTAGGGATCAGGCTGGATGGCGTGTTGCTAAGTTACTAGCAGACGATGATGTTGAGCAATGGAGTTATGCCTTGTAAAGGTTCTCGTCAGGAATTCAGGTGAAGTGAAAGAGTTGTTTTGTCGTGAAGGGGACAGGAGAGGAGGGAGTCGAGAAGGGGGCGGAGGAGGCTGTGGCAGTGACAAAGATCCACTCTCCTGTGGTGAGTGGTGTGTGTCTGGTGCTTTGAACTTTGAAGGGGGAGACCGGGGAATTGGTGGTCGAGGCTCAAGAATGGTGGTTTCGGGCAAGGATGACACAGGTCGAAGCTCGATATGTGTGGGTTGGACAGCTCCCGATCAATGGGATGGAGGTGGATATGGATGTGAGAGGGATGATTTTCAAGAAAGAGTGAGAAGAGGAAGACGTTGTCAGTTGTGCTCACGCCGTTTCAGGACTGAGTGTTGAAGCGCGAGTTCAGAGTTGACGCTTGACATTTGACACGCAATCGGGAATAATAACTCTTACTAATCCTCCGGTGCTTAACTTACAAGTTACAGGCTTAATTAAGTTATGTTCCTTGTGGAATACACTACACTATTCCGTACTATGTAAATGTACATACATCAGATCGTTTACGGTATATCATTCTATTTGGAAACGAATCATATCTCTACAATCATAACCATCGTAGCTGAGACGAAGCAACAGAGCACCATCCAACCCTTCGGAGAGTGCTGAGTCCCACATTCCACCGCCCGGTGCCCGACGGAATCCCATCATCTCAACCGGTCAGAATGACAACAAATCTCCCCCACGGGGAAGCCATACATCAACCGGGGACCATCACCACCTCTCATCCAATTATCTCCTGCATTGACTGTGAACAATGCCCCACCGGCCGTTAGACATCAATAATAGCTTCAATCGTTGCCACTTAAGTACGGAAGTCACCCCTTCTGCGTACATAAAGGTTTGGTCCTTGCTGGTATGTTCTGGGAACATACTGTAAACCACGCGCATGTGGCGTTTCCCACGACGTTGAAGCTGTGGAGTGTCATGTATCACTGCAGTAGGTACCTGATTCTATATTCAGATCAAGCAATGAATGGAATTCACACAATCCTATACCGCCGACCACAATGCCATCCGTCTATGCATGTGAATCTCAGCCCGCTAGAAACGTAGTGCTGCACAACCCCTCAACTCCTATTCATCCATAAACGAGTCCATTAACCTCCTGTTCCACTTCGACAGCTCCTACCTAAGGTGTCATTCGCTTATATATGTATGCATCTACTTTCGACATCTGCTGCATGGTACCTGGCGCCTATTCCATCCAATCCGAGGGACATCAAGGGGGGCACATATCATTCGCTCCACGCGGGAGGGGGGAATCCTCGGTTCCGCTAACTAGATAGGACTGGCAAAGGATGTCGCCCAGGTCAATGGACGCATTGGTTCGATGGACGCATCACGGGAGTTATCACTGGAAAGGAAGCAGAGAGCGGCACCGGAAAGACCATCGAACAACCATTCCGATTCAATTCATGCGAAATGCATTTCACCGTAAAGTACCATATCTCATGCCGTTGCAGTCTCCATCAGATCGACTACTCCGAACGATGCAGCGAGAAAAAACCCGCACTGCCAATAACGGAAAAAAGAGGAAGAAACCCGTCGGATATGGTGCAGAACAGAGAAACCGTAGATCAGCGAGCCGAAACACGGAAAAACGCACCGCTGTGATATCAAGAATCATCTCTCCGTCAATCAGGCCGTGTCGCATATTACCGCGAAGGAATTCCGTCCAACCTAACATCGAGCAACACAGCCCAGCGCCGCGCCGCGTTTCCCATTCCCGTCTATATCGAAAACAGAAAAACGGCACAATGCAGTCCACCCAGGATATCGATAACGTTGCAAGGTAATAATTCCTCGAACAAAAACAAAACCCAGGGACAAGACAATGTCTCCGCGTTTGCGATTGGTCCCGCCGGTGACCGGGATATCCTGTACGCGAACAAAATGTCGGGAAGGGGGTAGAAATACAGGGACGGCGGGAGGCGGTGGTATCGAGGGAGAAAGACAAGGAATTCGAAACAGGAGACGATTAGACGAGGAAAACATCATGAGAGAAGATGTCGGAACCGGAAAAACAGGGACGAGAAACAGTAGCAGGAACAGGAACAGTACCAGCGACCAAAGCAACGCAAAACGACAACAAATATCCAAATGCATTTTGCTCCACCCAGACCATAAATCCCATTCATAACGCCATCATATGCACCCCTTTTACCCTCATCCCTCTCCATCATCCTCAATCCTCACCTACCCCAACGTCCGTCCCCCCACCCCAACAATCCCCATCCCCTCCATGCCCCCATGCCCCGCCGCCACATCCGCCGGCATCACCCCGCCTGTACTCATGCTCAGCGTCCCGGAGTTACTCAAACTGCGGTTCGCGCTACTAGAGCCAGATCCGCGCCCGGTGGTGGCGGGTCCGGCCTCGGGCGGCTTGGTGGAGGCCGGCTTGTTGTGCGTCTCGGAGTCCCAGGTGTCGTCGCTGAGCGCGCTGAGCCACCCGGGACCGAGGTCGGCGCGGAGGGCGGAGATTTTGCGGCGGTAGGCGGAGGAGGGGTCGTCAGTGGGGAGGGAATGGTGTGGGGAGGGTTGGGATTGGGGGGATTGTTGCGGGGGTTGTGGTGGTTGTTGCTGTAGTTGCGGCTGTGGTTGTGGCTGTGACTGTGACTGTGGTTGTTGCTGCGGTTGTGGGGGTATAGGAGGAGAAGCGGCGAGGAGTCGGGGAGGATTGGTAGGTGGTGGAGGCTGCGAAGACGGCTGAGTTCGTGGTGGGGTCTGCACGAACGTGTCGAGGGCGGGGAGAGCGGGTCGATCAGCCTTGGAGGTGGTTGCAGGATTCGTAGAGTCGGTGAGAGGGTCGTTATCTACATTACTACTCGCGGCAGGGGTGCCATGCGAGCGGAGCGGAAGAGGCGACGTGGAGAGGTCCGGGCTACCGCCGTATGCGGAGTCGATCGAGGAGATGTTCGGCGGCTGGCTGGGGTCGTGGGGCGCGTCGGTGGCGACACGCGAGGAGGACTCGGTGGGGATAGGGAGCGTCTCGCTCATTCCGCCGGCCTCGTTGCGGGAGAGCTCGACGATTCGTCTGCGGGTCCCTTTACGTCGTCGGTGGGATCCCGAGGAGAGGAGTTGCCCGTCGGAGCGGGTGCGGCCATGCGCGTATTTCGACGAGCGGCGGGTCGGCGTCTCGGGCATTTCGAGCGGTCGAATGGTCTCGGCTTCCTCGGGTCGTGGGGGGGTATCTTTTGGTGGAGGAATGGGTGGGGGAGGCATGGAGTCGACCACGCGTTTGACGGGTAGGTTCGGTGGTAATGGAGCGCGATCGACGAGCTGTTTCCGCTCCGAATAGCTCGGGAGGGTCGAGTCGATGATGATGTCTTCGATGAATCCGGGGGTGGCTCGGAACAGGTTGAAGATGGTGACGCGGTAGTTGCTGTGAGTTCGCGTAAATGGGTTGCGGTTCACGAAGAGTTCTTGGATCTCGGGCACTCCGGTCAAGCGGGCCAGTTCGGTCGGATCGCTGAGCTTGTTGTCCCGGAAGTCAACACGTTGCAGCGATAATAACCGTTCGATCCCAGCCAACGATCGAAGTCGATTGCCACGGAGATTGAGCGTCGAAATGGCCGGAAGGGGGTTTCTGAGGAGTGAATGCAGCGACCCGATCATGCAGTTCGAAAGGTTTAGAGCACGGAGCGCCACGAGTGATGACAAGGCATCCGGGATCTCGGTGAACAGGTTCGACGACAAGTCCAAGCTCTGTAGGGTATTCGCAACCGGAGCGAAGCTGGCGGCGTTGAGCGATGTCATCCCATTATCAGCAAGGCTCAGATGCCGTAGGAACCTCCACTTAGTCGATGGAAAGTAGTTCAGGGACAACAAGTTCGTCGAGCTTCCTCGGGGGGTACCAGAGGGAAGACTGGACCCTGAACTCCCGGACGACCGACGAAGAGTCGCAGTGCTATTCCGCCCGAAGTTGCTCGACGTGGGTCGAGAGCTGTGGCCGCCTCGCATAGGAGACACGCTCCGCTGTCGCGGTCGAGCCGTCCGTTGAGATATTGTCGATCCCGTCGAGCCGGTACGACCGATCGATTCCCGTTGTGGGCTCGCGACGGCCAGAGCGGTTTCGGAGCCCAACGAATTCGGAGTCGAGCCTTGCTTGTGCAGTTCGGCGCTCTTCAGCGCTGGGCTGGAGCCAGGGACAGGAAGAACGGGTGAGGATTGTCCCTTTGCGGAACGACGTCTCCGTCGGTCCATATCATCCAGGACGATGTTGATGAGGAGGTCCGCAGGGTCATCTACTCCGCCACGTTTTACGGTAAGGCTTCGTAGTTGTTCCGCCAAGCGGTCCCACCCATAGAACTGTCGGAAGTCGACGTCGTAGATCTCGAGGGCGCCGAGGTTCTTAAAAGCGAACAGCGGAACGGCCGAATCGAAAGGAAACTCTTCGTAGCCGGCGATAAGAGGCGCTTTGTGGTCGGGGGAGAGTCGAAGGCACGGAATCTTGGTGAACGCTGAGTATAGGTATCGAAGATCTTCCTTGATGGCTGCTTTCTGTTTTTCCGACTTGGAGTCTTTCCTGAACCCCAAGCTCGACCAGAACGATGACATTCCTGACATGACGCTCCTCATGCTCGAAACCGAATGGATCGAATCTCGGTCGGACGGTCCTCGTGACTTCTTTCTCTGTGCCTGGTTCAGGAACGAGACATAGTTCGTGGGCGACACGTCGGTATGGATATTCTCCAGCCGCACATTCATGGGCCCAACTTGCACCCCCAGTTCTTCAAATCGTGAGAGAAGGTAGAACAGATGGTGTGGAGTCAGCGTGAGTTTCGCCGGCTTGAGGTTGTAGGATGTGAAGCTTAGATATGGGAGGGACAGCGCCGACGCAAGCGAGGCGGACGAGGATTGAGGAGTGGTTGGCATGACCGGCATACTGCCAGTAGCCTGCGAACTCGATCCATGAGGCCGTTGGTTTCGCTGAAGTTGGAGGGCGTTTGCGAGAGCTTTCTCGTGCGTCCGTACGAATGACGCTAAGTTCTGTACGTGATGTTAATGTCGACGGTCTTTATCTATGAGAGCCTTGCATCTCCCGTTGAGTCCGCAGTCATCTGCAAAGGGGATTCAGCCGTACCTTTATGAAGATTTGCCCATCTTCGGTGTTCATCTTTTATCGCCGTGCAAGCGTCGCGCACATGGGAGGCGGCAACGAGACGATATGGAGTTGGAGAGTGTCTATTCGGAGGGAGTTGAAGAAGAAAGAGTGGAATGGATTCAGGGTCTATCGATATCGGCGGGGTATGAGGCCGCAAAAGGAGCGCGAAGTTCGAGAGGAAGGCGAAAAGAGGCTAGAGGTGACCGCCTGAGATACCGAAAACTGATCAACGTGAGCAAACCGGCCACAATATGGTCAGATCTTCCAACACGACGTAGTGGAGGGTAGAATGGTGGCAGAAGCCGGTAAAGATTGGCTGTTTGGCTCCACCAAACAAACCTATCCGACAAGGAGATCGTCAATACGTACACGCCACAAGTCAAGTGAAGGGAACCCAAAGGCAAAGGAAGGACTAGAGAAGTTAATGGGATGTAACGGCGATGCAATGAGATGCAATTGAGGTGATGGGATGCACTCGTTTCTCAGCAGCACCACGCCGTCGAGATATGTCGAGGAGGAGGGAGGAGGAAGAGGAGGGGAATAGGGATGGTGGACGGTGATATCGGATTGGACTGGGGGTCAAGGAAGAATAATAATATGGCTGCCGGTGATGGGGACTGGACGATGTGGTGCAGCCGTGCAGGTGGTCAGTGTGGCAGCGATATGGATGGGCCGATGGAGAGAAGACTGGGGGAGTTGGGATGATCCCCTGTCTGCTGTCCCACCCGCGATGCTCAATACGGGCAATACCAACTGATGAACAAAGAACCGTCGAACAATCGGTTCAAAGGTTCAAAGAGGATCGACTGAAGACTGAGGGGTGGCGGATCCGACGATGGAATAGAATCGATCTGCAATTGAGTGGCTTGATTCGATAACCCTTTCGACTCCTCCTCGACGCGAGAGAGCGAATCTCGCAGGATGCGTCGATGCGGGCAACTTCGCACGGAGAACCAATGGAGGTGCACGAGAGACCGTGAGGGCTGGATTCTGAGTGGATTGGACGTATGCAGCCGCCCACACCCTCAAGAGCAAAGACCTTACTATTACGCAGGAAGTACAGGATGCACGCTTGAAATTCGCTAATAGGTACCCCCAAGTCCTCGCTCGAGCAGGGTCTTGCACCGAAATGGCGTCGTCTAGACGTCTCCCTGCTCAACAAGTCGACAGACACACGATATTTCTCGACTATCTCGGGCACCCAAGAGGCTAGGACGGTTCGTTGCAACAGGGAGATTGCGCTGGATCCGAACGGACGGGATCGTGCCGTGCTGGCGGCCTGGCGCGCTATCCTTTGTCTCCCTCCCTGGACGATAGCCACGGTAGTTAACGGCTAGACTGGGATTGAGGGAACCTCGAGACTATGGGGCATGGAATATGGATATCAAACGGTCGAGTGATATTGGCCTGACACCAGCGATCATCGGACAACAGCATTCATGTCCGTCAGGAGAGATTAGATAATAGAAGGGAATAGACGGAGTTGATGAGCATAAGATTATCAGGACTTGATCTCGTCCATTTGGAATGCGCCATACAGAGCACGGTAATTATTCTGAGCATATGAGGCGGCTGACGGGATCTGCATTTGAGGCCGGTCGGTCCGGAACATCAGCAAAGGATTGGATGAATTGGATCGTTGAAGTTGGAGCCTTGGAGGGGTTTGCAGTTACGCACAGCATGCAGAGTGGTCTGGTGTGAAAGAAAGTTTGATATGAAGCTGTTGAATGGTCAGCCATCCGATGCGCGTTCGGACTCCTTCAGCGTCAATGCCTCAAAGGTTTCATTATTCATGTTCATGTCCAATTGAAGCAACTGCTGTTTTACCCCTCCAGCTACATTGAAGCGAGATGCACAGTGTTGCGAGGAGAATCCTATTTCAACATCGTTATCGTCGTCCTCTTTGTCGAGGATTGAGTTGTCAACAGATATCTCACACCTCATAACCCATTCTCGATTCCTTTACTATCACAAACCCTATATTCTCCTTATCCCCAAACCGTCCATCCATATTTCTTCTTGGACCACTTCCACCCCACTCTCATCACCAACGTAATATCCAGCCCTGACCCACATGATGCCACTCCCTCCCTCTTCGCGTCTCGTCATGGGGACCCCTCACCAGTGTTGATAACCCCAGCGGGCGCCCATCCAATCACCAGGCCGGAGTGCATCATCACCCGCATTGGTGGTGGCCACTGGCGGCGTTTGGTTGCCAGAGCCTCTGTCTGCATTTGTGCAGATGCATGAACACTTTGGAACACCAATCTCACCAGGAATCCAGCCATGGCTCCACACCGCCTTCTGACTTCTGTCTGACGGCCCGTCATCATCCAAGTAAAGACCAAGTTGGACGTCGAGATGCATCAATTGCGCTGAGACGTGCAGAACTGCAGATGCAGGGCGTATCATCAATATCGGACTGCTAGGCCAATCCGGTCAGTGAATCCCTTTGTGCATTATTCCTCATGGGATATCAATTCTATTCCGTAATACAGCTCAATGTAATGAAGCTGGCCATATGATTCAGCACTTGCCACTGGTGGTGTATTCTGGGATTTCTAGCTGGAAAACAGGGCTAAGTAGAGTCAAGTATTCCTATCCTATCTTAGCGCAACATCCAACACCATCTGATCCATCTCGGGGGGGGCAACTTATGTCATACCCGACCACGGCGGCGCTTCCATCCGAGAATACGGGGTGATGAGCCGTGAGGCTTCACAACGCGTCTTAGTCTGGTCAGCAACGAGATGCCAAATCTCACGCATGACACCAGATATGCGCTAGGGGCAAATCCAACTCCAAGCCAACAGCCCACACCACATCGGATGCGCGGCAACTTACATCGACCAAACACTCTAGAGATGCGGTGCAACCGGAAGGCAATTTTAATGAGTAAGACAAGTATTAAGGCAAAAGGCTGCGGACTCACTCGCGATCGTCAGGTTACTCCGGTAAATGGCATTTCTAAAGGTCATCACATGGGCTTGCATCACAAGGTCCAACCTACAAAGGGTCCAGTCTAACTTGAAGCTTTTTGCGCATCCGAGACCCTGAGGGTTGGATGATCGATCATGGATGAAAAGATACCGTGCACCTAATCCTCTAACCCACGCGGAAGATTTGGATTCCCAGGCTCATCCTTTCACAAGACCAGGCCTCCCGGCTCCTGCACGCACCTTCTTTGAACCGAACCACCGAAATCGGACTGCACGAAACGGCTTGGGTGCTGGATATTATCATCGTTTCTTTATTCTGTCTCCTGCTCGACGTTTCGTACGGCGTGGATGCCGCTAGGAATCAGTACAGGTAGTTTCTCCAGAGCCAGATGCCTACGAGATCTATGGTACACTACCCCCGCGAACAACTTGGAAGTCCATGATCAGTGGATATTCGAAATGTGCGAATATCTGCACTAATGTATCCATCGGCTCATCTTCACGTCGTCCTAGCAACTTCACGACACCATCTATCTACGCTCTCTGTGCTGAGCATTCATGGTTGCATATCTTTCTCGTCTGTCGAAGATTCTCGTTTCATTTGAAATCACCAGGCCAATGGTGCTGTACCCGACGCGCAGCAAGCGAAACGAGGTGGCCAATAACTAAGCCCTGCCAAATACTGTGCATCACATCGCACCAACCCCCAATCGTCGTGCGGTTATCGCGCTCGAATGAATGAACTGTTGCCCCTCCATGCCCCTCCTGTCTCGAAGATGCATCTCGCCTGCAGCAGACTCACCACCTCGCCCAATCTATCCCCACGCTAATGAAACCTTGAGACCCTATCCTGTCGCGCAGACCAATTGCGGGAAACCCTCCATCCAACAATCGTCCCACTTGCCTGTGAACGTCTGCAACTCGAAGTAGGAGGTACATCATGACACCGCGCCCGACGACGATCCCCTCACCATGACCGACTATCTGGCGCTTGCGACTCATCTGAACCAGAAAACTTTTGCCTACCCTTTCCAGTCGCCTTCGTTCAGCGATGGAAGTCCTGAAAGTCAGACCCTTCCCCCGCCCGCCCCACTCTATGTTATTTCTGTTACACAAACCCCACCCCACGATTCCTCTTTATAGAGTATAGGCAACTCAAGCCCTGCCACCACCCCAGGATATCGCCCCCCTCTACTGTATTTAGCCTCTAGATCTGCTCCGCGCCAAGGCTGAAGGCCGATGATCGTGTCTACTTCCAGTCCCGCTAAATGATTCTTCGAGAGGCCACCACCCGTGTGTTTCCGAGAGATTGGCGGGACATCGCTGGATATATACGGGTGATGAACGGCTTCGCCACAAGAGGGATGCGTGGGAAAGGAGGAGATCTGGGCGATCGACGAAGGGATTGGAAGGATCTCCGAGTGTAACCGGCACATCGACGACATCGAAGGGAGATCTTTTGTCGAATGATTCTCGCCTCTCGGGATCGAAAGAACATATGTCAGTGACGTGCAACGGCTGACGACGACGAGGCGACCATCCAACATCCATATATTCTGATATCCAAGCCTTCATGCATCCGGTAAGCGTGTATCTTAGTCGCTCAGACCCTGGACATATCTTGATTGCCTTCCCGGTTGGGTTTTGCACGCAGCCGCTCTCGGTGACATCGGCACTTGGAAGTATGCCTAGGCGCCACAACGCCGCTCACCAAGATCCAGGACGGATCTCCGTTGGAGTGATCTGCTCGGTGTGACGTCGCTCGCTGTTACAGTACAACGGTCAACGGGTGTTCAGAAAGCAGGGCAGAACCTGATGGTGAAGTACCCATTGTAGCCACCGATCTCGCTCCCTTCGTCGACCCTCGGGGGTATCTCGAGTACTCATCGACGGTGATGCTCCAGCATGCACGACATATGGCTAAGTATGCATTCAATATACTGACCTCTAGTCCATATAATTGTTTCGCATTTATAGACAGTACTCTATATATCGGCTCCTTCAACTGAACTCCCCTGCAGATATTCGGTACACGACTGCCTACTCTCTATCCTCCCTTTTAATAACTTCCACAGCACTACCACCAGAGTTCCCCGGTCTCAATCCGGATATATTGGCGGTATGGCTAATATACCTTTAATCCCTACTCCCTACAGTGCGTAGAGTTATCTCTCCTCACCCACCCAGTCCCTGACTCGGCCAGAGTATGAAACTCGACTGGTACCGCCCCAAGCCTCGACCTCACAGCATTCATCACGATTGGTGTTACCCATCGTGGCGGTGAGCAAGCAACACGAACCGAGCACCTGGTACGACTCTCTATCAACCACATGTGAGCCGTTTGCAAGGCTCTGGCGCAATTTCCCGATGTCGTGTACCGCTCCTGTATATCCGTTGTTCCCCGAATGATAACTCCGATTGCTCTGCAGAGTAACTCGCACGCTTTTATTCGATTGTGCTTCCATCAACGCGGTCATGGTCATCAAATGGGGAAATGCATGCACATGTAGATGCGAAAGACCCCCCTTGCCGTATAGAGAAGAACCGCCGATGATGCATCGAGAGAGATGGTGCCGGTCAGTCTTCACCGACTCACTTAGATGGTAACATTGGATTGTTTGTTGGGAAAAGGAAGGGGTTCTGGTGACGAAGTTTGGCTCGTTCAATGAGTATGAGCGTCAGTGGTTCCACGAGGCTGTCCGTATGTCGGTCATCATCAGTGCGTTCAGTTCGTATGAATCGGTTTTGCTCCATGGCAAGGAGTCTGCTGAAAGCCCCCGTCGCTTTGGGCTTGTATCCCCTCCGTAGGATCCTGAGGACCTGAATCATGATGGTACAGATCGCCCCTACTATGTAAGTTCTGTCGTAAGGTCTCCTATCTACCGTGTTTTGTTCGCTTCTTGTACCATACTCCAACGAGTCTCCTATGCTCTGTACTTCACACTATTGATATCGATATCAAAAGAGCTAGGGGAAATATATGGTGCGGTAACCAGACGGCCGGATGTAAGAACGATCCTTTCACCTGCGTATTAGGATTCACCCCTCTTCCCCCCTCTTTCCCCCAAACAGGATCGTGTATATATTTATTGATTGTAGCTCTCTTTACATAAAGCCCTGTGTAGTCTAGCTGGCGTTACTACCAATCTTATTAAAAACTTGGCGAAGGGGGAAGTTAATGAGACGTTCTCCAATCTGACCCGGGAGGGGCGGCGTGGCCATTACCAATCCTATAAAAAATTGGCGAAGGGGGGAGTTAATCCAACCGGACCCGGGGGTGCGGTGTGCAATCCAACCTTCAGATCCCGCTTGGACTACTTTTTATTCATTTTTTCTGCAGAGTGATGATGGTGATGATGATGATGATGATGATGATGATGATGATGATGATGATGGGACGGTTGGTCACAGCAGCAGCAGTGAGAAAAATGGCGAATATTCTCTACGCGGATATGTACCGTGATGGCTAGAATGCCATGCTGGATATTAGTGCCAAATTCTGGTCCAGGGGAACGAACCAAAAGTGGATTTGGCTCCAGAAAGGGTTGAAGTATGGACATGATGCTGAACATCAAATCCAGTATGGCATTCGTAGACAGGAAAAGATATAGACATATGAAGCCGAATTATTTTCTTGACAATGTTTGTACAAGTTTTCTTAATCTTCATTTTCAGTCGTGGTGTCTATTTTGAACCTGTTCGTCATATCTTTATGATAGCCGGAGCCCCTGAAAGCATTGAATACACTGAGTTGGTTTCTCAAGGCCCTGAGGATTCAACATATCTCACCGATATCCTTTTCAGCATTCACTGCCTAGTGTGTGATCATGCAAATGAAATGTGCATCTTGAGGAATCAGTTCCATTTTTGCTTTGTTAGGCTCCTTCATTTCAGCAGATTCCTTGTTCAGTGCCTCCTTCATATATTCGCATTTCCTCATCATCTTTTTGATTGCAGTTTTGAATGCAGCTCTGAATGGAATATTGGATTGGATATAGAGCAATTGGACCACCCGCTGGATCAGATATCGAGGCAGTGGTCTGTTCTCCAGTGACTCAGTGAGTCACGAATCAAACTGTCTGAGAAATCATACAAAGCACTGTGCTTCATCACAGACTCTGTATCTCGTACTCCTTGGCACAGGAAGTCCAGCGCCGGCGTGTAATACTTTGAAGCTAGAGATTTCGGGATATCAGGGTCGGTAGGTATAAGTACGGTGCCGAGATTCGGCATTCCTAACATAACCTTCGAATAAGGCGGCATGTAAAGGTGCCATTTGACTTCCAGTGCTGGTGCTGGGGTGCTGGGGGGAATATTGGCTGGCCGTTTCACGATCAGAATTGGGTCTAGAGGGCCGAGCTACAAGAGCAGGCGTTAGTGCCGAGTAGGTCTTACAACGTCTAACACGCATAAGGTACTTAAGTAGAGCAGTGTAAAACTGAGAAAAAGCTAGAATTCTAGTGATAGTGCTTTCAAAGTGACCAAGCGATTTGGGAACAAGTACTTCGAGACATACCTCAAAGAGGGACGATTGCCCTGCATCCCTATGTCCCTCTTTGATTGTCTCGCCTACAGTTGTGTCTTGAAGATGTTCAGACGCCTACAGTTTAGGGCCTTGCTCGTTGCCCTGATCTTGTACTTCTTGGTTCTCCGCTGCCGCTGTATGCGCAGGGCTCCTCCCTCGCTCTCAGGTTTTGTTCCAGTTCCAATATCAGACTCTCGGCTGTCTCCTCTCCCGCTTGTTGTGCCATCAACACCATGATCAGTTTCTTCACTGTTTTTTGAGCTGGACACTTGAGCTTCCGGTTCGTGGGAGGCACAGTTCCAACCTAGAGGGAGATCAGCCGCCCCCGACGAAGACCCAAGTCTTCCCTCGTTCGATTTTGGTGATCCCAGTTTCCTTGGTAATAGTGTTGTAGCTTGAAGAAGGTTGGCGATAAGGCGTGTGTAGCCCGGCAGAGGTTTATATGCCCCCTTATGATGACTGACATAGGAAAATATGGTCAAGAAAGAGTCAATGAGTAGAATGGATAAGACCGCTGGAGAAGCCAATAAATTATGACCAAAAGATAGGCAAGGTTGGAATTAATGAAATTCGACAACGACTCTTTGCTTTTAGCATAAGAGGGAAAGAAATGGCACTAGCAAGACATGGAAGCTAGAGACCGATATAATCTTTACGCCCCTTCAAGCGTCCACGAATGATACTCCCTTAGATAAAACTAGAAAGGTAACCCAAGGATAGATTGATGAGTGATGCATTAAAAAGGAGCAAAAAGAAAAAAAGAGTGGCCTCCACGGAGGAATCGAACGTCCATCCCAGCGCGGTAAATCTCCTGTCCCGGCCTACCGTCCCGGGATAACTGCTATTTACTGGCTTGACCATCTTAGCTGCCTTGAAGGCAAGTTGGTTTAATTGATTGATATGTAAACTTAGGCGAATATGACCCCTTTCATGTTAATCTTGAAAACTCAACAAGTCAGTTCGACTCCCTCACTCCTCAAGCCATTGCAATCGCCTGCCACTTTGGATTGACACTCTTCCATTTGTTCAATAGTACGACATCATCGCACAGTTGCACTCGATATGCTATGCCATCCCGATACTCAATCAGCATCACAGACATCACCTCCTCATCAACCTCATCAATCTCGTCCTCACCCTCTAAATATTCTCGCCTGCTCTTCCTTGACAAACTTGTCATTCCCGTATTTACGACGATGAAATCACCCAATTTCGATTGTTCAACTTGATAAAACTCAGGGAGCACAATTGTTCCTATCTCCTCCAAAGAGACAGGATTTCGAATAATGTGACCTTCGTTTGGCAGTTTTGGATCTAACGATATAAGAGTCTCCTCGGCAATAAGAAGCTTTGCTGTCATTGTCAGGAAGCAGATCGTCTGCGAGACCACTGATCTTAAACTTTGCCGGCTGATTTTCAGTTGCGATGTATATTGAGCTCCATTTATCGCAACGGGAGAGAGCGTGAGTGAGAGGTGATCTTTCGCAGGGTCAAAACTAAGCGATCTCTTAGCCACAGAGGACGAAGATGGACTCGTCGATACTCTGTTTAGAAGCTGAATTGAAATGCGCTTCAGTGGTCTGAAAGCTGGCTTGCGATATCGTGGCCATTCCTCGGTCTGCCCACCGTACTCACTGGAGCTTCCAGGCTGGCTTTCAATCAAACGTAGGGACGGGGAAAGATCCCCCTTCGCCCAATCCAGGCGATGGAAGGAAATGTGGAAGTTGGTACGTCTCGAACAAGCCTCCTGAAAGGAGACTGGATATTTCTCTGGACTTTTCCAGCCCAGGAATGACCAGGTTGGGAATTCTATTCGTCGCTGAAGGGTCCGTGGATCCTCAAATCTCCACAGCAGTCCTTCACCAAAGATCAAGGACGGTATACCCGAAAAATGAGGACCGAGTCGCGGCTTTAGATTGGACAAGATCCCTTCTAAGGCAAACAAAACATCCTCATCGTTGGTGAGGTCACGCTGGGAGTAGACGGTTATGGTGGACTTGTACCCAGACGTCGGAAATGGATCGGACATTGACCTCCTGTATTTGGCGTGTCCTGGCTGCTCAAAAGACTTGTGTCCCTCACGGCTGTGCTCTTCAAGATATAATTGGGGAAGACCGAGGGCTTCGGACTCGAGGATCGTATCCTCCTGCCAAACTGCACTCTGGCATTGATAAAATGCTTGGCTTTCGGTAAAGATAAGGAGCCGCGTTGAGAAGATCTTCTCTTGTAGTGTCCAGCCGCGACTTTCCCACGGTAAATTTCCGATAGCTTGAGCGAAAGGTTGCGCACTGGAAAAGTGAAGGTCTCCATGGGTCACCTCCTGTTGAACTGGAGACCTAGGGTGCGATCTCATGCCGGGCAATCCGGTTTCGGCGTTTGGCATGCCGCTCACTATAGTGAGTTGAGCATTGTCATAAATCTCGTTCATCAACTTCAAGTGATTCTTGAAGGCGCTCTCAGCTCGTTCCTGGACGATGCACAGAGCGTCAATCCAAAGATACTGAAAGCCCAACCGCTGTGCAAGCTCAATCGCGTCTCGGAACGTCGCGGGCACTTCAGTCCGAGAGGAGTCCAAAGCATGGGGCGTTGTCAACATCGGATATGTATCTTTGTTCAACAATAGCCTTTTGCAATCGCCCCAAACATAGCTCAGAGCAGCATATCTGGAGGTAATCTCTAACTCCACAACGCATGCTTTCTGAGTATCGATCAAACGGAATGGAAGGGCAAGCGCCTCAGCAGACGGTTCCTGGGAAGAGTGAGAGTGTTTCGTATCGCAGAGATCTAACCACTCTTGGACGAGGCCAAAATCTAGGCTCGGTTTGACTCGTCTTCCACAACAAAGGGACGATAGCCCAGGGGGACGGAGCGGAAGGACGAAAGCTGATTTGGTTGATTCCGTCCCTCCCAAGCCATCATCGTCCCCGAATACTGTCAATTCGAGCCTCTTCAAAGGAACATATTGAGCTCGGTCCCAATAAGAGCCTATGGCAGTTGACATCGCAAGTATAGTACTCTCTGGACTCGGATTGTTGGCGCCATAGCTGGAGCTTGGATAAAAGATCCTCAAAATAAAGTCACAGAATGTGCAGGACGATCGACGAGAGAGGAGGGTCTTCAAGTCCAGATCGGCATGTTCGCTGCCATACCGGTGTCGTGATTCTAGAGCCTGCTCTACAAGGGACTGACAGCTCTGACAAATGCCGACCATTTCATAACGCTGACTTAAAGCTCAAGCAGACAAGAATAAAAGGATAACCGTACAAGATGCCATCAAACATGAGAACAGGACGTCAAGGATGAGGACAAAAGCCTAGGAGGAACCAGTACACTCATGTTGAAAGCATGTTGATCCTGCTGCCTACTGGTATTAAAATTGATTTCAACCAGGCACTCTGAACTTCCCAAAACCTAGACTGAGAAAGCTAAGCTGTACCCACCCAGGTACATTATCTAGCAAGCGGCCAGGGCAAGTGAAACACTGAGGCTGTGCAATTCCAAACGCAATGCGCGTGGACACGAACAAGCAACCGAGGACTTGGTGCAACAGTACGCGTAAGGAATTCCGGTGCACAGAATGTGTCATTCGCGCCGTGTTCTATTTATCAAATCCCATGTACAAATATCAGACAAGAGTTTTGGGGCAACATGCTTCCCAAATTACCAGATCCATATTGGATCGCCAAGACCCAGCTGTTCAACAACATGCGCCTGCAAATGCATATATGATGGCCCCAATCTCGACCGTGCTGCGCTTTATATCGCAAACGACACCACTATGCCGGCCGGCCGATACTCGAGGAATCCGAGAAACCCATCAATCGTCTATGTCGCTTTCAGCGATCTCGTACTGCTCTAACTTTTGTCGACGTTCCTCGCCCATTTCCTTGTATGTAGCCCAACTAAGCAGAAGGAATGCGAAAATGATCAGAAGACCGCCTCCGATAGCAGCCGGAGTGAGAGGCGACTTCAACGGCTCCGGGAGGAGCTCGTCTATAATAGCAACGATGAAGATCGTGAGTAGTGCAGCCACCGATGACAATACCGGCGATGTCAGGCTGATCAAGACAAGGAAAGAGCCGGAGAATACTGAGATCACATTAGCTGATGATCTTGCCCCAGATTTCAGGATTTCCACGTTTGACGAGAACATACCTGCATTTGACAAAACGCTGATAGCCATCATCCAAGCAGCCTCGCCTCGAGGCAGTTCAAATTCTTCCAACCCAGTCATATGGAGGATCGGTAAGGGTATCCAAAGGATACAAAGTGTGAAGACTCCAATGCAGCTACCGAAGGTGTTGGCGAAAATCATGCCGCGCCCGGGACTCGTGCTATCAGGAGGACAGGCAACCCTTTTGTACAGGACTTCATAGAAGCCGTAGAGGACGCTTCCCAGACCGATGATGAGGTTACCCAACGATCGATTCTTCGGTTCGTGATCGGGCAGCTGCGTGTCGGGACCTCCAGTTCCACCACCTCCTTTACTTCCATGTTTCCCAGGAGCCTGCCCACCGTACGCAACGACTAGCACACCGGCAATCGCAATGGCTACAGCTAGGACCTTAGACCACCGGAGCTTCTCGCGCAAGATCGGAATACTGAAAGCATAAGCAAAGAATGCGGAGCAGTTGTAGATCGCGGTCAGATCGCTCGCCGTTGTTAGATCCACCGCTAGATACCAAGTACCCCCGGCGACTGTGAGTGCGGAAGTTACAAAAGCCGTCGTTCGGATCATATACGGGACTGGGGACTTGGCGACCTGGTAGGGATTGAGTCGCAGAGTCTGGTGTTCAACCATCTGACCGGTTTGCCGGAGTATTTGTACATGCCGTTTCCAGAACACGTTCCATGGCATATTCCATTTCTGAAGTCTCAGAATGAGTAGCTGTGTTGGCCAAAGGAGAGACCATGATCCGTGGGTCAAGTACCTAATACGAACGCCCTGTCAGGTTTGGATTGCCTGCTGGGGCCTGGGAGGGGAAGCCGGCTGGAACTTACAGCATGCAATACGCTTTATTCCAATGCAAATTTGTCTGAATATACACAGCCGTCTCGGTCTGCACCGCAAAGCTGATCAAGCTAAGCAATAGGAAAAATCCAGCGTACGTATACCGGGTCCTGGTCGCTTGCTTTGCGGCAACCTCGGGGTCCCGTTCATGGAAGGTGGACGTCCGACTTCTAGCTGGCGGCGGAGGAGAGTTGTAGACAGCCTGCGATTCTAGATTCTCCTCGGAAAGCAACGGTTGACGCGATCGACCCTCCGAACGGGTTCGCTGCGAAGAAGGACGAAGATCGGAAGGCATATCGGCGATGGGGTGGAGGGGATCGAGTTCACCCCCCCAGGCATCGAGATCGAAGTCGCTATCCGAGTCTTCGCTCTCTGCGGCCGATATGGGCTTCGGATCTATGATTCTTCCCGCAGTGTGAGTTCCGTCCGTCGCTGTGACTTGACATTGAGAGGAAATCGGTGGATTCGTACCACGCTCCCAGTCGTCAGAATGATTATGAAATGTGTCGGAATGCCCAGGTGTCACCCCCTTTCGAGCAGAACCGTTATGGCGGTCGTGAACCATATGAAGTGAGATGTAGTATGAACATGGGACAAGACAAAGCTTCTGCAGATATCCACGACTAAACTGTATAGTGCAGTGTTGGTTGAAGCAAATCAAAGAAGGGGTGCCGAGTCTCCGAACTTCCCGGTGTGGTGTACGTGTAGTATGGATACCAGTACATTCTCAGCCGTGCTGATCATCTGGACGCAGGGGTCATCTCCAATCGTCACACGCACCGCTCCAGCGCGAGACCGCTAGGAAATCCGTATCTAACACCTGGAAACAGTAGCTAATTAACCACCCTCTGAAGTAACTTCGAGCTTGGTACCATAGCCCTGCCGAATTAAGATGGAATCTTGCATCATCGCCGCTACTGACGTGGACCAGCGATCCCCAACTGCATCTTACTACGTACTCCGCACTGTGACTCCAATCTCAACACGAGCGCTCCTGCGAGCAAGAACACCCCCAAGCCGAAAAGCTCTCAGATAGCTTCAATTGGTCTCAATCTGCGGGTGCTAGTTACTATATTAAGTAGCCGGTAGCTGCTATCTATCCGAATTCGGAGAGCTCATCATAGATTACGTCCCAACTCCGCTGAGCATAAGTGCATAATACATGTGTTATCCCGACCATCCAAACCCGAAAGTATAAAAGCATCGAATGCCCCCATCGCCCCCGCACCACCCCCATTTTCCCCTGTGAAAGTACCATCGTCGATATTACACTTGCAAAATGCCTCTTGTTGCTAAGCGGCCGAAAGACCGGGTTATCCTGGGCCTGATGACCTTTGGGCCAGATGAGAGTCAAGGCGCCCGCGTGACGTCTCTCGACGACTTCAACGAATGCTTGGACTATTTCCAAAGTCAAGGCTATAACGAGATTGATACAGCCAGAACGTACGTAGGGGGAAAACAGGAAGCATTCAGTGCCGAAGCCAAATGGAAAGAGCGTGGATTGACTATCGCTACCAAGGCGTATCCCTCCCAGCCAGGCCTGCACAAGCCGGAAGTCCTGACGAACACTTTCAACAAGAGCTTGTCGGAGCTGAAGTCTGATAAAGTGGATATCTTTTACCTTCATGCTGCGGATAGGAGCGTCCCGGTCAGTGAGCCGCAAATCAAATGTGTCCAGAATATGAAGTGCATACTAACATATAATCAGTTTGCGGAAACCCTAGAAGCCGTCAATGAACTCTACAAACAAGGCAAGTTTGTGCAGCTAGGTCTAAGCAACTACACTGCCTTTGAAGTTGCGGAGGTTGTCCTGACATGCAAGGCAAATGGATGGGTGCGGCCAACGATCTATCAAGCCATGTACAATGCAATCAGTAAGTGAACCCCAAAGACTGTTCTTACGTCTTCTGACAGTAATAGCGCGCTCAATCGAGGCTGAGTTGGTAGTTGCATGCCGTCGCTATGGCCTCGACATTGTGGTTTACAACCCCCTGGCCGGTGGACTCTTCTCTGGCAAGTACAAGACCAAGGAGATTCCAAAGGAAGGACGATACAGCGAAGCAGGCGGGAAGATGGGCTCGAATTATCGCAATCGATACTTCAAGGATTCAATCTTTGACGCGCTCCGCATCCTCGAGCCGGTGGTGCAGAAGCACGATCTGACCCTTCTCGAGACCGCCTTGCGATGGGTCGTCCACCACTCGGCCCTCAACATCAAGGACGGAAATGATGGCATCATTATCGGCGTGAGTAGCATCAACCAATTGAAAGGCAACCTGGCCGACCTCGAGAAAGGCCCTCTGCCAGAGGAAGTGGTCAAGGCCCTTGATGAGGCATGGCTGATCAACAAAGCGACGACGGCCAACTATTGGCACCTTGATCTGAAGTATACGTATGACACACAGAAAGCGCTCTTTGGCTGAGGACTTTGATACATTTATGGAACGTAAGTGCCTCCTGCAGCGCTGTATACGGACAGCAACCCGATGATCCTGTCCAGTCCCTTGCATAAACATCCGTGAAACTCGTCTTGTGACTTCATAACCATCACATCACCACACAACATCCACGAAGAGCTTTGAAAAGCTTCGGACCCCCCTTTTTCACTGCTTCCTCAACATGACTGTACTGTTGCTGCTGGTGGGCCTGCCCATGATGTTGTTGAGCATGTGGTTGCTGATATCCTGCTTGTGCTTGGCCATGATGTTGAGAATGTTGAACATGTTGCTGCTGGTGCCCTCCTTGTGCATGCCCGTGTCCACTACTGGCCCCTGGATGGCCAGGTTGAGGCAAGATGGCTGGTCCACCTGCCAGATTAACATAAAGCCGCCCTTGGTTCTGTTCAACTTGGAATTGGAGTCCCTCTTCTCGAAGCAATTCTTCTACAGCCTGCCTCAGCTTTGGTATGTGGCCAGTAGAGTGATTCCCTTTCCCAACAATGCTGCAAAGAACGCATTAGTCCTATCCTTGCCAATGGGTAGCAACCCATGGATAGATAACTTACACATGCAGATGGGTTTGATTCCGCCGTCGGTCGACCGAAATGCGTTCCCGCAAGATCTGCTCCGCTTCCTGCACGTATTGACCATGCAGATCTATCTCGTCCCCTTGTACTCTTCCCGGCGCGTTGTTCTCCCGGAATATAAACTCCGACGCTTGTTTATTATATTGCTGTCCCTTCTTCTCGTGATCATCGGCCTGCCGATGTAGTCGGTCCTTCTCTCCATAGTCGCGTCGCTGTCCCGCTTCCCGGGCGTCGCGTCGCAGTTGGTTTTCTCTATCGAACTCTCGTCGCGCAAGGTCTCGAAGTCGGTCATATTCTTGTTCGGAGTCTCTGTTTGCGTCGTGATTGAATGCTGGCGTTCAAGTTCCTGTTAGCGCTTGGGTCCCGATGGCGGCATTTCGTCTCAAGGCTGGGGACTCACCTCTGCCTCCCAACTGTGTAAACGAGTCCAAATTGTGTGCCATTGTCGGGAAACGAATAGTGTATATTGTTTACAAGCTTGATATGTACATTGAAGCGAAACGAATGCAAAAGACTAATCAGTTGGAAGGTAACGATTGACGAGGAGCGATCAAATAGGTCGGCTATCCTATTCCGCCGTTCTCTGCCACGACATGTTGCCAGCGCGAAGTCGTCCAATCAATTCAGGGTCCACACCGAGGTTTCAGTATCTCGAGTTCTCGACTGCTTGTGTTCGTACCAGATCGATTTGAAGGTAAGTCCAAATATATCAGTCTAATCTGAGTCCGAAGACCGGGTGTGTTTTATATAGATTCGGTTTTTAACGACGCAATGACGTGAAAGAGTTTATGGCTCCGGAGTCACCGAGTCAGGAGTCCCTCTTTTACCCTAGCCGCGACGACACGTTCGGTCTGCATAGAAAAGCAGTTCGAGATGATAAGTGCCAGTAACGGAGACGCCGATATCCCTTAGCTTAAGAGTTCCATTCTGGACCATCGTGGCGGCTTGCCTGATATCCCCTAATTCTTACAAGAATTTGCCTCCTACTCGGAGCCCCTTGAACATGACCAAACCTACGGTATTGAACTGGTTGGCGATACGACCCTTGGACGGATGCAAGCACCATCTGTTCATAGGAAATTGACAGCCTGTTCCCATCCCAAAAGGCATCTGGACAGCGACGCGTGGGTCTTCTCCGGAGATTTCGCCTAGTGCCCATGCCTCCATTTCGTTAGGTTGTGTCCATCAGGCTAGTTCGATGTGCACTACTATCATCTGGATGTGGTTTCTGAGTAGGGGGTTGACTTAACTACAATCAAGCTATTTGGAAGTCCAAGCCATAATGAGGTAGGATAGGAATGACATATTTTCTAAATTTCATCAAATGAATGTAGTTGGGTCAGGAATAGGTGTGCCACCCAAAATCGTAACGAAGGGCTCAATTGCTGTGTACCCCTATGTGGACTAAGAGAAAGAGGATGGCTCAAACTATACCCATTGTGCAAAGTTCCAGTGAACTGCATCTTGCATAGTAACAAGAAGGGATGAGTGAGGGATATGCTATGGTTTGAGGCATCCTATGTAGTTGTAAATAGTCCTGTAAAGGGTGGGACTACGCAATTCAAAAATCGCAAGTTTCGGCGATTAGATTAGCGAGCTTCTCCAAAAGCTGTGCATCTTCAGAGTTGAACCCGTTCAACTCACTGCAATCAATATCGATGATCGCAACAACCTACACCATAGTCAGTCACAAGTACTGTCATGCTTCTACATTGGACCAGGGAATCTCCTCTGCCATACCTTTGAGTTCTGAATGATGGGAACCACGATCTCGCTCTTACTGTTAGAATCGCACGCGATATGACCAGGGAATTCATCCACATTGGGAACCACTTCCGTCATCATAGTGGCAGCGGCAGCGCCACAGACACCTTGCCCGACCTTGATGCTTTGACAAGCAACATGGCCATGGAACGGACCCAGAATCAGCTCCTGGTGATTGAGTGGATTGATAAAATAGAAACCACACCAGTTGATGGCAGAGACAGGTCCATCAACAGACTTTAGGGCGTGATGCAACAGTGAGGATGCGTTCGAGAGATTACTGGAATCAACTTTAGCATCAGTCCCGGAAGAGCGGATTGATCAGCAATCAAGCACCTACCTGACCTACATATATTAAATGAGCAGATATTCATCTCTAGTGTTCGGATATATGCTCACCCAATTTCTTTGCCCAGCAAACAAAGCTTCCGCCTCCTCTAACACTCGCGCATAGGCTTGTGCCTTCGACAGGCCTTGCTCGAATGTTGATGCCTCCGCATGATGAACCTGAGTCAGATGCCGTTAATAATCTTGATATAGCCTAGTAGATTCCACACAGACAAACCATTTTGAAAGGGCTCCAATTAATTAGTATATTTCGCTGATGAAACCGTTTCGCGTGTGAGATATTCAGCTATTAGGCATTCGAAAGCACGATATTTGCACGTCATGTCACGTGACAACGCGTTGTCTCGTGTTGATTCACTTTTGGGCCTTGCACCGGCATGAGACGGTGATGCACCTGCGACTGGAAAGGACAAGAATTATTGTGAATCCACACCTCCAATGCTTGAGGAGATGTAACATCTATGAGACATCCCACATGATTGCCAAGTCTTCACGATGGGTGACTCCACAGTTGTCTCTGTCAAGAGCTCATTTCTTCGATCGCAAACGCGTCTCCTTACCCAACCCGTGCAGCCGTCATCAAGATGGGCGGAGCGGAACTCTAAACAAGAGAATAACTTGCCGGATGAGACTGTGCGAGATGTGTTGCGTGAAGGTATCTATCCTACAACATTTTCGAAATAAGTATATGGGAATTAAGGATGGCAGTGAACCGAATTCTACGACGGCATAACAAATCAGTCTACTCCTCGCTGAGCATTCAGCATGTTGCTGAGCAGATTGACAAGCTGTACTGGAATGCTGGAGGAGTGGATCTTTACTCGTCAAACCCGGGCTCGGAAGACACGAGTGCTTTGCTTCGCGTTCATGACGACTTCACCGAGCAAAGGTAACTATGGTGCGGAGGCCTAGCTACAATTAGTCACTGACTTATATCAAGGCACATTGACAAGCTACCAGAGGAATGGGAAGATGAAGATGATCCCACAGCAACAGAGGAGGCTCAAGAGGAGTGAGTAATGCCAGGAGTCGCGATCGCTTTTGTCGGACAGGAACTAATCCGCAGTAGATACCGTGCTCTAACCAAGAAGCTCCAAAGTCTGTCTGAGCGTCGCAAAGCTCTGAGAAACAAGTTGGAATCATATCAACAATTGGAGTCCCTGTTGGCCCCGTTCCAGCAGCCACTAGAGAGTGTCCAACCCAATCTTGTAACCCGTGATTCCGAACTGGCTGCTGAACTCGAGAAGACTCATGCACTGGGCATACGGGTAGCTGCCCGAGTTGCCACAATGAAGGAATGAAATGTAGTATACAATAGTGGATAGTTCTCTACGAAATCATGATCTTGAACATACTCCCATAGCATCTGCGGATGCGGTATACGCTCCATGATGAGTCTTTTTCCGTGCCCTACCCACCCTGGAAATATTCTCAGAAGGCTATAAATGCAAGAACAGTAGTTAATAGTTGTAATATCTGCTCGTGCCAGGTGAGCAGCGTCAGGGTCCGCGAAACAGTGCATGTGTCGTTGCCCATTGCGTTCGTTTGCGATGCCTTCAGCACACGATGTTTGTGAACTTAATTTTTCCTCTCCATTCATTCTTTAACTTCTCGACTTAACAACGTAGAATGAGTATGCACGGAAAAATGCCTTTTTCGCGAGCACCAGGACTGACGAGGATGACATTATTATTAGGAACAAGATGAACGGCAAGAAGTCCAACTCCTTTTATCCCGCCCAGAATGAGTGGGAGGGGATTTGGGACAAGATGTCAAGTAAGTCACACTACGACAGCCACTCCCAGGGTCGGTTTCCATTATATGCTGTGCGGTGAGGAAAGTATATCAATTCGATCACCATAATACTCAAGGCCTATCTGGGGATGGTCCGTGCCATCGATCAGAGCATTCCTAATAAGCCTTCGGGGTTTAACCGGAGTTTAGCCGCATTTTATCCGTTGCTTCTCCGGATAGCTAACTAACCCTTGCTCTCACAGCCAAATCATCTCTAAGTCACTCACGATCTGCCAGTGCTGAAACGGTCATCTTCGCTCCTGTGCACAAAGGAAAGGGGAAGCAAATTGAAGTGTCCCATCCACTCCCTGCGCTTCCTATCCAACCTCCCTTCCGTGCTACTGCACCTTCCTTCTATCCTCGAAGCCCGCTTCCAACCCCTGGCGAAGTTCCCTATCCCGCTCGCATCAAGCGCCCGTTCCGAAAGGACCAATTCCAAAAGCACCAGCCCCGCCGCTCGGGAAGCATGACCGGCTTCCCTCTGATTGAATCTCCCGGCGCGATGGCAGGCAACGTTCCCAGGCAGGCGCCTTCTCCCGGACCAGGACCACATCAACCAAATGGAATTGGTGGAGCGGCACTCGGCCTCGGTGGACCGCTTCCGCAGGCGGGACACCAGATGGACATGAATCATCTCTGGAACATGGTGCAGGAATTATCTGCGCAATTGGCCGAGAACCGAGCCCACGTTTCGCATATCCTCAATGGAGTTCAGCAGATTCAGGTAAGATTGGCTAGTGATATCATATACGACCTATTCTAACAGAACTCCTTTCACAGGTCCGCGCAGCGGAAGACGGTGCCTCTCCTACCATCACCGAAGTGAACGGCGAACTTCAAGCCAACCGTGCCGCCGAACTCGCGACCGTCCATAACCAGCTCTCCGCCGCGAACCGCAAGGTCGCCGCCCTCGAAGCCTCCAACGAGGAATTCAAGCAACTGGTCACCGACTTCGAGAACGCCATGGAGCTCATCCTCACCAAGCTGCGCCCGTACGCATACCACCACGCGCAAGCCATCAACGCGACCAAGGCGCACTACAACCATCTGCTCGAACAGGAACGCGCAGCGAACCTCCAGATGCGCCTGCAGCTGGTCGATTGGCAGGATGGGCTTCGTCGCGTCAACACCTATGCGCGCGAGGCGCTCAACCACAGTAGCGAGGCGAGGCTCCCCTATATCCGGCGCATCGCGGGGCTGAAGAACGAGAATCGCACGCTTCGACGATTAGCGGGGTGGCCGGAGAGGGACGACAGCAGCGACGAGGAGGAGGATGAGAAGGACGAAGAACGCGCGGCTTAGTCGCAGTCCCTTCACACCATCATTGCATTTGGCGTTCAGAAGGACATGATGAGTTATGGCACGGCTGGAAATACCCTGATGCCCATTGAGTAGCGTCTCATTGGCAACCCTGGCGTTCTGGTTATGCTCTCAAGCACTATGGATACTACGATTGGTTTCACAACCACCAAAAAGCAGCATGATCTGCACCATTCAACCTTGAGTTTTTTCATGTTACCGTGATTGCCGCCTAATGCTGCTTTTGTCCAGCCTGTTTCCTCTGAACCTGCTTATAGTTGACTCTTACTGCCCAACTCGCAGAACGCCTGAAACGCTATGAGCGGGTCCTCACCAGTGCTTTCAATGACACACTCCGCAGTAGCACCAACGAAGAATACATATCCCGGCTTTACCGTCTCCTGCTTCGGCCCCACCGACACCGTACCTTCTCCGGACGTGCAGATAATGATGCTCGGGCCGGCGATCGGATCGAATGTCGCCTTGGCCTCACTCTTCTTGAGCTCCGTCTTGATGACGCTGAACTCTTCGATGGGCGGGTCGTAGAGGGTCGCAGATGAGTTTGAGGAGTAAGCTTTCGCGTTGAGTACGACGTGTGCGTATGGGGCCGGCTCCATCTTCTGCTCCTCGATGGATCCATATGAGTATGTGAGCATGGAAGTCAGAGTGGAGACATCTTTGAACTTGGGTGTAAAGCCAGCGCGGACGACGTTGTCTGATGATGCCATGCACTCAATTATATCTGTGATCGCATTAGTGGGGCCTTGATCGATATATCCAGTACTCGTACCTCCTGAGATATATGCATGGATATCATCGGCCTGCAAGAACATCGCCTCACCCGGCTCCAGTTTCACAAAATTGAGGAAGAACAACACGAACAGCCCAATATCTCCAGGAAATTCTCCGTTCAATCGGGTTACTAAATCAGCAAGCTCCTGGCCCTCATTCGATGATCCGCCTCCCCCGGCAAACTGAGAGCCTTGCGACTCGGCCAGGGCTACGAGCTCCTTGCTTGCAGATGCCAACGAGTCAGCAGCACCATTCATGAGAGAAGTGAATGCTTCCCGGAGGGCTTTTTTGCCTGCACCGTCATCCTTTGCCTCAGATGCGACCTCCTCAAAGCTCTTCGCCTTGTCTTCTCCAACCAATCTGCGAAGGGGCGGGATTGACTGGAGGAAGTGAGCAATCTCAGGGAGAGGCCGGAAACCACAGAGACCCTCGAAAGGAGTGATGGCAATTGTCATCTCAGGCTTATGATTGTCGTCTACCGGCATTCAGTCAGAATATTTCGAACCTAGACTTCTAGCACATTTTCCTTGGACTTACCAGGATAGTTCTTCGGATCTTTGGCGTGAAGTTGCTCAGCCAACTTCTTGTTCGGATGCGCCTGGATGCTGAGCACTTTCTCTATCGATAGCACCTTGAACAAGAAGGGAAGCTTTCCCCCGTATTTCGAAGTGATCTCGGTGGACATAAGGGCGTGGTTGTCCTGTACGAGGTCGACGAGGGACCGCTGTGTTTTCATGTCCTTGGAAGGCATCTTGGGGTGCGTACCCATCCATAGCTATGCGAATGAAGTCCTTCGTAAGCTCTTGAATTTGGTCAGGTTATTTCCTTGCACATACTTCGGCATACGGCTTTTCCTCTTCAATCGAAAAGTCGTCGGTCTCGCTTGCTGCGGCGAAACGGGCAGCAGCAGATGCCTTGCCAACCTTTCCTAAGATTCTTCAGCCCGAGTATAGCTAATGTCAATGGTGACATTACCCCAATCATAGCTGTTGACCCCTATATGAATATCAGATACTGTAAGGACAAATGATTTTGATTCAATTCCTCACCGCATTGGAGTCGGATTAGCGGCACTTGCATGGCGGGGACGATGACTCCAAGTTCAGGGACGGTGTGGTTTCTACAAGGAAATACTTAGGGTGTCAGGGTGTCTGAAGGGGTGATCTGGAGGAGAACCCAATTATTGAACCATGGAAATGGTTATGTCTGAAATGTAAATGTGGTTGCAAATTTGAGATGGTTCCTTTCTGTGCTCCTTGAAGCTCATCCTTGATGATGCATGTGTCGCGCATCTCGACCTCTCACGAATCACCAACTATCAACCGACAAACAACATTGCCTCTAATCTACGGAATGACTACAAAATCCATATATCCACACCCAAAGCAACTTGTCTAAAAGCCGAAGCATTTTAGCCACCCTGAAAGGAAGGATTGAAATAAATCGGTCTCAACTGGACCTGATCAAACAAAAGTATCAGCCGGCAGTGGCATCATAGCTCTAAGCCGACAACGGCCGCAATTCCCTGCCAGAGAGCACATCCATTACCTTAGAACTCCTTCAACACGCCCTTCCTTTCCTTCTATCCAACCCCTAGTGTTAGATATCCTGGCTGGAGCCATGGCATCCCGCAATCGGCGGCCCAATGCCGTGAAGGACGACGCGGATGAAGAGCGGGGCATTTGGAATCAACTTCGGTCAGATGCGAAGCGGGTAGACACGCTGATGGTATGAATATTGTTCAGGAACTTGGGAAATATGGCTGTTTGATGGACAAGGAACTGATGAGTCCCAACAGGCAGGTTCAAATACTCGATGGGAGCGGATGGCTGAGATTCATAATGAACTAAATGCAGCGCACGGTAAGCTACATTAGAGGCTATATTCATTTGGATGCTTTATTTCTTCAACTCTACCTTATTATCTTTATGTTTCTCAAATCCAGACCGCAAAACTATCCTTCCTTACAACGTCGCTTCAGGTCCTATGCTTGACATCCCAACTAACCTTCTCCAGGCCGAGGGGTCTCCCCCACCTCCGACCTCGAAGACGAACTCTCCTCCCTCTCCCGTGAAAACATCCGACTCATCGAAGAAATCACTTCCGCCTGCGACGGCGAAACCGACGACAACAACCTCTCGATCCTCCGCTCCCTCGAGGTCCTCGGCGCCCTCCGCGCCTCCTCCGAAGCCGACACCGCCGCCACCACCTCGACCCGCACGTCTGCCGCCGCCAGCGCGAAGAGCCAGCGGCTCGCAAAACGGAAAGATCGGGATCGCGATCGGGAGAGGGGGATGGAGCGGGAGCGGGAGCGGGAGCGGGAACGCGGGGAGAAGAGGTCGAGTATTGAGAGTGGGACGCCGGTGGCAGAGGAGAGGGGGGAGAGTAGCGTGGCGGGGGAGTCGCCGCGAACGACGGCGAGTCCGAAGGTGGAGGTGAAGAGTAGCGTGTCGCGGTTGATGTCGAAGGCGGGGTCGCGGAGTGGGAGCGTCGGGGCAGGGAGGGAGTCGAGCGTGAAGGCTGAGGATGGAGACGAGAAGGAAGCACCGAAAGGTTGGTAGCAGACGCTCGCCTTTTTCTCCACGTTTTCCCATCATGATCATGATCAGCATCATTTGCCAATACCCAATACCCAAGTTCTTTTCCTCATTCGGGTCAACACATTTCGTCTCATCTTATCTTGGCATTTTTTGATCCCATCGAATGCTCCAGTCCGTATCGGTTGCTGATGCTGAAACTACAACGAAACCAGTTGCCGAACGCCACCCCAAGCTCACCGTCGGCACCGAAGTCCTCTACCGCGCCCCCACGGCTAAGAACCAGAAATCCAAGCTCGTCGACCGCGACCCCTCCGAGGGCGAAGGCATCCTCTGCAGCATCACCTCCGTCATTGGCGAGGGCAAGCAGCGACGCTACGAGATCCAGGACTCGGATCCGGACCCTCCCACGCCACCCACGCCCTACCGCGCGTCCGTCGCGCACCTGATTCCGATCCCGGCGAGCAATGATGGGCTGCGGTCGCTGTCCATGGGAACGTCGGTGCTGGCGCTGTATCCGAGCACGACGACGTTCTATCGGGCGGAGGTGGTGAGGGTGAGGGATGGAGGGGAGGTGATGGATGGGTGGGTGAGGTTGCGGTTTGAGGGGGAGGATGAGGAGGATAAGGAGGAGACGGTGGAGAGGAGGTATGTATTGCCAGATGTGAAGTAGGTGTTTGATGGCGGGTTGGCAAGGGCATATGTGAATGATATGGGGAGATTATTGACGGTTATATATTTGCGGAGGATGTTATAAATGCCATCTTCATCCCCGAAGGATATTTAGTTGGCTGGGGTTATAGCTCGCAAATATGTTGTCAACTTCAATATCGATTGGAGGTACATTTAGTAGCGCAATGTCCCGATCCAGAGTAGCACATCTAAACTACATTTAGACTAAGAAGCAAGTTAATGTACGGTGTGCGCCTGTCCTTTTCTTCCATACGTGATGCTCAAAACTGATGAGTACAGAAGCAGAGTACAAGCGGAGTACAGGGAGCAAAGAAGCCGCGCGACGCATCCGCCCGAGGTTAGCAATCGGTAGCTAACAAAGTCAAAGCCTCCCGTGTCGCTGATTTCGACCCACGATGCGACGAAGAGAAAGGCATGGAAAGGATGGACGGGTATCATGGTATAGCAAAATTTCTCCGCGTATGTTAGAGTGCTTGGGGAAAGCATTCGATAGGGGGCGAGGGGGTGATCGAGCTCGATGATCGGTCGGAATTAGAATATGGAGGCATATCGGAGACGTATCTCCTCGGTCGGCGCCACTTATTTGTTAGGCAACTTGACGTTGTTGGAAAGCCACGTCTAAATCTGTTAGAAGGGCGAACGTAATATGGGGTCAGATATCAGATATACGTACCAGTCCCTCAAAGATCCCCTCACCGGTCGTCGCGCAACTCGGCTCGACCTTCCACAGATGATCTCTCGCGATCTCATCGAGCTTCAGCCGTCTCGACACCTCATCCGGGCGCATCGCTATCCGCAAATCAGCATCATCGTTCCAACCAATCAACCGCAACACATCTTCACTCACCGTTTTTGATATCCTGCTTATTCGCAAACACCAACAGTAGCGCATCCTTCATCTCGCGATCTTGGATGATTCGCTGCAACTCCGACCGGGCTTCCTCGACCCGCTCGCGGTCGTTCGAGTCCACTACGAACACTAGGCCTTGCGTGCCGGAGAAGTAGTGGCGCCAGAGGGGCCGGATCTTGTCCTGCCCGCCGACGTCCCACACGTTGAATTTGGTGTTCTTATAGGTCACGGTTTCGACGTTGAAGCCGACGGTGGGGATGGTGGTGACATTTTGTTCGAGTTTGAGGTTATAGAGGATTGCTGGAGGGAGGGAGGTTAGTGGAGCTTGAGTATGGGTGGGAGTTGGATAGTATGGTGTTGGATGACTTAGAGCTTGGAGGTTGGATTGTGGTCTCGTATATTGGGGTACTTACTGGTCTTCCCGGCAGCGTCAAGTCCCAACATCAACAGGCGCATTTCTTTCGATCCGAAGATCTTGTCCATCAGTTTGGAGAGTCCCCCGCCCATGATCGCCGGATGTTGTGCGGTCTTGATAAGTGGCTATTACTCGACTGGTCTCGGGACAGAGGTTCAATTCGAAGGGTATTTGAAAGGATCGCGATATGAGGCAACAGTGTTATAGACAACCCTCGCAATCCAAGTCACAGTGCTCGTGTTAACGGGTGTTTCGAGATCTCGGAGGTTTCAGATGCAGAAGACGGTTCGAATGTCAGGGGAAGATAGTAGGAGCAACTACGACTTCTCAAGCTGTGAGAGTTGTGTGAATCGACTCGACTCTGGGAAAAGCCAGTGAGGGGATCCAGACAAGATCACAAACCGAAAAAAGCAGTGTGGTTGAACTCTTGCAACGGGGATGATCAGATGGTGGAGGAGAAGAGGGTTAGGGGAGAAGCAGCGGCGGCTTGGGGTCAAGCGCAGACCAACGCGTGCCCCCCAATTTCCCCGATATCAAAATGCGGCTGCAAGTGCCTGCAAGTCTGCAATTCATGCAAGGGAACGACGGGGACGACGAAACGCCACCAACAGGGAACAAGGGAACACGAAGCTGAAGGCGCATGCAGGCACGAGCGTGAGCCGGATATCGCCATATCGGATATCGAGGCCACAAGACTCGGGGAAGGATGATATATTCCTTCGAAACAACGCCAGGTATTTGTCAATCTGGATGGCTGCATACAGGTACAGGTACCCGTACACCATAATATGCCAGTCAACTTGAAGCAACTCGTGCTCACGGTTTGGTTCGGTAGCGGGACGACCCGTTGCTTGTGCTGTTGTACCTGAGTACCTGACTTACTGGTATCACGCTTTGTTGACATTGCATCAGTCAGGCACCGTGCAACATACCTGCTACGTACCTGTATCCATTGACATCTAACAATAATATCGTATCACCCGAAGTGAACCCTCCAGATCCTTCTTCCTCCTCCATCCCATCATGTCATCCCGCCAGAGCTCCTCGCGCAGCAAAGCGCCTAAAGGCGAATACATCGAAACAGTACCCCCTCCCCTCTCCATCTACCTCCATCCCCCCCTCTGACCCCCCGTAGGACAGCGGCAACAAAGTTTCCCGCAAAGCCAACATCTCCGGCACCGCCAACATCACCCTCGGCGGCCGCACCGTCATCATGGCCGACGTGAACCTCCGCGGCGACCTCCACCGCCTCCCCTCCTCCACCGACGAACCCTCCGCAAAACCCTCCTCCACCTCCACCCACGCCATCTCCATCGGGAAACACACCGTCATCTCCCCGCGTTGCATCCTCCACCCCCCGCACCGCGTCCACCGCGGCGCCACCCAGTACTACCCGCTGAAGATCGGGGATAACGTGTTCGTCGGGCCGGGATGCGTGGTGTCCGCGGCGGCGATCGCGTCGCATGTGTATGTGGGTGAGGGAAGCGTGTTGATGCCGTTTTGCATGATCCGGGAGAACGTGAGGATTTTGCCCGGGAGCGTGGTGCCGCCGAATATGGTAGTGCCGCCGGGGTCGGTGGTGGGAGGACGGCCGGCGAGGGTGCTGGGGGAGGTCGGGGAGGGGTGGGGGGTTAATGTGGCCGGAGCGGGAGGAGCGGAGATGTGGGTGGAGGGAGGGGATTTGAGGGAGTTGGTGAGGAGTGTTAAGTGAAAGAGGGAGAGTTGGTCATATTGAAGAAAGGTCGCGGATGATGTTGGCTCGACCTCCTATAACTGCTTGCGTATCCGACCAAAATGAGTTGGTTTCAAGATCAGACGATGCGGTCTGGCATTACGACTTGTCACGCGAGAAGCATGGTTAACGAAGATTGGTCATTCTGGGCTGGCATCTTCTCCGAAGAGGCATGTAGCTGCTTCTCTTTCTAGGGAAGGCATGCAGAAAGAGGACAGATCCATCCGAGGTAAACGATGTGTACGATGGAGCTGAGATAATGTATATTGATGTCTATTGAGTTCTATGGCCGGGAATGATGCTTATTCCTCGAGTTCCTCTCCTCAAAACTTCAGCTCGCCCTCGAACCCGTCAACGTGCCAGAAGTTGGCCTTGATCGGAGTGACGCTGCGCAGCCAGTCAGTATAGATCATAGATGACAATCCTAAGACTTACCTTGTGAACCCTTCCTTCACCACCCATCCATCCGACCCAGGTCCACCCTTTTCCACCGTCTCGTAAACCCCCTGGAAGTTCGGCGACCATGTGAAATGCTTATGCACATATCGAACATGCTTCTCTGGTCCAGCCGCCTCCCCATTCTTCTCCACCTTACTCTGCTCCCTTTTCCCCTCCCCCCTCCACAACTCCCCCTCCCGAATCCTCTCCTCTCCCTCCTCCGCCCCCTCATCCTCCTCTACCGGCACCATCTCTTCCCGAAACTGGCTCCCCTTCCACTGATTCTGCAACATCTTCGTCCAATACACCTTCCTCTCGCCGATCCCCTTCTGCACCGGCACATTGATGCTATACAGCTGCACTCCCTCCCCCCACCGCCCCTCCCCCGTCAGATGCTCAATCAACCGCACCCCCAACTCCGCCGCCTCCGCAATCACCTCCGCATGGTGCACCCGCTCCGAAAACGCATAGCTCAGCGCGATCGCCCGCACCCCGCAGATCGCCGCCTCCAGCGCCCCGCCCAACGTCCCGCTGCTCAACGCGAACGCCGCCGTTGTGTTCCGCCCGTAGTTCGGCCCGGACACCACCAGGTCGATCGGCCCGCGCGAGTCGAAGTAATGGTGCAGCCCGATCTGCACGCAGCTGGCCGGCGTGCTGTCGACGAGCAGCCATTCTTCCCGGTCGCTGTGCGGCGGCTGCGGGGCGTGCGAGACGGTGCCGGTGTCGTGCGCAGTGGAGAGCTCGCCCGGGAGGAAGTACGAGGGCTTGACGGTCTGCCCGACCATGTGGGCTTTGCCGATCCAAGAGCGCTGAGTGTTGGGGAGGACGACGCTGACGGTGTGGTTGTGGGATTGGAGAGTGCGGATGAGGGAGTGGACGTAGGGGGAGGAGTGTTGGGACGGGGGACCGTCGTCGTTGACGACCTGGCGGGGTTAGCGAGGGCGCGGAATGAGGGGGAGAGTGGAGATGGAGGCATTGGGGATTAAATAACCGCTGGGGGACGCTCATTATGTTGTGGGATGACTTCGACGTACCAAGATATGCATGTTGGATAGAGTGTGGGTATTCAGCTGTATGTGTGGAAAGTTGTCGTGAGTTTGTCGGGCTTTGTTGACAGCTGCGCTATTCGATGATGTATCCGATGATGTATTGACGTTAGTCTATCCGCTGACTCTAACTTAGTGTTTACGATCCACAACTTAGATAGAAGCATGGACTGAATCTCACAGCTCTATTTTGTAATTACAGTAATTAAGTTAGAAGGAGAAACTTAATTTATTCAATTAACTAGTAGAGAATGAAAGTACTTGATGCGTTGTCAAATGCATCTGGTGTCACATGTTCCTCTCGACCCCTCTGGCCGCCATTGTCATTTTAGCGCAAGTGGTGTATTATTATATTCCAGGTGTTCCCCCTTCTCCGGCATCCCTATGGATTCTCTCCCTCCCCTGCCGTCGTACTCCCTTCTGCTCCCGCCCTTCTTTCGCCTCTCTTTTCACTTTCTCTCTATTCGTGCTTCACCATGGGAAAGAGGGCGCTTCCTGCCACCGACACAGATGAGCACTGTAGAAGTATGAATACGTGATTGATTAATTTATCAAGGAATATGGGAGATCCGGAGGAATAAGAGGTGACTTCATACGATACTAGCCGTATTTCGATGTCACCTCTCTCAACCTCTAGAGAGGATATTTGACATAAAGGCGCTCATAAATACTGACCCAATTAGGTATAGCATTGCCCAAATGTGGGTGCCTCATTAGGGATCCTACCCATTCTTATATAGCTCTCTCCGACTGTATATAGTCTTGTAGTTGACATCTTCATCACTCAAATGACCAAACCATAACAGGAATGAATGTGTATGTATGTACTGTACATAACCGCGCTGGTTCGTCAACTGAAGCTTACCTCATCCACGATTGTGGACGCTAGATCCTTAATCTAACTAGTTAACGCTGGCACTCAAAACGATAGTTAATGCGGTCCAAACGATAACTTAATACATACTCCGCGCTATGAAGTTTGTAGATACCAAATTTACACCACCTGCACTGCTATTCATCTTTAGATCGACATCGCCAGGTAGGATCATGCCTCATGACTCCAATCAAGCGCCGAAACTCTACATGTATGTCCTTGAACGCCTTCTGGTGGTTGATTTGGCGTGTCTTCCAGCCCCTAACCCATTTGTCCAATTCGGCCTGTTTCTCGCTCCGTGCGCTCCTTCCTCATAGATCTGGCTTGCTGGGACGTAATGTATCCCATTTCGGACTGGAGGACACGTTTGTTGCCTCGCTAGCGTGCCGCACGTGCTTGGGATTCCACCATGTTAGCCTGTATCTTGTGTGACAATTGTTCGGCTTGGAGGGCGACCGTTGAGGCTGTTATTGAAGTTTTGCACAATAAGCAGTGGTAGATTTAGTTTCTCAATGTTGGCTAAGCACTCGCGTGACTCTCGGCGCCCGGCGGCCTCGCGACGCCTCGATTAGCCAGCCAGAGCCTGGCTGCCAGGCAGAAAGTCCGCTCCATTCCCGTCACATCAACAAACTCGGATCCCCGCATTCCGCCATGGAGACCGCAACGGAGTTGGGAAGTACGTACCGCGCGTATATAAATTGTGGTAAAGGTCGATGAGTGGGAAGGGGGTCTAGAGTCCGAAATCGTATCGTCTGTTGCTTTTCGACTCGAAATTTAAGTCTTCAATTGCTTTCGTTCGGTCTGTTTCGTCTCATCGTTTTTACTTGAAGTCACCAAATATCTCCGCCAATCTACCCCTGAATCTGATCCACCTGTCTCATTCTGTCCCTTAACCTACCTCCACCATGGCCATCACCGAATCCTCCCAGCCCGTCCCCGTCCCCACTCCCTCCCTCCCCGCTAAAGTCGCCCTTATCACCGAACCCCCCCAGTCCGTCACCGAACCCCCTCAACCCGTCATCAACCCCCCCCAGCCCATCCCCGTCCCCACTGCCTCCCTCCACGGTAAAGTCGCCCTCGTCACCGAATCTCCCCAGCCCGTCACCGAATCTCCCCAGCCCGTCACCGAATCCCTCCAGCCCGTCATCGACCCCCCCCAGCCCATCCCCGTCCCCACTGCCTCCCTCCACGGCAAAGTCGCCCTCATCACTGGCGCCGGTCGCGGCATCGGCCGCGGCTGCGCCCTCGAGCTTGGCAAACGCGGAGCCTCCGTCATCGTCAACTACGTCTCCAGCAAGGGACCTGCCGAGGAAGTATGCCAGCTGATCTCATCGTTCAACAACGGGGCACGCGCTATCGCAATCCAAGCGGACGTGTCTAAGATCTCCGAAATCGACCGCCTCTTCCAAGAAGCGCGCACGGCGTTCGGGAAGATCGACATCGTGATGAGCAACAGCGGTGCGGAGAGCTGGGACAAGACGGAGGAGATCACGGAGGAGAAGTTCGACCACATCTTCAACCTGAACTCGCGGGCGCAATTTTTCGTGGGGCAGGCGGCGTGGAAATACGTCGAGGACCACGGGCGCGTGATCCTCATGACGAGCATCGCTGCGGGGCTGCTGGGGGTCAAGGACCATGCGCTGTACAACGGGAGTAAGATGGCGGTGATAGGGTTTGTGAAGGCGTTCGCGACGGATTTCGGGGCGCGCGGGATCACGGTGAACGGCGTGGCGCCGGGCGGGATCAAGTCGGATATGTTCGTGAAGAACGCATGGCATTATATCCCCGGGGGTACTCCGGAGTGGCCGGCGGAGAAGATCGAGGGGCTGATGGCGCAGCATTGTCCATTAGGGAGGTGCGCGACGCCGGAGGATGTGGCGAGGGTGGTGGCGTTCTTGGCGAGTGAGGATGGAGGATGGGTGAATGGTGAGTGGTTGCGTACGGAGTTGGGATAAGGAAAGCTAACTATTCGCAGGCCAGGTTATTACTATCTCCGGTGGATCCTCGCAGTAGAGAACAGGAAGGATCGACGGTCATCCATTTGTGCATTTTATGATAACATGGCTATGGATGAGGGAGTTGAACCCGCTTGCGTCTGGTCTGAACATTTTCTACTGGAGGGAGTAGATGTACCGTCTTTGGATAACGTGCGTTAGCTCATCAATCAAGAAACGCTGTTTGGATCCGGTTGTGTACAAGAACAATGTGTAAAAAGTACAATACTATCATTGTTGACGCTATCAAGACTCCACGCGCCCATATGCTATCGATATCATACACTCAACACGCTCTTACATACCATATCTTTCGTCTATAATATGATCTAGACGTTGATGGAAGGGTATCTGCAAACCAAGGGTATACGTCAGATACTATCCTTCTCTAATGATTGCGAAAACCCCAGCCCGAAGCTCAAGCATGGATCCGCTCGTCCTGGACCTTATCGTCCATCGACACGCCATCCTTCTCCGCGATCACCGGCTGCTCGAGCCCCGCCTGGCCCTCATCATCGAGATGCCCAGCCTCCATCTTCCGCCCATGCTTCCACGAGTTCCGCGTCTTCCACGCCGGCGTCCCGATGAACTTGACGCTCCCGGGCCGCTCGTTCTCGAAGATGTCCACCACCTGCTCAAGCGTCTTGCCCGCCGTCTCTGGGAACAGGAAGAACACGTGGAAGAACATCGCCAGACAGAACACGCCGAATATGATATACACGCGCCACGTGATGTTTACGAACGCCGGCGGAACGAACCACGCGAGCGCGAAATTGAACGCCCAGTTGGCGGACGTGGACAGCGCTACCGCCTTGCCGCGCACGCGCAGCGGGAAGAGCTCCGGGGGGTAAATCCACGAAACAGGTCCCCATGTGGGGGCGTAGGATGCGACGAAAAGGTACGAGCAGGCGATGATGGCTTTGGCGGGTGCGCCAGTGACGAGCATAGAGGCTTCGCGGGTGCCGTCAACGCCTTCGGGGATATGGACTCCGTAGGTGGCGAAGATGCCAGCGTTGGCGAAGAGCCAGATGGCCATGAGGGCGGCGCCGATGAGCAGCGTGGGACGGCGGCCCCAGCGGTCGACGAAGATGAGAGCGGGAACGGTCATGACTGCGATTGGTTAGAGTCTGAGGGATAATATTATTGGGATGGATTGACACATACCGACGTTGATGATATATTGGATGGAGGAGGAGACAAGCAAGGTTGAACCGCTCTGACCAGTCATTTGGAAGACATAGGTAATGTAGTACTGTTTTATTCAGTTAATGACCAGTCAAAGCAGATGCGATTGCTCAAACTCACCATCATGACGTTCATGCCAGTCAATTGGGCCCAAATCTGATCGAACATGCCGATATGGGTGCGGTTGATCATGCGTGGCTTGAACAGCTCGAGGTAGGTGACGTCGGCGTTTTGTCGCTCGAAGTTCACCGTCTCTTCGATCTCCGCGAATTCCTTCCGGACATAGGGTGAGTCGGGGTCGCCTTTGCCGTGTACCAGGACCAAAACGGCACGGCATTCCTCCCATCGCTCCTTGCGAGCAAGCCAACGGGGCGATTCTGGCAGGAAAACCATGCCAATGCAAAGCAGGATTCCGGGGATCATCTGCAAGCCCCACGGAATACGGAACGCGGCTTCACTTTTGAGAAAAGAGCATCCGTACGAGATGTAGAACATGATCAGGATACCCCAGGTGATCGCCCACTGTTGGGTGCCAACAAGTCGGCCTCGTATGCTAGGCGGTGCGAGCTCAGCAATGTATACAGGAACTGTGATCCGTTAGTCTCGGAATCGATACCAGAATGGTACATAGGTAAGTATCCGTACCTTGGGCAGAACAGATACCGACAGCAAATCCGTTGATGATACGACCAACGATCAGCATGGCGATGTTCTGAGACGCGCACGAAATGATGGATCCAATGATCCAAATAATCGAACCGACCTGGATGGACGTCTTACGACCCAAAATGTCGGAGAGATACCCGGAAATAAGCGACGCAAGCCACGAGCCACCAGGCATCGCAGCGGTAATGCCTCCTTGGGTCATGGACGACGGGCCTTGGCAGTCGTCACTTAGGGGAATTGCCCCTCCCTCCGCGAAGTAGCATTTGTAAGGTTTGATGGGGAGAATTGCGCTCAAAGAGGAGATGTCGAAGCCGAAGAGGCCACCACCGATGACCGCGATGGCGGAGATGAAGTAGATCTGAATTTGGGGTCAGTATCGTGGCAGGATTTTTTGGGACGGAAATCTCTTACATTTCCCACCGCCATGATGTTACGTTCCTACGAGAACCTATAAAGTATACCTGATGTTCAATCACCAGAAAGGGCTTCAACGAAGATATGGATGGACTTTGTTCCCATCAGGAAGCGTGCGGCATGCGACCACCCTTTAAAGAAATGCTGATCATCCATGGTTTTGGTACGATGGTCTCGTGGCTCACTCAAATCTGCTTCATTTTGCCTTGGAACCCTACCGTCCTAGTGTCGGTTTTCGTGCACAGTGCACAACATGGTATTGATCGAATGGTAGTTTAGATGCTCCGTCATGGAGTCGAACCAGCCTATGGCACTCCATGGCAGGGACTTTCCCCGCTGGAATTCAACATTATCCCACCAAAGGGGAACGGAAATCCGGCAGTGGCGCGTGGACGAGGTGCCAATTGCAGTAATGATCATTTGATAAGTGGAACTGGTGGACTGGAGAGAGAATTCCCACGGGGCAGATGAGTTGCAAGATTCGTGTTGTTGGGGAAAGCCTGAGATGTGAGCGATCAACGTCATCCCCAGTTTTTAAATGAGGCGTTTTTTTCTCAGGCTGCTAGGCACCAACATTGCCACCTAGACATGGAATGGAGGCGATTGACGACTCGTCCTGTTTTTGAAATCTCGATCTCGATCAACTTTTCCTGTATTCTGTGTACGGTGCAATATGTATACAAGAGCCCCATGCTTGGATCCAGGAACCGATCATCATGACCTCATCGTTAGATTCCTATATTCTGCATTATCAGAGTTCATCATTGTCCCTGAGAATCCAATCTGTATCTTCGTGTACTGGTAAGTAGTCCTCCGCTTCTCCTCACGAGAAGACTGGGTCAGTAGAATTCTCGAAAAGCCCTCACCTTCCTTCTCTGGAGAAGAGCCCGCCCGAATTTCGGGGCCCCGAACATGCCGAACGAGAACTGGAAAGCTCCAGGTACCGATCAAGTACCGCGGCCTCTGGTCCGTACCTTAGTCGACCAGCCAGGCCGGCCATCCAGGCCGCCGTTCGCCCCGCACTAATAGCGGGCAAGAAACAAGGTCAGCGGAACGCCGCTGACGTCGGCCGCAAGAGATGTGTGTGCCGAAAGCTGCCCGTTTCATGTCGCCGATATTAGAGGACTGCCGATAGAGAGCTGTTCGGGAAGCAACATTGGCCCACCCCTTTGGAAAAAGTTGTCGATCAGACGGCATCGGTGACTTCTATCCTGTGATCATCGGGTTGCGTGGACTCTCCCGCTTGTTGAACATAACTAGCATGCGCCATGCTCCATTACTGAAAGGGGAACAAGATGCATCAAGAGGAATTTGAGATATGCGACAAGCCGACATACTGTCCAGCAAACCAGCAAAATCCGGTCTGGACTCTGGAATAATCAGGAAAAATTTCCCACTGGAAAGAAAGATTTTTTGATCTTTCGGCCCTAGTAGCGAAGTGCATAAATCGCCAATATTAGGTACTGCTTCTCGCCTCCCTACATCGCATTCTAGATCACAATCAAATGATGAGCTTGGAATTTGGATGCCACTGTCACCCGGAACCTAAATGCCCTGAAGATATTTAGGGGTTTCATCTGTGGCCCCCTGTACACCACCGCCATCGTGAAGATGCAAAGTGCTTAGGTACGTATGCGGGCTAGACACCTTGGTCACAAAATCCGCTGCATGAAAAGGGATGTCTCCAAATGCTTTTCATCAACACATCTGGTGGAAGGGCGAGGAGTCACGCCAGCAGCAAGGGAAGAAGTATCATTACAACGAAAGCAGGCAAAGTCGCTTTCATTCGGCTATTCATACGAGAGTGGTATCGTCTACTAGATCGTTCTTTGACAACTCCGTGTAACTTTGTGTTTAGCGACATCGTGAGTTTCATGGAGGCGAGGAAATTCGCAAGTGGCACGCTAAGCCAAAGGCCGTTAAGCGTGATTGAATTCTGTCTCGTCTCCGCAGGGCTGATGGAGACGACAACGCGACGATGCGATCTACTACGTAGTAGCTCGGCAACTCTTCACTTCCTCAACCAGTTTCCACTTCTCCATACCCAAAAGTTCTAGCGTTTGTTCGGGGCTTTTACTTCGGTCCCAAAGAAATCAAACACTGAGTTATTAGCCAATTTCCGCAGCAGACCAGGCGCAGTGGCCCGCCCGCGGGGTAGGACGTAGATGGTTGCACCTCATCCTGCTCAGCATCAACAAACGTCTGATCGGCAGCACCGATCCTAGGGGTTTCGGCGGGGACGAATATGCGTCTTGCGAGATCCCGATCATGTCCCCTCCCGATATCAACCTGCGACTGGAGCTCGAAAGGGACTTTTTCCGGTCCCCAGACTCATCTCCAGACTTCCATTGTCTGGGACCGGCAGCTTGTGTACCCGCCTTGCAGATATTGGCGGAGCATCATGCGTCTCGCCTGATCTGAGCCGGGAATCAATCAGGAGCTCATCCCGAACGTATGCGATTGCTGGTCACACCGAGATCCTACGAGGCATTGAATCCATATAGCGATATGTGAGTGAACGGAAGCTGCTGGAACTTGCATCCACGCTCTTTTAATCTTTGTCAGCTGCTCTTCCATCCTGATGTATCCAGTTGTGTCTCTCTTCTGAAAGAATAACACGGCTGGTATCTGCCTATTTGAATTTCATCTAATGCCAGAATCAAACATGCATTGCATAAGTATGTACATATGTGTTGGGCCGTATATATCCACCATATCCTGCGGCTTGCTGTTCTATGCAACTTGCTTCCGCGCCTAATTATCAGAAACTGCAAAGGTAGTAAAGGCGCTTCAAAGTTCAAAGGAACACTTGGAGCCTTGTCATTGGAACAATGACCCTGGGTTCTATATGAGAAGACAGCCAGTCGAAAATATTGCGAATCCCAACTTAGATCTTCTCTCCTTCAAACAGTCCTTCAAATAATTCTCACTTACCTTGTGTTGATCCTACCCATAGTCTTTGCCTATGCGCTTCTACTCATCTCTGCTTATCTGCGTTGAACAATGATCTTGCATAGACCCCTCAACTTGGCGGGTGAGTCTAGGCTCCACGTCCGCCTTTTCAATGATAAAAACGACACCTATTTCCATAGAATTGCTGAAATTCCGTCGCCTGTGACATCTCGGAACAGTTGCTTCTCCAAACAGCCGAGGAGACTGTCCGCCTTCGACTCAGAGATGCCGACTACGAGTATGTAACCATGGACGACTTGCGGCTTTTCCAAACGGCATGAAGCACGATGCGGGCCGCATTCACGGCTTGGGTCTCAAGTTCGGAAACTATTCCAGTGCTAGCACACGTATGAAGGCTCGCTGAGTTCGGAGCAGATTGATGCTCAGGCTTTCGCCTCTTGATGTATGTTGATCTACTTCTCTGCTGGTGCTCGCACTGACTGATTTATGTAGGTTGATTACCACAAGTATGACAATTGCTACAACTAAGACCAATCAGTGACTCCCGTTGTAACCTTCACACGGTACAATTCTATGTCTTCCGCTCTCAATGACACTGACCACTCATACAATATTCTGTGCAAACTCGGGTGCGCACTATCCCTAGAAGTGGGCACAAACCATGCAAGGACCCAAACATGCTCGAAGTCGGTAACGGCGGGATGACCGACGCGAAGGATCGACTCCATTTCACTATGCAGAAGTCACGTCGCCACTGATCATGGGAAACAACATCCACGCTATGAAACCCGAGTCCTTCATTCTCACCAACCCATATGCTCTTGCTATTTCTCAGGACTCCTTTGGTTTCTCTTTGGCATGTTGCTGGAAATATCCTGTCTCGGACTGGTCGGATGACAGTAACTCAGAGAACATCTAAATGGCTCGACTCGCTTTCCCATGACGACCTCATCATATTTCTCGACGCGGACGCAACATCTCCCACCATGCATGCCTCCTTTGCCGATATCCCCCTCGACCAAGGTGGTGTCTGCAATGAAGCATCTCACCCTCGGACCCATAACTGCTGATATTGACAACCATGCCGTCATTGCATATCGGATGAGGAGGAGAGCTCGGCCATGGAAAGAGATGAGCTGTCCATACATCTTTCTTGTCGTTCACAATTGCCTTCATGGTGTTATGTCTCACTTTCGCTGCTTCATTCACCCAGTCACTCCTTGTTTGCATATTTGCCCAACTGTGTTGCCGTTGGTTTGCTCTCTCAGTTCTATCGAAACACGAGCTAAGTTTTTTTGTTTGATTAGCATCATTTTAACGTTTCTTAGGCGTTTGCATGACCCATCTTCTCTTGTTCCCCTTTCGTATGTGCCTCCATTCTCTCATAGTTCACGTCTACTTCCCCTGCTATACCATCGTCAGGTGTTGCCTCAAACCACAGGGTTATTCGGCTCTGTACTATTCCATTCCGTTCTGCGTGAACAACACCCTGTCACCATATTCACTTTTTTTTGCGACGCAACGACTTTCTATGTATATCCTCATACCATCAATCATTTTCTATAAATTTGCTCATGCCTTGGGCATGGGGGTTCCCCGCGCGGCCGTTTCATTTCATATGTTTGACTGCGACGCGTCAGACGTGTGGAACCTCCTGCAGAACCATACGAAATCGAGGGCTAGAACAGCACAATATTCAGGGCATCTAGTGGGACCACTTTAGGATGTCCTACTCCGGCCGCAAAGTGTTCGAGGCCTGATATGGGCCACTCTTCGAGGATGCTTTGCGTACCGGGGCTGCAATAAGCTGAAGACCTAACATATACCCAAACAATCCGAACTCAACTAGTGCGTACGTTATCTGCGCCTGGTCCAAGAGAGGGGGCGTGTGCCGCACTATGTCTCTGGGCGCGTTGGAGCGAAACGAAAAGCGGTGGACCTAACCAAAGAGTTAGGGCAGGCATGAGCAGTCGGGATGATCAAGAAACGTATCGAGTGCGGCGACGACCTGTACAGCGACTGGATGAGGTGTACTCCATCTTGTTGTTAGCATGGCCGAGAAACGGCTAATACTGAGTGGCAAAGACACTTTCTACATGTCATGATACCAAATTCTCACATGCTTTCAGGGTACTACCTCATCCGAAGCTAATTGCTCGACTGAAACCATGCAAAAGAATCGCCACCGGATCAAGGCTGCTCTCGACCAACTTCGACACCCTGAACCTTTTATATCGTCACTTCAGTTCCTGTGGCCGGGCGTGGACGCACACGCAATTCAGCAGATTCGAACCCATCTTCATGTTGACCAGATGGAGACTATACAATAATATGCGCCATGCTGGTGGCTTAGGAGCGTGGTAGCTGACGAGACTAGGTTGCACTGACTAGAAACCCTTCCGCATGTATTGCAGCCTGCCACACCTGATGCTCGGTATAGCCCCAGAGGCAGTCGTCGTGGCGATCAAAACGGTCCAACCAAGCGATGGCTTCGTACGTCATTTGCATTGGGGGGGTTGATTCGTTTCGCCTCGTTGATGAAACTCACCATCTCACCCCGTTCTAGCGGGAGGAGATATTCTTGTCGCGGCTTCACTGGAAAATATTTCCGAATTTCGACCGCACATCCAAGAATTGGGAGTGTAGTTCGGTTTCCTTCCTTAGCGGTTTTGTTAGGGACCGCTTGTGGGTATTACAGCACTGGGAGCGCTACTAAATTACTAACTTCTCTAGATATATATATCCACGTATTTGTTGAAGGACACAGTAAATAGAGATGGACACGAACTATCGCCCGGACTGGAACGTCTGAGAGGCGAACGTCAAATCCCTTCCCGCATGCCTCGAGCACACAAAACCACGGCAAAGCTGGTCGCCAGCGAGCTCGAAAACATCCTGTCCAACACAGATCTCTTACGAGCTGTTGGCAGTGGTCGTGCGCAGGAGTGGGTTCTGGAGAGGAGTCTCTCTGGAAGTCTTATATACTCGATTTTGTCAATCGCAGCGTGAAGCTGCTATATATAATTACATCCCCTGAGGGTGCGTCACGTGGAGTTCGGAGAGTGGTGGACGGGGTAATTAGCGAATGTGCTCGCAAGGGACATGATGAAAGCCTTTGCGGAGATCAGGATCCAATCCATTACCGATTCCATGGATGAAACCCTGTTAGACAATCTGGGCAAGGCTACTGTAGACGCCCTTCGCGGACTGTTTGATGAAGCCACTGGCGGGCAAGGACTTCAATCGGTTTCAGTTCAGTTCAACTTGGTAGCTCAGGAGGCTTTGGTTGATCATAACGGAGGTGCGATAAACCGAATCGGAGGGAAGATTTCGTCGAAGCAGACAGGCGAACCACGAATCGAGGCAGCAAAATTGAAATGAAACAGGATTTTGAAACAGCGCGGGATGTTCTCATGATGCTGGAGTAGAATCTATTGAACGGGACACCTTGCGAATGATGCAAGGATGCTGGGATGCAGAACATGAACGCCGCCAGAGGCATCTATGCAGCGCAATAGCAGTGCTATGAAACAACTTCAACCATCATCATGCAGCTCTTTCAGCTCAGAGAGACAGTGAAAAGCGATATGAGAAAGATGCCCAGAACATGGTATCCTAGCCAATGCATGGAATTTGAAGACACCAAAAACCAAAACCATCCACCACTCTATAGCCTCCCCAACTTCCTCCGCAAGTTCCTTGTCCGCTTCATCAGCTTCTTATACTTATGCTTCTTCATCTTCAACTTCCTCTGCCTCTTCACACTAATCAGCATCATCTCCCTCACCCCACCCTTCACCCCCGGTACCCGCATCACCGCTCCCCTCCGCCCCATACCCACCGCCACCACCTTCCTCTCCGTCCGCCCCTCTCCAATCCTCCCCCTCATCCGATTCAAAAACGGCTGCCGAATCGCCACCTCCTCTTTCTTCGGCTCTTCATACCTCACCCCCTCCGCCGCATCGGTTCTCACCATCGGGCTCGCCGTCCCTGTAATTTCCTTCGTCCCATCCGCCAGCGTCCGTGTCTTTATCACCACCCGCGTCTCCCACTGCTTCTCCTCCACCACTGCCGTCCGCCCCCGCTGAACAGTCGCCGCGTTCTTCCGTGCACGCGTCCCCTTCGGTCGAGCTTGAAGGTCTAGGAACGTCTCGGTGCCGGTCACGGTGATGGGGGCGGGGGCGCGCGGTTTCTGGAAGGGGAGCAACGACGCGATGTGTTGGTTCGCGGCGTCGATGGAGGAGGTGTCGGGCGTGCCGGCGGATTGCCAGCGGAGGTGGTTGCTTGGGGGTTCGAAGGGGTTGACGGGGGTGCCGGTCTGGGGTTTGGAATCGAGGGTGCGGACGACGTTGGAGAGGGTGCTCATGATGCTGTCGGCTTTACGCTTTTGGAGTGCGGAGGGGGAGAGCTGATCGAGGAAGGCGTCGATGTCGCGCTGGGAGGGGATGGTAGTGGGTGGGTCGCTGCGGATGGAGATGGGGGCGTGGAGGCTGAAGAAGGATGCGATGGCGATATCTGGGGTTGGTTAGGTTTGACGTTCCCGGAAATTCCATACCGGAGGCAGGTCAGAGGCGGTTCCCTGCTATATCAGACGTACCAGATTGCTGCAAATGCTGCGTGTTAGGCACGCTGGGCAGGTGGGAAAATGCATCATCCACGGACGGCTGCGACGCCGACTTGGACCGCTTCCGGCCCACGCGACCGCTATTCGGCGAGGATGGCTGCGACGGCGGGCATGATGAGGCGTTCGACGATGAATGTCGACGCTGATGAGCGCGGTGGAACGGACGGCTCAAGGTTCGAGCGCCTCGCTGGCCGGATGAGCGAGATACGGCAGTGACGGGCGCTGCTTGGGTGCAGGATGAGCAGCCCGTCGACCGCAGGACGATGCGGGTGAGGGACGGGCTGAACATGGTGATAATGAGCAGCGGGAAGGAGGATATTGACCCGAAGGATGGATGGTAAGGAGAATTGAAGGTTTGAAGTCAAGGTTGAGGTGTGATGAAGTCCGAAGTGGCCGTGGGTTTTGCCGTTGGTGGACTAAATTATATGCCTTGGTGCCTTGAATTTGATAAGGTGATCGGCGGGATGGATCACGGGATGAGTGGCGTGGGCGGATTCTCACCACATGACCACCACTAAGGTTGTGTCGGCATATTACGGTAATTGTATGCGATACTACAGGCACCTTCACATTGGGCATTACCGGTAGCGCACCGCTGTTATCGAGCTGCATAGGTAGCTTGAGATCTTCTACGTTATGAGTGTTAGTTTGAATACCATGGAAAGCACTCCGCATGGTATAGCCATATATGGCTTCAGTTGTCGCGAACTTGAGTCTAAATGCAATTCATTCCCAGCGTTACAGATAACATTTACAGTGATGACTTAATATGGGAGATCGATCCAATGCTGACATGCTACATATATCCTCCCATCCCAATTGCCTACGTGCAACCATAGGATTCTCTCCGATCCGTCTGCCCCCAAGCCTTGACTCACATCGCTTCTCAAGTCTTGATCGAACTCACGCTTCCTCCACAAGATCATGCTGTACTTGGTATGAGAACGAGTTAAATCCACTTTTGATGTCCGTCCGGAGGAGCCGCCGAAAGGTTCAATCCGATTCTCGATTTTTGGACGCCGCGCCCACCGAAGCGGAGTGGAAAATCCCCGCCTGAATCACGCTTGAATGCACACCAATTCCTCCAGAGATGGTTGAAGAACTTGCCGCCGGAATCTCGAAAACGTGACGACCACCCAAAATGCATACTTAGCTTCGCCACGAAGTGAAGAAGATATCCGGCAAAAATCCGGCCGTCTGCCGCTAGCGTGTTACATCCTGCTTGATACATCAATCCGCTGTCCCCCATCCCCGCGCCTCCCGAAGGCGCACTCACAGGATCAACTGGTTCAGGTTCCGCTGCACGATCATATCCTGGACACTCTGCATCGTCTTCTTCAGTAGATCCGTATCGGTCGCGTTGGTGAGATGCACGTAGATCTCCTTCGACTGGCTGCGGACGAGTTTCTTGAACTTGTTCGAGAAGAACTCATGGCCGGCCACGATGTCGTCCGGCTTGCCGTTGAAGTCCGGGAAATGTTTGCGGATCGGCGACATGCCGGAGGCGATCTTCTCGCGGAAGAGGTCGATTTTGTTAAGGAAGAGGATCATGGCGGAGCGCTCGAAGTATTTGGAGTTGACGATGGATTCCCAGAGCATGAGGGCTTCGCTCATTTGGTTCTGCGGAGGTTAGTGGAGAACAATAGAAGGGAGTATATTGTCAGATGACAACGGGAGGGGACGGTAAGATAGAAAGGGGAAACCAGGGAGACGTACTCCGCTTCGGTCTTCAATGAGTGCAAGATCGTAGCCGCTGATGGCAACGAGGAACAGAACAACCTGCACGTTGTCGAAGCAGTGGATCCATTTCTTGCGCTCAGAACGTTGTCCACCGACGTCGAACATGCGATATGTCAAGTTCCCCAACTGAAAGATGGTTTCGCTGATAGGGCTGGACACGAATATTCGACTATTCGTATTCGTACGAATATTCGTAGTCGAATACGAATAAAATTTAGAATTTCCGCTTACTAATATTCGTACGAATAATATTCGCATTATTCGTAATTATTCGTAATTATTCGTAATTATTCGTCCATCTCTGAAGCTATTTCCATGTATCTCGCATCGGAGAGATGGTCGACAGAGAGCTTTGAGCTGGGGTCACTTGGCTTGCTGAATCGTCAGGAGTGATCAATTCGACGCTATTGATATGCTTTGTATCTCTTAGAGCTCAAATCCTCCACATCGTGTTCGGGTAAACAAAAGTCGCGACTGCTGGGCATTCACTCATTGGCTCGGCTTTTGCCGAATAAGTCTTGGCATTATTTACGAATATTCGCGAATAATACGAATAAAACGTCTCAAAACTTAGTCGAATACGAATAATCGTTCAAGAGGAAAAGTCGAATACGAATAGCCAAAATCCTTATTCGTGTCCAGCCCTATTCGCTGATACCGGTTGTCCGTAGTCGGGTGCGGAGGATGTCTTGATCCGAGGGGAGGTAGTTCGGCGCGAATAGGCGGTCCACGTCGTCGAAGAAGCTTGAGGAGAGTCAGATTGTGTTCGGAAGTTCGCTGAGGGTCATGGAGCGGCTCACTAGCTGAGATTGTCATGCAGCGCATACTCGTTGCCTTTCAGCATCGCCATCTGCACCCCGCGATCGTCCCAGAGCGTGTTGAATGCCACAAGGTATTCCGCCGGCATGCGTTCTTCCGGTCCGATTTCCGGGTCGCCTTTAATTTTGTTCATATATTCCTAGCCACGTTATCAGCACCTAAATCACCATTGCGCGCGCTATGGTTGGAGGCATACCGTATTTGCTTGGTCTTCAAACATCTCGTCATGTTCCTCCATCACCAAAAAGATCGTATTGAACGCATTGATCAAATTGTTGAAGATGACCGCGCGCCATTGCTTGCGCTCATTTCTCGAGAAGCCGCCGGTATGGATGACGCGCATCTGCTTGAGGACGGTGGATTTGCCGCTCTCTCCAGCACCTATACGGTCATATTAGCGCCTTGATCGCGTATTCGCTGGAAAATCGCCATACCCAACAATAGCAGCTTCACTTCTTTTTCTTGCCGTTTCCGTTCATTTCGAAGGACTTTTTCAATCTCCTCATTTCTCCGGTGTCCCGGATCCTGAGGTTTTTTTCCAAAGCACATTATTGCAGGAGCCATACGATTACTATGGATGATTCGTTATGTGTGTTGTTAGTTAGTCGTCCTTAGGACTGTGTATGCGATCGACAGCGAAGGACGTCGATATGTCAGGAGGGAGTAGAATCGGTGGAATTCGGTAAGAATAGATGGCCGTGAGGAAGATGAGATGGAATCAATTGACTATAGGACCGTCCAAAAGAAGAAGTGAGATGTGTCTGAGAAAGCGATATATTGGGAATCTGGTATCGAATGTCGCAGGTTGTGGGTTGGAACGTGTTAAGGGTATTTCGTCGCGGTCTGTACTTTGCTGTCTCAGGCTGAGTACAGTATCCAATGCATCCAACTTCCGCGGAGTACAACAATTAAACCGAAAATAGACAATCAATCAAATCGAGTTCGTTCCTGTGGCGTGTTCGCGACGGACACAATGCTCAAAGGGTCTTCAAGGCCGTCGAGCAGCTTGACTTCTCGCAAACGGAAACCAGGGTTGGTGGAGTCAGTAGAACAAAGGCGCGATCGAAGCGCAATTGTCGTCCAAGCAGCTATAATCCAATGAACGGACGAGTCGCCTCCCTTAAGCTCAAGAGACACGAACGAGACCGGTATGCAAGCAACCGTGGCGCATTAACAGCTGCAAAACACGCACGCACTACACGGGCACCGTGCGCTGGTGTTGCTCCCCTATCGCGTGGTGTAACAGGACCTGGACGGGGGCGTTCTGTCGTCCGGACTGCGACGTGAGGGGCACAAAAACCAGATCAAGAAAAACGAATGGTCAGCCAACCAGCCACTTATGCAGTGTACTGGTTTCCTCCGGCGAGGAAGCAGGAAGAAACGAAAAGACCGAAGGGGTGAGTATCGTGAAGTTATGGAAACGGGAGGGGAGAAGGAGGAAAGGAAGAAGAGCTGAAGTAGAACGAACGATCCTCAGTTCCAAGTTCCAAGCTGCAGGACAGCCAGGACTTTGGGATGTTAGTGCAGTAACTAGCATGTATTAACAACCAACAATTTACAAATTGACTTAGCGCTGAACTTCGTCGGGGAGGGGGGGGAAGGACCGGGTTGATGGCGCATGATGGCACGACCACACGAGGAATTGAGAATGGGCAGAGAGTGGAGGCTTGCTTCCTACGCTGCTTACAGCTAACGTTTGACAATCCTAATAAGACCAACCATACGGATACTGACGGCGTTTCGGGTTTCCGTTCCAACCTTTCTTCCTCGAGCCTCGATATCTCGCACAAGCGGATCGAACTAAGCTAACAAGGGGGAGCGAAGTCCATCGAATCAACCGCGTCCATGCTCGAATCCAAGGCGACACAGTATTACTCACGTCGGCATTTCCCAGATGTGTTTCGTCTTCAGTCTTCAGTCTTCAGTAGTATTCACCCCCCACCCTAGCACTGACCAGCATGAGTCTGGGACGATTGAGCGCGTGTCAGCTTGTCGAACGGTGAAGTGTGAAACGATAAAAAATGCCGTTATTAACGAGATTGGACCCCAGTTTCCGCCGTCGCCCCGCCGTCCTTGGGCTTATCCCCCCGTCATCATATCGCAATTCGCCCACGGAGATCAACCCCGGTTAAGGCGTATGAGCAAGGGCCGGCCCGGGCTCCGAGGTGAGCCAGCAATCCATTTATTTCCTTCATCAATTGGAGAGAAAGTGTGGAATGTGTGAGGTTGGGTGGTTGTCACTTGTCAGGTATCAGTTCTTGACTCTTGTTCTGTCGCTGCCTGGAAGGGGGAGGGATCTGCCCTCCATGATTCAGGTGTGATTCGGATATTCCAATCCAACGGAGAATTCGTAGACTTACTTGGCGGTATTATTTGTCCAGCCTCAACTTGACTGGATCCTCGTTGGCGGTTGGAGCTACATATATATATACCATCGTACGACGTATGTATCTCGATAATCCATGGATTGGGATCAGGGCGCTTGCTCGAACAGGGTCCTCCAGATTGCTGGTTCTTAATCATCCCATGAGCTCAATACTGCCATGAGCCGTGAACCGTGGCCAGTTGCAACCAGTATTCCATCAATAATAGGGAATAATATTATATGTTTCATCCTTTAACGTATCTTGACTCGAACTTCAGTTTTCTTCACTTGCCACCCAGAAGAAGAAAAGCATAGACATTTCCCATCCCTGATCACATGCCTCAATACTCCGTATGGAGTATAGACTATGGAGGCCACTAACCAACACTCGTTAACGGTGATTTGCGCCCTTATCCCTATGCCGGTTTCGGAATGGTCGGGGGGACTGAAAAGTCTGACCACACTTCAGAAACAACGTGGATACAGGTAGTAGTGCTGCCGATCGCCGAATACAATTTCTTATATTGGAGCACCAACAGGAGGCGAATATTCGATGGAATATTCGATCAACGGTCCTGCGTTCACGGATCTCGCGGATCTCACGGTCGGTCCAGACTCTAGACCCAACCACATTGGGAATTTGTCCTCTCCGTCGCAAAATCGCAAAGTCGCATCCTGCCGGTAGGAACATTCCCGAAGATATTCATTGTCCCAGCACCAAGAGCCCATAATATTATTGACGAGCAATCGCATTATTGCACCCAGACCCCCACCAATCGCTTGCAAGATGAACCAATCTCCCATCCAAGAACAACTCCACCACAGGGCGCAGCAAGCCAGCAACGCTGCCGATCACATTACCAGCGTTCCGGGAGTGGGGAGGCGGGATTGGGAATCTTTCAGGATCCCGACAGATTGGACGCCTCAATTTTGTTTTCGTTCAAATTTTTGTGCAGGTTGAAGAGCGCAAAATTGAGTATTAATCGAAGACTCGCCTTCGTTATGGCTCGTAAATCGTAATCAACCCAAAGGTGTATTCTACTGTGGGAAGGTCGACGATGTAGACTTGCTCAGTCCTAGTTAAGTGGCCACCCCATCCCGACCTGCCTGGTTGAGCTGGAACTTGGAAGAATAAACGGGGGTGACGCGAAGAAATGGAATTGTGCAGCTTGGCTGCGTTAGATACTTGGCATAAATATAAATCCGGTCGTATAAAAGTAGACATCCTGGTTAGACTGTGGAGGCTTGCGTATGCAATATTGTGCATGGGTTAGCTCGTAGTTGGCGTGTAAAGGGGGGTTGCGGAAAGGAGAAAGTAGAGCACTGGGGAGATAGATATTTAACGTCCGTCTCTCCTATTTACGGGACAGAGATAAATCATAGCCACTCTTACACCTTCTTCTAATGCAATATGGTCGTCATAACTCGTAGTTGTATCGCGAGCCGGTATTGGGTGCCCGGTATCAAAGGGTCTTGATTTTTAGATTATTCCCTCTCGAGTCCTGACAAGGTCGCTTCTAAAGATATGTCGAAACCCAATCCTAGGGATCGGAGGGTCACAATCCCGCGGCGCAAGACAATGGCGCTGGACATGTTCACACGTGGAGATGTGATCGAGTTTCCTGTTCCTGATGCAGTTCTCCGATCTCGTCTTTGTTCGGTTTTCTCGTATTGTTGAGCCACTCTGCTCATGTGAAAGGAATGGCACAATGTACCCGGCCGTGCCGGCATAAAGATGTTAGGTCAGGTACAGGCTTGTAAATGCCTTTGCCTGGTTTATTTGCACACTCAAGAATGAGAGTGGCGTAGGTATATCACCAATCAAGTGCAATGAGGCCTTTGATGGCTCAGCAAAAGGTCGGCACAGGTACACCATCAATGGTCGTCGTTTGTGACCTGTCGAGCCATTTTCTGCTCGTCTTAGGGAGCGCCATGGGATATGGAAGCCGAGATGCTCCAATCGCAAGTGATCTTCATGCACCTCCACCCAATACCAATCGCCACTGGCGGCATCACATTAGTACACGTGCTGCTTCCGATTCTCGCCAACCCCTACATGCTGAACTCTGAAATTTTCGTTTATCAAGCTCCTCGGAGAGAGCGATTTGACCTCCAGATAGTCAATCATGTAGACCGGACACTGAAGGGATAATGCATGCGTTGCACAGCTCTTGCTTGGGGCATCTTACATGGCTCCACGGACTGACGAGACCACTACCACACATAGTATTCACGCTCCCCTTGTAGCATGAATGCCCCAACATTCTCCACTATCTTGACTAGAAGCCTCCGTCCAACTCGGAAAATAATGCGAGCGCGCGTATCTGCAACATTCTTCCTGATCCTGCAAAGGCTCAGTGCTAGACCATCCCATGAGACGCCACCAGTCCTCGTATCGGACGATTCTCTCCCCACCTCAAAGCGCGGGATGGCCTAATCATCCCGTAGTGTCACCGGAAACCCCAACAGCTAATAACAAGTCTCGTCTCATGCTCCAAGCTTTGCTAGCGTGTCAGGCGCCCGGTTGGCGGTCGATCAAAAAGTCTTGGCCCAGACGCTCCCATGATTTGATTTCCGCGTTAGGTCGTCGATAGAAGACGGAGAAATGCGCTTCGAATTGGTAGAGGCGTCGGCGATATATTGTTATTGAGAAAGTCAAATGAAATCCAGATATTCTTAGTTGATGGGTCACGGAATAGTGACAGGTTAGCTGCCTCGGAGGATTAGAGCTCCGATGCTAAAAGCAAGCTTAATTTAGCGTACCAGGATTCCCAAACCTTGGAGATCGTGATAGCCCCATCTTAGGCCTCCTCGATTTATCTCAACTACAGGTGGCACCATTCACATCGACGCATTTAGCGAAGGGGGTTGCCTTCTTCGGCATGGTCAAACACTCATCCTGCCCTCCTTGAGCTCTTTTAAGTTGAAATCGGCTGTCGCCTTTGATATTTTAGGATGCCGGCCCTCCGCTCTGACTGCTGTGCAATGACATTATCTTCTTTGGTTTGTTTTCTGTCGGGACTGTTCTTTTACATTCCGAAGTCATTTCGGACAACATTTCGGTAGTAATCAGCTCTTCCCATCTATCTCGCAGGACTTAACGGTTATCTGGCGTGCTACAATTTATATTCCAAGGTCACAAAGCAGCAAATGGCGGATTTGGATATCACAGCGGAGACTCCGCTAATAGAGCGGATGGTGACGCCTGTCTTTCATGATCTGGGGCCTGGAATATCGGCAAGATCCTCTATACCAGAAGTGGACGCTATATTTACCGGTACAGCATATTCTGCAACCCGCACTCAGGCCGAATCAATTGTTGACCTAGATAGCGAACTTTACAAAAGCCCGGAAGCTGAAAGGCGGGGAGCGGTTACCACAAGCAGTCGCCCATCGGGGATACAAAGCAAAGTATCCGGAGAACACTATGGGCGCCTTCGAAGGTGCCGTCAAGGTCGGCGCACATGCGATTGAGACAGACGTCCACTTGTCGAAAGATGGTGTAGTTGTACTTACGCACGTAAGTCCAAAGACTCCGAAATGCGGAAGTTGGACTGATTGCGACTAGGATGCGAATCTCAAGAGATGTTTCGGCAGAGAAGAGAAGGTGGTAGACTGCACTTGGGAAGAGCTGAGCACGCTACGGACGGTGAGGGAGCCGCACTCGCCGATGCCTAGGTTGTTGGATCTGTTGAGGTACCTTGCTCAACCGGAACTGGACGATATTTGGGTGCTCTTGGACATCAAAGTGAGTGCGCAACTGGACGTCGTCGACTCTGCATACTAAACTAGGTCCAGCTCGATAATAAGGGTGACGACATTATGCGACTGATTGCTGAGACAATAGCCGAAGTGGAAACACGGTCAGGTCGAACATGGAACGAGCGGATTGTCCTGGGATGCTGGACTGTTAGTATCAAATTGCGGCACTTCGGAGAACCTCGGCTGAGAGTGTAACAGGCCCATTACGTGCCCCTGTGCAACGAGTATCTCTCCGGATTTCCCATCACCCACATCGGATTCTCCACCGTCTATGCTCAGCAGTTCTTTTCCGTCCCGAACGTGTCGTTCAATATGATGCACCAGATCCTCCTGGGACCTCGAGGAAAAGCGTTCCTTCAAAAATCCCGGCGGTTGAATCGACCCGTGTTTGATTGGACGGTCAACAACGAGGAGATGATGCGGTGGAGCATTTCACGTGAGTTGGATGCGGTCATCACGGATGATCCGAAGCTGTTCTTGGATGTCTGCGATGGCTGGTCGCGAAACCCGAGGATGGGGGGATTTTCTTTTATGGTTTGGTACGATATTCTCAAGGTGAATGTGATTGCATTCCTGTTTGGGTTTTTGTTCCGGTGGAAGTATCGGAAGGATTTAAATCAGAAGTCCAAACACAAGGTGGACCGATGAAGACTCAGACAATAGAACGATGATCGTGTAGACAACTTATGATTCTTGAGGTGATCATGGTTTCTAAAGGCCATGTGTGTAACCGTTGGGGTCAAATGGATGAGTGGTCAGGGAGGAAAGTTACCCTACAAGTCTGTGTACTTTCCGAAACGGTAATTGCATTGTATGAAGCAAGGGTCGGCGTCAATCGAGGAGCGAAAGAGGCTCAAAGTCAAGGGAGTCTTGTGAACAGTGGTACAAATTTCCTGAATTATGAAGAAGACGAAACTGCACCATCAGGACCCTGAAAAACATGAATGAATGGTATCACCAACTCTTGGCACCCTAGTCGCGTATTCGCACGCGTCAATACAACCCCGCGTTCTAATAATCTCCACCATCTTCATCACGACCCAAAACTTCGTCAAGTGTACCTTCACTATGCCTCGGTAAGGTCTTGCTGCGAATGAGGATCTGTTTGCCCTGCTAAGTGTGCTATAGCGAAATCATCACGATACAAGCGGGTCAATGTGGAAATAGCGGTATACCCCCACGTACCAACCACGACGGATTCCGCTAATGGGATAAAACGCAGTGGGAAGCCAGTTCTGGCAGCAATTATGCCAGGAACATGGGATTAGTCAAGATGGGAACCTCGAGGACTTCGCGACAGAAGGAGGAGACCGCAAGGACGTGTTCTTCTACCAGGTTGGTACGGGCTCATCGATCCAGATCAACGACTAATAGCGGACAGTCAGACGACACCAGATACATCCCTCGAGCAATCCTCCTAGATCTTGAACCTCGCGTATGACCACTTCGACGTTCATACCAGGGAACATAGCTGACCCTCTCCATAGGTCATCAACAGCATCCAAACCGGCGCATACCGAAACATCTACAACCCCGAGAACTTCTACGTCCACAAAGATGGCACTGGCGCAGGCAACATCTGGGCAGCCGGGTACTCAATGGGCGAATCCGTCTACGAAGAAGTCATGGATATGATCGACCGAGAAGCGGACGGTAGCGATTCACTCGAAGGGTTCATGCTCCTGCATTCAATAGCTGGAGGGACGGGTTCGGGCATGGGGAGTTACCTCCTCGAGAGGCTGAATGATCGGTTCCCGAAGAAGTTAATACAGACATACTCGGTGTTTCCGGATACGCAGAACTCGGGAGATGTGGTGGTGCAGCCGTATAATAGCCTGCTGTCCTTGCGGCGACTTACGCAGAATGCGGATTCGGTGGTAAGTGTGGGCACAAAGAGCCTACTCTAGGGGTTCTAACGCTCCTCAGGTCGTGTTGGACAACGGTGCTCTATCCCGTATAGCAGCGGACCGATTACATGTGCAAGAGCCATCATTCCAACAGACCAATCAACTGGTTTCAACAGTCATGTCTGCCAGCACAACGCCGCTTCGTTACCCAGGGTACATGCACAACGACCTCGTCGGAATCGTCGCATCTCTTATCCCAACACCCCGCCTCCATTTCCTTATGACCTCATATACCCCATTTACTGGCGATAACGTCGAGCAGGCGAAGACGGTTCGGAAGACGACGGTGCTAGACGTCATGCGACGACTTCTGCAGCCAAAGAACCGCATGGTCTCGACCAACCCAGGCAAAAAGAGCTGCTATATCTCGATCCTTAACATCATTCAAGGAGAAGCCGATCCTACCGATGTGCGTATCTCCTTCATGTTGTCGCGATGCACCTACTGATCCAGGGCTAGGTACATAAATCACTACTGCGCATCCGCGAACGGCGACTCGCGACGTTTATCCCTTGGGGCCCTGCCAGCATCCAGGTTGCCCTCACCCGCAAGTCTCCGTACATCCAATCCACACATCGCGTCTCGGGCTTGATGTTAGCGAACCACACCGGCATCGCGACGTTGTTTAAGCGGATCCTTTTTCAATACTCTCAACTCCGCAAACGCAACGCATTCTTGGAACAGTACAAGAAAGAAGCGCCCTTCTCCGACGGGCTGGGCGAGTTCGATGAGGCGCGGGCGGTGGTGCAGGACCTTATACAGGAGTACGAGGATGCGGAGGGGGCAGGGTATCTGGATGGAGGGGCTGCTACTGCTCCGAGAGAACACGCGAGAGAAGGTACGAGAGAACCGGCGAGAGAAGGTGCTTCAGGAGGGGGCGCGGCGGGATGATGGGAAGGTTATCTTATGAGGCGTTAGTTGGGACCTGCTACATGGTAGCTATTGCAATGGGACAAAGCGATGGAAAGCGTTGTGGACTCGGGTTCCTACGGTATGGAACCGTTCCATCCAATATACTATCGAAGAGGGTGTGTTTGGGGGGCTGTTGACGTGGCGGATGATCAAATTTCATGCCAGGCTGTCTGGAGCTGGCCAATGTGAAATTCAGCAATGGAATGGTGTCAGATTGAGATGGCCATCAATGATATTCACTCTAGGAACGAGCATCAACACTCACCGTGTCAACAGCCATCAATATTCACTGTGTCTGTAGAGTAATGTCTGCATCAATCCAAGGGGAGTGGCTCGGGTTTGCTTCATGACCTGCCATAGCGGCAAGCAATAGACAAAATGTTCAAAGATATCAAACTGCTTCTGGCTGGACATCCAAAACTGTAAAACTCCCTATATCTATATACCAATTGATCAATTTTCAATATACTGATGGTGGCCAGCATTCAATGTGGTGAAGCGGGATTACTGTAGATCATTAGAAGCTTTTCGCGTGGGGTGTTGATCACGTGCAGTCGCGTCTCCTTTCACGTTCAACGCGCCGAAGTCTTCAACGATATGTAACCATCACGATCACGCATCCAGACATTAACGACGCGAATTCACATGAGCCTGCGACCATCACTTAGGTCCAAGCGACAACTACGCCCGGGGTGCATTACCATCACGAAACTCCGCCGTCACGATCCCCGCCATCTGTCAATCATCAGAGGTTGATCTAATGAAGTGAATTAACATTTGCCCTCCCCGCCATCACTCGTGATGATGTTTACTTCCTTATAAATGCTCTCCTCCCTCGAACTTATTCTTCTTTCTCTCGTCTTCCTCGTCTGTATGCTTGTTCGTATCCGTGCAGGACGTGTGGTGATTGGGATTCCGACTTCTCCGCCCTCTCCTCTATCTCAATCACTCAAGAACACCCAGAGACTCTCATTACGTTCATACTCCTCTCCAACAATGCTCAAGAAAGCACTCGACTCTCATGGTGGTGGTGGGCCAAGGTCCACGCCTCCACAAGGAAAAGAGCAAGCAAAACTGTCTCCCATCTCTGAGAAGGAGTATTTCAAGAAGAACTTCCCACCGCCAGCGCAGAAGCCCCTGCCAGAGTGCCTGGAGAAGCCACGTCCACTCCACCCTGCTTCAGGGAACATTGTGAAGTCAATCACGGTGACGAAAAACGCCATCACTAAAGCATTCCAGCCGCCAACGGTAGTACAATCATCGAATGGCCGGACCTGGCAAACCGCAACTTCAATCAATGCTACAAACACGGCGGTCAAGCGGACATCTGGTGGATTGGCAAAGACGCTTTCTGCATCGAACGGTTTTGACGACTCCAGGCCAACGAGTGCCTCGTCCAAGCGAAGCGTCTCGACTGTCTCGAGCGTCTCGACAACAGCCCAAAACACCGACACTCGCGGTACCTCATATGATGAGTACGATGACCTTGATATCGATTTCGATGATCTCAGGCCGGTTGGAGCACCAAACCCCACGAGTTTCCGGAAGCCGGACCTTGACAAGTTTGCGTCGCCACAAACACTTCCCCTGTCTCCTCACCACCCTCACCAGACGACCAGCGCCACGGATGCCTCTCGGGTCCCACAATCCTCGCCCGAGCAGTTCTATGACTGGGCCTCCTCCCCTGCTGAACACTTCCTCCCTCCGCCCGCCGTCCGATCAGCACAGACAGTTGCACATAACTCATCCTCTCACCACACCACCGAAGCAAATACAGTCCAACTCCCGGCACCAATGGCCCAGGTCGACAACAACCCGGCCCCGGCCAAGCGGAGAAAGTTGCCAGGTTGGCAGCAGAGGGCATCGGCTGAGGGGAAGCTCACTAATGAAACATCAGGGGGAGTTTCGTATCCCGTCGTCGGCAATGCCACCACACCCGCAGCGTCCAACAAGCAGCCATGGAACACGTCTGCGAGCGCAATAAAGGAGCAGCAAAGGAATCTTCGGACTCTCAATAAGACTTTACATCTCCTTGATGCCAACAAGTCACACCTCGACAAGCAGAACACCGATCGTGGGACTAGACCAATCCAGTGGAAGAATGTTGTTGTTTTGAGTGATGAGCAGGAGCATGTGTTGGACCTTGTTATCAACAAAGGGAAAAGTGTCTTCTTCACTGGATCTGCAGGTTTGTTTGAATTTCTTCATGATACCCGTAAGATATATTAACCATATTATAGGAACTGGGAAATCTGTCCTCCTGCGCGAAATGATCAAGAAGCTCCGGCAAAAACACAGCAAGGAGTTGGACCGAATCGCGGTGACGGCATCAACGGGTCTCGCGGCCTGTAACATCGGCGGTTGCACACTCCACAGTTTCGCGGGTGTTGGCATTGCCAAGGGCACTACGCAAGAGCTTGTGAAGAAGGTCAAGAAGAACCAGAAGTGCAAGCAACGGTGGATGCGGGCTAAAATTCTGATTATCGATGAAGTCTCCATGCTCGACGCTGAGCTCTTTGACAAGCTCGAGGAGATAGCACGCAATGTGCGAAGAAGCGGGAAACCCTTCGGTGGCATCCAGCTTGTTGTTACAGGCGATTTCTTCCAGCTGCCACCCGTCCCTGAACGCGGTCGCCAGGCCAAGTTCGCCTTCGATGCTGGGACATGGAACACTGTTATTCAGCATACAATTGGGCTGCACCACGTATTCCGCCAGAAGGACCCTGCCTTTGCGAACATGCTCAACGAAATGCGAGAGGGCCGAATGACGCCGGCAACCATTGCGCAATTCGCCAAACTCGACCGCCCTCTGGATTTCAATGACGAAATCAAACCAACGGAACTATTCCCGACCCGACAAGAGGTCGAATTCGCGAACCAGCAGCGGATGAAGGAGCTTCCAGGTGAACCCAAAATCTTTGAATCGCGTGATGGAGGGTCAATCCAGGAAAAGGAGTGGCGGGACAAGCTCCTCGACAATTGCATGGCTCGTAGTCGACTTGTCCTCAAAGAAGGTGCCCAGGTCATGCTAATCAAGAACATCGACGAGACCTTGGTGAATGGTTCCATTGGAAAAGTGCGAGGCTTCATGACCCAACAGATGTGGACATACTACACTGAGAATGGGTACGAAGGGAAAGAAGAGATCCCTGGAGAGGACGTGCTGCTTCGAGCGACACGCAACTTCAAGCATGATCCGATCGTCGCGAATTTCGAACGGTTCCCCCTGGTCAGATTCCGATGCACCGACGGAACCCACCGAGACTTGCTCTGTATCCGCGAATCATGGAAGATCGAGCAGCCAAACGGCGAAGTCCAAGCATCCCGACAGCAGGTCCCACTCATCCTTGCGTGGGCTCTCTCCATCCACAAGGCCCAGGGCCAAACCCTTGAACGCGTCAAGGTCGTCCTCAAGAACACCTTTGAAAAGGGCCAGGCCTACGTGGCTCTGAGTCGTGCGACATCGATGGCAGGCTTGCAGGTATTGCAGTTCGATCCAGCCAAGGTCATGGCTCACGAGCGGGTCCGGACTTTCTACGAAGGTTTATCCAGGGCCGAAGAGGCGGCGATTATGGTGACTCAGCCAAGCAGTGCTGTAGTTGCTGAAGCGAAAGCGGACGCTGGGAAGGATTCGGGTGGTGGAATCAAAGGAGTCGGTGGGAGGAAACCTGCCGCAGGGAAGAAAGTTGATGATTGGATGAAATCAGGCGATTCTGGGAAGAAGGGAACTGAGTCGAGATTATCGCCTTTTGAGCTTGACAGGGCGGCGGATATGGATGTCCCTGGGCAGTGGGATGGCGAATGGAGTAATCCCGGGCAGAGTGCCCATATATGAGGAGCTTTCTTTGTTTTGGGTGGGTGACATTGGAAGCGGAGTATCACGAAGTTCTACAGGGGGATCAGGAGCATTGATACGAAGGAGTGGTCTGACAACGGCATCATGGGATTTTTTTTATGTATGTGCTTCGGGTGAACTCAGCGACAAACGCGAGTACCTAGAAATAGCACCTCTAAATATGAGGGGTTTTCGAAGGACCTTGGTCCATTGATGCATTGTGCATGCTTCATAATCTAACCGTTGCAGAACGTGTGATCATCAACCGCCCGATGCTGGATGCTCAGAAGCAGCTGCCTTGAGCGATGATGTCCTGCTGAGTGGGGTGGATCCAGGCCGTCAAAGTCCAAGTTGGGCAGGATCGAGACCAAGAGAGAAAGGGAGGTGGTTGTTGGTTTGTGAGTTAGTTACTAATAGTTATCATCTTCTACTAATTTTGGTATGTCATTCGAATCCGGTTCAGAAAATCAAAAATTCTTCAATGCTAATAGTGGGAGTTTAGATATTATTTTAATTATTGTTGTTTAGTTCATCACAGACACTGATGAAGCAACCTCAATCTTTGGAATACTTCTTGACCTCTACGTCGCAACTTCTCGTGGAGGGTGCTCCTCTTCAAAGATTGATAACATCGCATTCGCATCGATGCTCCATCAGAACGTGATTGGGACATTGTGGCTATCTGGGCCGCGACAAAATCAGCTGCATCAACCTCCGATGTAACATTGTCATTCCTGGGAATCCGAAAGCTGTATGTGCGGATCTGGGGATATTGTGTTACCCCCGCCGTATAACAAGACCATATCGAGTGCGAAGTCAATCATTACAGTTCCTAAAGATATCACCTGCTTGCCTGCTGAGTTACTGGTCATGGAGATAGGATGCAGAAAGACTACTGACTCCGTTAGGGAAATACAAGGAAACATACAATACAGCATTATAAGTATCCGAATTCAATACACTGGTGTGAATTTCTGATTTCGTATTAGCTAATGAGAGGTTATTTCTGTAGATGAGCGAGGTTCTGATGGATGATCACTACCACGACGGGATGGTCCACAGACATAGCGAATAAGGTCACAAATAAAACTGCGAGGGAATTTCATACCGGTGTCACTAATATGCCGAAGGAATCGAGGAGGTGTGGTTGCTGTGGAATTGATACACTGGAGTCTGGAATGAATGTCGATCACTCAGGACAATTGCACAGTCCCATGGTCTGCCCGGACCATTCCAGATATAAAAAACTGGATTACCGTCCAGAAAGTCAAGATAGATCTCACCAGCAGCAATTGGACTAGCTAGATCTCATTCAACCAGTCCTCCAAGTATTCAATATCTATTAGCCTCGGTTATTAATCTTCTTTCGCCGTCAACCGCCTTACCAAACCAACATGCGTTTATCCATCGCCCTCCTTCCCCTCCTCTCCGCTCTCGTCTTCGCCTTCCCCGAAGCTCTTTCCGCGCGCGACCTGCTCCCCCCTCCCTAAGAACAACAAATGTGACATCTCCACCTCGTGCGTGTGGTACATGCCAGCTAATATCCCCGAGGTCAACTACTGCGCTTGCCGTGCTGGCTACCGCGCGGGATTCCATGATGTCGGACACGACCCCTTGGCTCAGTGGAGACTCCCATGGGTGGGACAGGAGGTCCGCGTTTTCGTCAGGCCCGGGGTGAAGTGCGATACCTTGTGTGACAACTGGGAGCTGGGTGCTCAATGGCGCCAGGAGGTGCAGCTCAACGAGAAGTGCTGTTAGAAAGGAGGATATGAAATTGCTAGGATGGCTAGGGCTGGGGGCTATGCGGAGATGAACATGGTGTTTGGGTGTTTGGTCGCACGTTGCTGCTAGAATAGCAGTAACAAGAAAATCTACAATGGAGGCGTGAATTGAATGCTGTTTTGCTAATTCCTCAAATGTGTTCCAGGCTCTTTATCCAATGCGATGCATATAAGAGTCAGTAGTAACAATCAGACATACCTTTGTATGTAGGTCTCCTGGGATCCATAGGAGGAACGGGTGAGGAGTGGGAACACAACAAGCAGCTGAGGTCGACAAAGAGATATGAAGGTGTTTGTTGAATTGAAGCAGACATGTGAACTCGACATGTACCATATAAACCATTAAAAGGGAATTGTATTAGGTACACGTAGCAAAATGGCTCAGTGGACGAAGATAGACAGAGAGGAGTTTGTGCATCCTGACGGCGCAAGATAGTAGCCATTGTAAGAACTCCATAAATTAAGAGGTATTCACCATCATATCTCCCGCCTCGGCGGTAGAAAATGTGGATGAAGAAACATAGGCAAAGCAGCGGGAACTGGAGCCTTTATATTTCCCTAACACGCGAGCGAGCAGCTGATGCAAACTGAGCCGCTAGGGCGGGGCGTCTTCGGCTCCTCCCGCCGATTTCCCCGAACTGAACAAAGATCTTCGGAGATCCTGAGATTGAACCCCACGATCGTCAACACCTTCCGACCTTCGATTTCCACACTTCTAGGTACTTCTCGGCACATCAAGATTCAGAAAGCAAGACGTCCATTGGAGGAGCTATGGTCCGAAAAGCGCTTTTAATTGGTATAAACTACACAGGGACGAATCACGCTCTCAGGGTAAGCAATTCGTACCGTCAGGTACTGGGACAAGCGACCGTGGTCGACTTCCGGTCTTGCCATCATGTACCCAGGAAGTAGTAACTCATCATAGCTATAGGGCTGCCACCAAGATGTAAGGAACATGATCGAGTTCCTCGAATACCATGGATTCCATCAAGATGATATGGTGGTTTTGATGGACCAGGAAGGTACCGATCCGCATGGCTCATCATGGCCGACCGGGCAAAACATCCAAAGAGCTATCCAATGGCTGATCCATACTCCGAATGCGTCGCTATTCATGCATTATTCGGGGCATGGTGGTAATATCCCGGATCCAGGTAATTAATTGATCGTAATTTGTCGACAAGTCTCGCAGATGGAGGCTGCTAACCTCGTTGTAGATGGCACGGGAACCAACGCCACCATCTGCCCGGTGGACTTCGAACAGCATGGCCAAATTGACTCAGATACGCTTCATCAGACTCTTGTCACGCCTTTGCCTCCCAGCAGTCAGATTCACGCTATCTTCGACTGCTGTCATAGCGGTTCTGTTCTCGAACTCTCCCATGTCTACCGCCTTGACGAGTCCGGCCATGTTCTGCTGCTAGACAAGTACGAGCACTCCACCCATATTTCAATTATCCAAACTAACCACAAACACAGCATCAAAACCGGGCTCCGCCTCGCCAGCTCCGCCGCCGGCCTCCTCCAAGGCGGATTCACAAGGGAGAAAGTACGTGACGCCCAGGAACTTTTAGGCGGCGCGAAGTCCTTTTTCAGCTCGTTCAGCCGATTGGGAAGCGGCAACGCCGACGGACTGGACGAAGAAGCGAACTCGGACTACCCCGAAGAAGCGCGGCAGGCGATCCTGTACTCAGGGTGCCGAGACGACCAGACATCCGCGGATGCGTCGATCGCAGGGGCGGCGACGGGGGCGATGAGTTGGGCGTTTTTGAAGGTTATGAGGGAGTTTGATGGGCAGCAGAGTTATGTGGATATCTTGAGGAATACGCGGGAGTTGTTGGTGCAGAATTATTCGCAGGTGCCGCAGTTGAGTTGCGCGGGGGAGATTGATCTGGATAGCTCGTTTCAATTGTAGGGGTAGGGAACGGGTAGCTGATGACTGTGATGAGATGATGAACAGCAAGGGTTTATTAGAAAACAAATTATGAGATTTATGTCCAGGGAAATATTTCTGGGGTGTCTATAGGTAGTCTATACGTGTCCATCATCTTACATCAGTCGTGAATGCTGCGATAGGGAATGTTCTTGAGTCGATCCTCATTGTTTGCCCTTTAGCCACAGCCTCCGTTCCTATTCCCGTACACCAGCAGGTAATAGACGATGCATAATGGCCCCAATGACAACTGCTGTAAGCGAACCACTCCACTGTGCGTAGTAGTATGTCCAATTACCACTCACAGCCATAAGACCAAAGCACCTAGCAGGGTTGAGTGCTCTCACCTATTAGCTTGGAAGGAATCGTAGCCGATGGTTCTTGACTTACATGCTCCTCCATGTGTTCCAGGGATAATCGACCAAGACAAAAATGAAACGGTAGTGAAAGATAACGCTACAAGAACAATTCCAGTTGCTGAGCCGTAATCGTGCTTGTAATGCGGGTCTAACGCGGTACGATAGAGGAGATACATTAGGAACGTGCTGGCTACCGCTTCAAGGAGATATGCTTGACCCGGCGAGACGACGTCCGAATCGACCCAGCACCCACCCCACAGCTGTAACATCGTCAGCTCCAGATACGGAATGGCAAGCCAAGACTCGTAAGGGGATAATACTCACACTGCGATCCAATTCCCTCCCATACATCCCCTTAATGAGGTAAGCCGCTATCGTGGATCCTATTAATTGAGCTATCACGTAGAGAATGGCTCGCGGTAAACTGGTCAGGCCGTTGAGGAACGTCCCAATCGTGACCATCGGATTCATATGGCCACCGGATATTGGCGCAGTCGCGTACACCAGGAGGGCCACGACGAGAGCGAGAGTCACATGGGAAATGATGTGTAGCGTCATCTTTTGTAAGGGTGTATCGTCCCTGCATTCGGGGTTATTAACTTCTCATTGTGTGATTCTAAATTTGATATTCCAATGCTTTCCAAGGCCACAGGGGCAATGCGAAACACAAGAGGTATATGGTGCACCATAAAGTTGCTTCATATTCCAACTCGTACAACAAAAGATAAACAACACTTACTCTCCATCCAAAATATTCTTCGTGACTAGCCCCGGCACTGCCGTCGCCCACACGAAAAACGTCGTCGCATACCCCTCAATCAACGCCTGCTTCCACAACTCGACATCGCGCAATGGTCTCAGATTGAGCGCCTCTCGGAGTCTCAGATATGGCGCCGCATCGGGGACTTTCTGCAACAGGTCTTGCCTTTCCGCAGTCGTCCCGCTGATGGTGAATTTCTGGCTACCACCCAGACGGCCGGCGTACGGGCGGTTAATCACCCGATAGCTCCGGTTGGGGACATCGAATTGTTCGGTGCTGTCGGTGGGGCTGTCGTGGTGGTGTTTTTCGGCGATGTGAGCCATGGTTGACTATGCAGCCGGAATTAGATCTTGGGATTATGATTGTACAACAAAATGAAAACAGGAATAGGGAATTGATTAATGAAATGGCCACGTCGTGAGACGTAGTATTAAGGACAACATCTGTTGGAGTTTGTTGGGAATCTGCAATCGTTCGATTCTCAAGGAATTCTTGAGGAGGATCCTGGTGAGACCCACCCGGATATTACACTACCCACGCGGTTATTTAGTTAATACTCCTATCCTGACTTCAACCATTGTCTTTCCGATCATTGCATCACGCTCTCGTGCTCGTATATGGTTTTATATTTTCTTTCAGCATCGTCGCAACGATTCACACCTAATCGCAGCCCGTACCGGAGCGGCGCGCTAGCGGGTGAAGGACAATGGGTACCACTATCCTGCACCGGTCCGAACCACCGCTGGTGGACCACCCGTAGAAGAGATCCTGTACGGTTGCGATAACCTTGGTTTAATGATTTCCGGCCGACCGAAGGTCCGGTCATGTCCCTTGCTCGATAACAAGCGATCCGCTCGATATCGGTCTTGAGGCGAGCCACGTCATCTTGCGCATGTGCACGTTTTGAGCTTGACGAACACGCCTGTGATAGGATCTGGATCTGTCGCGGTACAGAGACATTTCAGAACGGAATCGGCCAATGAATACGCAATGTGCATCACACTGGAAAGTCCATAAAGGGGTTCGATATCTGTTTGATTCATGTCCGATATTCATTAGGCTTAGCATAACAGGGCGCTCCTTCGCTAAACCACACCCCTCGCCCTCGTACTGCCAAAATTCTTTCTTTGAAGCCGCCTATGCTCCATATTCCTGTCACAGTCGTTCCTCTCCTTTACCTGCGTCTCGATTTGACTTCGATTCTATTCCCTCCCTCAGTCTTCCGCATGCTGCTTCCCCCACTCCTAGTCTGCGGCCTCAAGGGCCGACCGGGCTCCAATCTCAGCAACGACCGTAGCTCCGGCACCTCCAAGTGATCGGTGGTCTTCTGCATTCGATGGACATACATTGCTTTCCACCCCAACTCATCGTCATCCAATCCAAGCCGCTTCCTTCCTCGATTGACGAACGCGCTGGGCTCGGACTCGGCCCGCTCGATGAGCATCTCTCCTCCTACTCGTGACCAGTCACCGCCGGATACGCTTCCACCGCGTCCGAAGCGACCGACTTGGCTGAGGATCTGGCCTGCGCTTCGGAAGACCGTTTCCATGAAGGGGACGGAGATGTACTCTGGTTTCTTGGACCCCATGGCGAGAGTTCGGGCGAAAGAAAGCGACTCGTACAGGTTCCCTGTGGGATCAGTGAATATGGGGTAAGGGAGTCCGGTGGTTCGGATGTAGAATGGAAGTAGTGCTGAGGAACCGCATCCGATCACAGTGAGAGAAGTCCCTGGGGGCAGTTGGGAAGGCGGGAGAAGGGTGGATAAGGTGCGCAAGTATTCCTGACATACCTGTAGCACGGTCAGCAAGATTCAACCACCCGTTTTCACGACCAAGGTACTCACGCCGCAGAAGAAGTGTCTGACAAATAGAATCAAGTGCCGCTGTACCGTGAGGTTTTGATTATCCGCTTTGCCACTCATGACGTCTCGGAACTTCCATTGTTTGCCTTCCGCATCGTATACCGGCAAGTCACTCGCTGATTTCAGGTCATGCACTGAAGGAAGTCTATCCGTTACTGGTGCGTATTTCCCTGCACCTATCACAGACTTGTCCTCGCAACCGCATTCCTGGCCCTTCTGATTTGCAGGCATGGTTAGTTTGGTCGACCTAATTACACTCTCAGGAGAGAAGAAATCCGGCGACTTGAGCGACGCAATATATGCATATTGACGAGTTGAATATCCCGTCGCCACGGCCATTTTGAATGGGTGGTCCAGTGAACGGAATTTGCTTGATGGAGATGGTCGTGTAAGTGCCAATCAATTGTGGCGCTCGACGAACGTTCGGATACTGAGATCCCGGTTGCACGACAGATTTCCCACGCGAGATCCCCCGAAAATGGCCAATCGTGTGGAGTTCAACAACTTCTTTTAGAATAGTGTATTCCAACTGTCTTTGTGGAGTTCCCAATTTGTTGTCGAGTGTCACGGTGGTGCTCGTATACTTGTGTGAGAGGTCCACTAGCTGCGTCTGGCTGTTGGGAATGCGGGATGTAGACAAGAACAGCGGAGATGATAAGTCAACGCAGAACCAAATTCATGAAAATTAGAAAATACAAATCAGAGATGAGGATCCACGACATTATATTTACGGCACAAGGAAGCTTGAAGCACGCATGCATCCCTGCATCGACCACATTGAACCTAAACCACTTGGCGCTGAACAAAGGCAACAGACAGGATGACGAGAAACATGGGACGTTAGGAACACGTAAAGCCTCTTGTGACCTGTCACATTGCCTAAACCTGGCCTGCTTCTATGCGGCAGTTGATAAAGCCCCATCCATGACGCCCGTCACACTGGTCTGGTACATGGATGTGACGTCTTGAGACGGGGGACGTTGCTGCGAAACGCGTGTGGCAGCATGTTTCCGTATTGGAAGAAGTAGGGTGTTCGAGGTTCCTTTGTATCACAGAAGAATTTTGGCAATTGGACCTAGAGAGAGGCGTAGCAGGAAAAATACGAGGGGAGAACTTCAGGTGTGTAGCAGCACGGTTTCAAGGGGCTACAGGGCTATAAGCATTCGGCGCCAAGGCGCTAAAATATATGCTTATTTTTCTATTGTGGCCTCGATTAATTACTCCGTAGTTTTATTCAGACTCGGGTGGAGCGGAGAACTTGAATCCAGACATCGTAAGACAATAGTCGTATGGATGGGTTGTAGTTCTGCGCATGTATCTACTACGTGTACCATTTGTTCGCTCCCTCGATGGACTTGTGTTATCCATAGTCAGCGGTGTGAATACCGTCCACCTGTCGGCTCAATTGAGCACCATCCAGTGGATGTCAGTCATGTCACTTCTGGTACCAGGGCTTTGTCTGCAAAGCTATAATGTCATTAAGTTGTTTGTGCCCATCAAACCAGATACATATGAGGCCGTCGAAGAGTTCATTCAGGTTCCTAAACCATGTGGTGACATAACGTAAAGAAAAGTATGTGTTAATGTCGTAATACAATCCCAAACATATATTTCCATCTAACCCTGAAAGCCTCCAGTATATAACCTGAAGGTCAGATGCTAGCAGTCTCCAACGAAAGTTCCGAAGCCGAAACTACTAACTTGTTTTTGCTGTCCACGAATGATGTCTTCCACAGTCTGGCTGTCCTTATTTCTGGCCAGTGGGCCGGCTCCAGCTTCAAGAAGCATTGATATACTGGAGTGATGATGTCGGGTGGGCTGTATACAGAGTTCCCTTTGATGTCGGAGCGTCAAATATCAACTCCTTTTCCTATTAGAGTGGGGACTACAAATGGTCCCACTCTACGGCCCCTAAAGCGAATATATTCCTGCAAGATATTTTCCCCGAGTTCATTGACCTTGGTTAGGTAGTTGGAATCTCGAAGTGCTAGGAAGATCCAGTCCCTATTTTATGGCACAAGCTCTTCCCAGCCAACCACATGGTGGACTGAATGACTCCCAAGACAATGCAGACTAGCTTCGGATGATGCAGGAAACAATAGATCTGCACCAGAATCGAGTAGGAGTCTACCTGTTTGATCTAGCTCCCCACGCAATAGGATTGAGCGGTTGAGAAGGTTTATTATCGGCCCAGGACAAGGTCAGTTTAGTATCGAACCAACATATGCATTAAATTCGCATAATATCGTTAAAATAGACATCGCTAACAAATGAGTACATAAGGGGAAATAGAGCAAAATATGACTAACCCCACGGCACTACTACTCCTAATGAGAAGATTGACTTCCATGCCACAATCTATCAGAAATTGGCAGATCTCTAGGCAGCTATCTAGGGCGGCGTACTATGAATGCTGTCAGCGGCCTACTTGAGACACGAATCCCACGGGTTATGCAGTCAAAGGAATATCGCTGCTTTTTAGCCATTGATAGCCTAAGTGTAGGTCACTTACAGCAAGGAAGGTCTTTCCGCATGTATCGATATCGCGTGGAGATGCTTTCCTGGCCTGAAAAAATCGTTTTACCCCATCGATTCCTGAACCTTTCATTTCTCTCCATAGCTGTCGCATTTCGCGTCGACTTCTGATATTGTACGCCCACAGCACTGGGACTGAGGAGCAGCAAATCCCGTCGGCCCACGATTGGGCAAAATTCGCAACTAGACGGAATGGGATACTAGGGTCTTGCGATATGAAGTCCATTAGAACGTCAATTCCTAATAGCTGTTCGTGATGAGACTGTCGATCGTAGATCCGGCCATCGTAAGTTTTATCCCTTGTTCGGTTCTTTCTTATTAAAAGCTTAAGCTCTCCACTTCTGAGGCGTATACTGAGCTGTTCGTGGAGGCCTGTCACGGCAAATGCAGACCGTCCCGCAGCCTGTGCTAAATGGAATGTCAGTGCAAACTGTACAATTATAGCAATGCCGCAAGAGCAAAACCAGGGGTTGCATACCGCGACTGTTGACAGATAGCTCCATGGAGCTTCCTAGGATGCCTCTTAATCGCCTGAGGACACGACTCTTTTCCAATGCTTCGGTCTCTTCCGCTGATGGCTCGCACGCTAGCTGTGGAAGAACAGCTGCAGAGGCACGGCTCGTGGTTTCGCTCTTGATGTTTGACATTGCTGCATCTAGGAGGCACTCGAGACCTGAAATGATGTCCTCAGCCTCAGCAGAAGGGTTCGGCACCACATTCCAGGTATCCAGATGAGAAAGCCTTGAAAGACTTTTCAGAAATGCGTCATCATCGAGCTCGCACTGCCTGACGTGTGAAGTAGTCACTTTACTGTCTTGGCCTGTTGAGGAAGCAGCAACTTTCATGCAAGTCTCAATCAGAGAATTCAGATTCGTGATTTGGCTCTGGGACGCTTCGCGCATATGCTCTAGCTTTGTATGCACGGATTCGAGCGATATTGCAGTCGCAGTAACGGTTTGTTGAATTTCAACACTTCGATCCCGAATGACTACGGTCTGGGAGCGTATTGCTTTCGTATCAGATTCAAGTCCCGTGAGCTGACTGAGCTGCACCTCCAGAGCCGCAATCCTGTTGTGAGTGACATCTTGGGACGCTTTGACCCGTTCGATGATGTCTCGTACAGCGGTGAAATTGTCGATGTTGGTTTCGCTTTATATGATTGGTTTGAATAACGTCTCGCATTAACGTCGCGCCAAGGCTTCATTGCGTAGATAACACAATATAGGGTAATACGAAAAACTTACCTCGAGAGACAGCAAAGCTGGAATAGCAACGTCGCGATATGCTCCCGTATCATCGCGTGCCACTTTTGGATATCGCCATCTTTGAGGGAAGTTCTCACCATCCCCCATGAGACTTGAAGTCGGTTGTTAGGAGACGACACCTTGAACCTTTTCCACTCATCCCTTAAATATTCGAGGTTTGATGAACACTTGTCCGCTGCTTGTTTGAGATAAACTGTTCCGTCAACACTACCATGGTCTCTCACGACTCGAAGGCGGGCGAGCTGTTCAAGAGTGCGCGCGAGGTTGTCCAGGGAGCTAGCGAATCTCTTTACTGTCCCTGGAGCGCCATTGATGTCGGAGAAAGACCGGTAAAGACCGGTAGCCATTTTGAAACTAATCGTCACAACAGCAATGACTGATGCTGCGGTCTCCATGGTATCAGAAAGCGGGAGACGAATGCCGTTTGCTAGTGACAACAGCCATTGAAACGGCAAGAAATGGATGATGATATTTTGAAATGAACTGATTAAAACGTACAAGAAAAAAAAAAGGCAAGAATTCAATAACTCACGGCTGAGCAGAAGGCAGACTTAAACAAACGCTGGGCCTCCCATAGCCTTGTGTCTGCATCACGTTCGATGCGCCTTTGATGCTGATTCGTTCATACTATCGGGTAACCAAGCCATTCGACATCCATCCATGGGGAGAAAAGCAGCTGAGAAGCAACGCAAGGCTTAGCAGCTGCCATTCACGCCCATTTTGGCGTGCGTCAGTATACCGCCGCTGGTGGCTGGCTGGTGAAATTGACTCGTTCATTGCTAGGTCCAATGAGCTAGGCTCCCAGTTGAGGTGCATTCGTAATCCTATATCAGTATACGACAGCCCCCGAAGGAGAATTGCTCTACCATAGTCGAACCTCAAGCCTGTGGTTGCCTCTCAACTGAACCGTACTCATCTGATGTTGTGTTGCAGTTACAGTTAGAGTTGCAAGGCATCAAAATGGATCGCCAGGCACCCACATAATACGTGTGTTGCTCTTCCGACGCGTTCCAGGGGCAAGACAAGAACACGGCATCCATGCCTGTTTTGATGAGTGACCTAAGTAGTAGGGAATACTATGTACGATCCAAAATCCAAATAACAGGAAGTACGTGTGTTTCGACTTTCGAGTTGTGGTCTTCGGCTTTATTCCGCACCGTAGTCTAGTCTACAGACACTCACTTTTGTGTGGAGAGTTTCACCGGCTTACACCAGATCTTGCAGTATCCCTCATGTGTACGGAATATTAATAAAAATGTCATTGGATGAAGGGACTATGCCCGTGCGCAAGCTGTTCGTTGTTTTGGTCCACATGCAAGTGTGCGTTGCTCGAGCAGGCGAGCGGTTCCTGACAGGAGAAAAGTCACAACCGCGAGGAGCCAGCACGAGGCGAGGAGAGGATAGTACCTAGAGAGCAGTGAGAAGTCAATCTCCATCAAAATGTAAACAGAACGCTTGGACATAAATTTCTTTATTATTAGCTAGGAACCAATTAAAATAAAGAGCCATCTGGGGCATCAGGGAGTAATAAGATTTCACTGCAAAGTAAATAATGGCCTGTTACCCGCACCGCCCAAAGCGGCTAGCGCGATATCTCCGGTTCACGTCCTTTGAACTTTCCACAACTCCCTGCTGACCTGGTGCTACTTGTACAATCCGAACAACCGTTACTATTCCATGCTTGACAGATACATGAGTTCCTTGTAATTCTTGCATGTCGAACCCTTCTCCCCTCTTGAACGGACATCACCTCTATCCGCGGATGGTTTCGGAACCCCCTAACTCGCCTTCGTAACGGTCCACACCTCCCGACCGCCTCGACTCCAGAGATGCGCTCACCAAGCGGTTAGCCTTGCATCAGGGTGGGAGAGCTCGGAGGAGCATTGATTTGAGGTGTTGCTACGATATCCCTTTCGGCATAACGCTTTCGAAACTCGACTGGACGGCAATTTGTCTTGGTTGAAGCCCGAGCAGTCCTCCCCTAGGAACAGCAATAAGAACATATGCGGAGATGTTAGGGATGACACAATACTCTACAATGGAGCCATCACTCCTAGGAAATCGTCACGAGACCCCAGATGATTCTGCAGGATCAAGCGGTGCGTCTTCCTTCCTTCCGGGAGATCTCGTGCAAGGCATGACTTACAATACACTAGCGGAGGGACGGGCGCGAAAGCGATTTCCACGAACGACAAACGAGAACCAACGTCCGGTACGACATCACAGCGGATCTATATCTTCGATTAAAAGCTCCAGTGACTTCAAAACGGGGGCTGCAGCGCGTAGGCGGTCTACGATGCGAGAGCCAGCGCGGCCGCCATTGTTAGGCCCACGACCGCTGGAACAACAACAAGGAAAACGGTGAGTGAGAATTAATAGCTCCTCCACGACGATCCGTTATTTGTACGGAATATGCTGATTAAATTTAGAGTTATAAGTGATACTTCAGCAATCCCGGCAGCCACTCGATCCTTCCCTCTTTCACAAGGCATCAAGCCATCCGAATCCAGAGCTCCTCCCACACAAAACACCTCAGGCCCATTCGGTACGGGTATCGGAAGGGGCAACGACGCACCACGAGAAGGAAACGAGGAGGAATCCTTCGACTTCCTCCCTGCCGTCAACTTTGATGAATTCCATGCAAGTCTTACCTATGAACCGGATCTAAACGACTTTCCACTCCCCGGGCGCGTCGGCGATAGGGTCATCGGGGCTACCTCGACACAAAGGATGGTGCCTGGAACTGGAGATGATAATCAGTTTATATCCGGGCCGCAAGGAGGGATTCCGAGAAGGCCGTCGCTTCTTCGAAAGGCCAACAATGCTCGACCTCCAGAGAACCGCCAGCAGACTACAGACACAACGAGCATGGCACCGCCTTCCGCCTTTGCGACGCGAAATCGACAGCAAAGTTCACAAAACGCTCCTTTGTCGACACCAGTCAAGACCTCCGCTCATTTCCGATCGCCGCGCAAATCTGTCGGACCTGGTATATATACCCCGAATCAAGACGGACGGAACACCAAGGGAAATGCGTCGAGCTCGTTTTCAGGACAAGGACAAGGCTCGTTGAGTCGGTCATCGTCCATGACCAAAGCCAACCGACGAACCACACTGGCTCCTGGGAGCGTTGGGGGAGCCGACACAGCTCGGTTTGCTGCTTCCACACGATCGGCAAAAGCACGCTCTCTTCAAACGGGCTCACAATCTACAAACAATCTGGACCCGAATGCTGGACGGGACGGGCAGAATGTATCAACGCAATCGCGGTCTCCTGCTAGATCATCTGCACAGCAAAACCACACACCTTCATCCGGGAACAAAAGAATGTCAACTATGCCACATGTTGGGGGGCTGGGCGCTCGAACTATCAGTCCTACCGATGCTCGAAGGTTGAAAAGGCTTTCAACCGCTCACGGATCCTCCGCTCCTAATACTCCTCCCACTCCTCAGCCAGATTTCACACCTGCACCTCGAGCATCGGTACCCTCCCCTGGCTTTGTGGCGAGGAAGAGCGCAACCCCGAATTCCGCGCGAGCCACACCTGACCATACCCGAAAGTTCCCCGCATCCTCTCTTAATCTCGTATCGACATCCAGTTCCGCATCGTTGCGCACCGGACCTAATGTGGCCAATCCTCGAAACCAATATCAGTCAACGTCGCGCCTGCCTACGCCGAAACCTAGAAATGTGCATAGTTCTGCCGCTGGTGAACTGGAAGAAGTGCCGCCAGTACCAGCAATACCAAAGGCATATGAGTCGCCGAAGGACAACCCGGAGCACGAGTACTTTGTGCCGAACAAATCTGCAACGTTGGATTCTATGGATGACTCGAGAAGCTTGGCTTCGTCAAGGAACAACGCGCCCGGCGTGTTCCTTGGCGAAGTTCGAAGCGCTCATCCAATGCTGTATGAGCAACATGCTTCTCGCGGCAACAATCCACGACACCGAAGAGGCCTCACAGTTGGCGCAGACTCAGATGCCGACCAGGCGGTCACCATACAACACGTCAATAAGAAGACCTTGCAGCCGATACGATTACCGCCATTGAATTTGCTTCCTCTCAGCACACCGACTGCGTCACGAATCGCAGCCCTGCCCGGCCCGTCTGCTGAAGTGGACGATCGTAACAACCGGACCCCTCCGCCGCAACGAAATGCCGCCAAAACCCCTAGCACCCCCATGACCGCCTCAAAAGCGACCTTTTTCGGGAGGGCGCTCCAAGATGACCCGGATTTCAATCCATTCCATCTACGGAGCAGTAGTTCACAGTATCACTTGCGACCCGACCCTCCAAGTTACCCTTCGTTGTCACCAACGCTGCCTCTATCCATTCCCGGGAACGCCGGAAGCCGACAAATCACGACACCCTTTGCATCTGCTTCTCTACCGAAGAATAGCGGCGAATTTGCACGTTATTCCGCCCGACAAAGCGACGAGGAACTGAAGTTCGATGACATTCTTGAAGCGGATGCTGTTGATTATGCCCCAGCACAAGGCCCCGTATCGCAAATGGCGACGAAGAAAGATACCCAATCTGCGCCATCGGTGAACACGTCCGCGTCAGAGGAGCCTGAAACCCCGTCATCTGCGACTTCTTTGAGGCGCAAGCTCAGCATCGGATGGCGCAGAAGTTCATCGAAGGCATCACATCCGGCTCAGCAATCGCAGACGGCTGAGGTCGAAGAAGAGAAGCAACCTCGAAAGTCCAAGGATATGCCACCACCTCGTATGCCTGCTTCCGCTACTGTCGGTCGTTCCAGTCATGCGAGTCCTTCCCCATCGGTTCGAAGTCGAGGTTCCCTTGATATCAGGAGACGCAAACTCTCCATCTCTAATTTGGAGAACGTGCAGGGCTCTCATGACGACAAACCACCACCACAGCGACACGAGCGAAACGTAATACGAGGCAATACTCATCCTCCCCCATACACGGAGCGAGCCAACGTACCGAGATCCACTTCATCGATTCTCACACCCGTCCACAGGATACTGGGGTCGAAGAACTCCATCTCCACATTGAAAGCAAGGCATCTTGACACAAATCTCGACAAAGATGATCTTGCTGCCGACAAGGTAATGGAGAAGCTGGGCTCAAAGCGGCGGGATTTCGAATCGGTTTCACGGGAGCTAGATGACCTGCGAAAACGGGCGCGACCGAAAGATTCTGTGTTGCCATCGCACGCGCTGCAGATGGTCAACCTGAACATTTTCGAGCGCGGCGAGATTATCGACTACAAGGAGGTCTATTTCTGTGGAACGCAAAACGCGAAGAAACATGTCGGCGACCTGAATTCGCATTCGGCAAACTTCGGATATGATGACGAGCGAGGAGACTATAACATCGTTCTTGGCGACCATCTCTCGTATCGCTACGAGGTCGTCGATATCCTTGGGAAGGGAAGCTTTGGGCAAGTCGTGAGATGTGTTGATCATAAGCTCGGTGTGCTTGTGGCCGTCAAGATCATCCGGAACAAGAAGCGGTTCCACCAGCAAGCTCTCGTCGAAGTAAATATCTTGCAGAGACTGCGTGAATGGGTAAGGTTTCAACAATCCACACGTCCACTCATACAGACCTAACAGTCAATAGGACCCCGAAAGCAAGCACAGTATGATCAGCTTCACGCAACACTTCTATTTTCGCGGCCATCTGTGCATCTCCACGGAGCTCCTGGGAATGAACTTGTATGAGTTCATCAAAGCATACGAGTTCAAAGGTTTCCCGCTTGTCCTCATTCGGAGGTTCGCCAAGCAGATGCTCAGTTCTTTAACTCTTCTGAAGAGCCGACGAGTTATTCACTGCGATCTCAAACCGGAGAATATCCTCCTTGCTCATCCCATGCATTCTGAAATCAAGGTCATTGATTTTGGATCGTCATGTTTTGAGAACGAGAAGGTTTATACGTACATCCAATCGCGCTTCTATCGATCCCCGGAAGTTATCCTCGGCATGTCGTACGGCATACAAATCGATATGTGGTCCCTTGGCTGCATTCTTGCAGAACTTCTTACCGGATATCCAATTTTCCCCGGAGAGAACGAGCAAGAGCAGCTAGCATGCATCATGGAGATTTTTGGTCCACCAGAGAAACATCTCATCGAAAAGAGCTCGCGCAAGAAGCTCTTCTTCGACTCACTCGGCAAACCCCGTGTCACCGTCTCAAGCAAAGGTCGACGACGGCGCCCAAGCAGCAGGACTCTGCAACACGCCCTCAAATGCGACGACGACGCGTTCCTTGACTTCATCGCTCGCTGCCTTCGGTGGGACCCCGAGCGACGCCTTCGACCCGACGACGCGCTGCATCACGAATTCATCACCGGCATCAAGCGCCCCATTGCCCACCGCTCACGTACGCAAGTCCACGGTCTCCCCATGCGCGACCGAGGCCCTAACCACCCCCATTCCAACATCTCTTCCTCTTCTTCCAACCCACCAAACTATCATCAAGGTGGCAACCTCCGCGCCTCGAATTCAGACAGTCCCATCAAACGCTACAATACCGTCTCTGGTCCCGCCGCACCGATGCAGACCCCTCGGCAGTCCAGCCGACCGCTTCCTGAGCCACCTGCCACTGCCTTCCGCAACGCCAGCACTGGCAATGCTCCTCCGCGGGATATCATTGGTAGCAGCCCTGTGAAGAGGAGCGAGCCGTACGGTTCGGCGAGACGGCATAGTACCGTCAATGGCGGCGTCCCCGTGCCCAGTGCCAGGCGCGGAGCGAGCGGCGGTGTCCCTGTCCTAGGTCGGTCAAGCGCGACGGCTGCAGTCAGCGGGATGGGAAGCGCCTTGCCCCGGGCATCCCAGCGGGCCGGGAGTGGGAAGATGGGTGGAAGCGGAGGAGGAGGGGGAAATCCTGCCAGCGCCGCAGCAGCAAGTGCGGTAAGTTATGGTAATGACGGTCAACCGCTGGAGCGGGTTCTGACAGCTCCTCAGCAGTGGCAGCGGTGATTTTGGACAGCGCTGCGCCATGACGGGATTTTATTATTTGCTTTTGGTTGGCCTCGATATACGGATCGCGAGTGTCCTCGATATCCTTCTACAACACAGCATTGTTCGGCGCGGAGCATGAACGGGACGGAGCGGGGGATACTATGTTTGCGTTAGGAATACCTTCTTCATGTTCTAAGGTTTCGTCGATCGGGACGAGGCGGTTATGATGAATTTCTTGGGCAGTACCCGCAGTCGTTTGCAGATCATCGCATATACGGTGCTAGGTGAGGATATGCTCCGCCCGGCCTATCCGCGATAGTGGAGATGAGATACGAGTATTGATACGGATCTCGATGAGATCGGCTTGGGTTCAAGGCAAAGTGAACGACGCATTTACGACTGTATTGTAGCTCTCGGAAGAGAAGCAGAGCAAGAAAAATCGAATCCGAGATTCTGATCTCTGTCCCTTCCACACCTTGTGATATCACGGCCTCTAATACAAAATATATAGCCATCAAACATCACTAGATCCTCAGCACCACCTCTTCACTCCTCCATCTTGTCTTCCCACCCACGACCCCCGCGCTCTCAACCTCTTCCTCCGCCACCTCCGCCTTCCCCTTCCCCCACAATCCCATCCAGCTCCCCTCCACCCAAACCAGATACTTCCTCCCCGCCTCCAACTCGACCCCGGGCTCTGCCAGCCCCACCACCTGACGTTCTTCATTCCCCGGCCCCAGCTCCACGATATCCGCCTCGTCCGGTGGCCACATGCGGTTGAGGTGGACGGCCACGATCGACACGTCTTCCCCGTCGAGTGACGTGATACGCACGAGGCCGAGAGTGAGGATATCGGGGTCGAGAGGGGAGTTGTATCGGATGAAGGTGAGAGGGTTGGGGGACGGGTTGTGTAGCGTGATGCGGAGCTGTGGAGGGTGGGAGGATATGGTGGAGAGGGATACTGTGGGGGTGACGGTGGGAATGGATTGCATGGTTTGGGAGGGGTAGGGGTAGGAAGAGTGGGTGAGGTAGACAGTTGCGAGAGTGAGGAAGGCGACAGTGCCGAGGAGGATTGTTTTGGTGGACATCAGCGTTTCGGGAAGGTGGTATGCGACGAAGAGATGAAGTTGGTTGCGTGGACTGCGTTGTACTTTAAGACGCGTCAGGGTCGGCTGACCTTTTAGGGACCGTTGACTTTCATAAAGGGGGGTGAGGTCGAAAGGAGAGACGGATCCAGGGAGCTGTATAGGGTGCAGTCTGTGTTGTACTTTATAGTACGTTAGGGTTGGCGGACTTTTTAGGGATAGCTGACTTCCGTAAAGGGGGGGGGATGGTCGAAGGGAGCGATGGATCTGGGCAGCCGTATAGTGCGCTATCTGTGTTGCGGACGGCTATCGTGAGCGGGATTTGATTCTTAAGTACGGGATATTGCGCCACTGTTCACAATAAGGAAGCTCGATATTGGGAATCTTTGGTGGTTCTGCCTCCAGTGATGTGAGCAAGATCACGATGCTCCGTCAGCTGAGTGTCACTGCCGGCGTCACCGATGGAATCGGTCGTTGGTTGAGCACACAGGATGAAGTATTTCCCTACAACAGCCTGTAGCAGCAGCAAGGTACTCGTACTTGAGATAGGGAAAAAATCGGACTTGAGAGCAAAACGAAATCCTTTCCCACGGTCTGAGATAGGAAACTGGGAGGACGAGGCAATATAGACTGATATGAGAAGCAAGGAAGACGGTGACATCCACACATAAACGGCAATATTGATGTATATCGGACTTTAGAAAAACGACCTCTCGAGTGACAGCCGAACCATGTCATGATAAGATACCTAGTTAAGGCGAATGATATTAGGACCAGCATGAGATGCTTGATAATCCACTAAATGAAGAACGATGGCGATCATGGCGCAGTGTTCATCTGATGCGCAGGTTGCTTGGAGATCATTCATATTATCGCCAACTGAGCCAAGACTGCGGAAACCATGATATATGAGGGTACCGGTCGATCAGTGGGTTGGAATATATTAAACGCATGAGAACCGTGTTTCATGCGGCGTAACTTTAGCCGACCCAATACCTTGTGGTGAGAGGGGGCATGGGTGTCACATGGAGATAGGAAGTAAGACATGAATGAAGTTCATGCTTGTAGGGATAAGCGGAGATATGAGTTGGTCAAGAAATTCACAGTTGATTGCAGGCGGAGGAGTTATTCATTAATGGGAAGATAATCAGATGAAGATGATCTGACGTTGTACAGTGATAGTAGAGTGTCCCAATAGAGTTAGCACTAGCTGGAGCGGACGAGAAGGTGGGTTGCCACATGCAATCTTACAAGGGGCTCCTATCCCCTTCATCGCCATCCAACCTCGTCCAACCTTCATCAAGCTTTTATCGACCTCATCACGAATATAATCCCTTTGTGCGGTCCCCTACGTTTCATTTGGCATTGCTTGTGGTTCTTGGCGCATAGCCTGCAATCTACCCACCCAGGAATGGATGGGAATTCTATATGAATTCATTGCATTTCGGTTCTTACTACCTACTTGATAATTCATGGTGCCCGTGACTCTGGAACCATCTACTCTACTTCAGATTAGAACTGTCTCGCCAGTGACTGGCCTACATCCATCTGTCAATGCAGCAATAAGCTGTTCGTTGCATGGTCAGACGTCGTCCTATGTCCAAAACACGCCATGACTGGTGGCATATCTCCTATCGTGTGTCCTCTCGGTGCCACATTCCATCAAAACCTTACTGGGGTGGCTTGTTGTCGCTGCTGAGGAGCATGAGATCAGCTGTGGCTTCATCAGTTACCTTCTTGATTCTAACAATCTAATTCATTATATTCATGATTTATGTGCCTTTTACTGTCACCCGCCCTTCAAGTTGGACTATGCGTTTATTTCTTGTTTCTCAAATTAGCATGCCTCTTTCGTATTATTGCGAGTCAAAGTTTCTAATCCGGTTTTGTATATAGAGGCTCTTTTCTTTTGCAGTTCTTAACAATTACCGGGATCCAACACGCTCTGAAGGACCCTTTGGAAGCCAGGAGCATGACATAGGTCAACATGCGTTAGAATGCCCTCGCCGCGGCTCTCGCCGCGGCTCTCGCAAGATACCGACATGGTTGAAACGATGTTGATCCCCATAGGTGGGCCCTGAAAAGCTAAACAGTTGATGATTGACGGCTAGCTAAGCGTTCGCAATCAACCCGAATCGAGTATCTAGGGACTGGGAAAGTAGCGAATTTCACACCCCATCCGCTATGCTCGATCCATCTATGGTATCTCATGCAGCAGGCATAGTTCTTCCAGGTACATTAAACGTAAGGCTTATCCGACCATATCTCTGAATGACGACTTGTTGCTGGTCATCAGGGTTCGACAAACAGACGATGGCTAAGACCCGAGCAGGAGACACACCCTACTGTGCGCCGGTTGGCATGTCTCTTTTGGTTTGTCAATGAAATGTCGATGTTATTTATGACTCCCTGTTTCATTTGCTTGTTCTCAAATTAGTTGTTTGAACGAGGCACACGCGGCTGTTGATCTGGATTTATATTGGAGGGTCGAGTCCCTTCCCATTTATTATGGTTTTCCATCATCAGTCACTTCGCTCTCCTGTCATTATTTCTAGTCTTTCCTTTCTCCCGCGGCAGATCTGGGTTTCAGTGAGTTCGATTGGAACTGGTTACCAGGCAACAAGGTCAAGATGAAGTTTACCGTGCTTTGCTCGATCTTATCGTGCATTACTTGCGCATATGCCGCTGTGGCTTCGGATCCAGCCCAGGAAACGGAGGATCCAGCACTGTCTGTCGTTATATCAGCCATCGACAACAGCCGAGTAACCATCTCCGTTACAAATGTTGGGTCTCGGGGACTCAACCTGCTTGAGGAAGGGACATTTCTGGACCCAATGCCAGTGCAGAAGGTCTCGATGTTTGGACCAGGTACGTTTCACACACACTTAAATATTTTATCCTTATATCTACTCCACTTCCTTGTCGCCCTTAAGAGGTCTGCCATGGAGAGCCAGACATGAGTTCAAGGTGCTGGCAAGACAGCGTGTGATAGCGATATGCCAGTATATCAGTTGAAATATCGTCTATTATGGAGTCCTCGACCTTCAGTGTCGGATAGGGATGGCTGCGCGAGACGTTGAATTGCGTTTTTGGAGGTGCTCCGCTTCATTTCCTTCACTCTGGTTGAACTCGAGACCAACTGTTGCCGACATCGCTTGTTCTTATAGTCACATTTCCTTGTGATCATAGTTCGTGGCCCACACACGACTTGCGAACTACCTCGGGCTCAGTTGTAACATGTTGGTTTCGACTTCGCCCTGAAAACGAACGACAGGCACAGACAATAATCCAACCCCTTCTCGTCCAATTTTGCACTCTCAATATTCCTGTATTCGCAATTGGACTCCTTGCATGCATGCTACTTCACTGCGTTCTGCAATCTATTCTTTTCTCTGCTTTGTCAACACGCTATTACCCAAATACGTAGACGTTCAGCTGATGTATCTTAAGGAGGTGCAAAGATATCGTTTACGGGTATCGAGAAGCGGGTAATGCTGGGAAATCTCGAACCCGATGCATTCACTGCGATCGAGGCCGGACAGACGCTTGAGTTCGAACTGGATGTTGCATCGGTCCACGACATTCGGAGGTCTGGGGAATATCGAGTTTCCACCTCAGGCGCCATTCCGTATGCAGAGCTTGGCTCAACAGAATTAACAGGAGAATCCGTCCATTATAGATCCAACGAAATAGTCATGGAGATAAATTGGCAGCTCGCGCGACGAGTCAAGCGTGCCATTCCGTTGATGACAGCGGAGGAACAGACGCTCCATAAACGGACGAGATTGAATACCGACTGCACTGGCAGCAGGAAGACGTCGACCCTGAATGCTCTGAAACTGTGCGCTCAGTATTCTGAGTTATCCGCCACCGCTGCCCAATCAGGCGACGCAGCCAAGTACGTCAAATTCTATCCCTTGCTCGGTCCAAAACCGATGGACCATTGCTAACACCTGACCAACTCGATTTAGGTTCGAAGAGTACTTCAAAACTTCAGATGCCAGCACGCGCTCCACTGTTGCAGCTCGTTTTCAAGCCGTTGCCAAAGAATGCAACTCGACCACAACCGGCGGCACTACGTACCGCTGTAGAGACCGATACTTCGCGTGCCGCCTTAGCACGCTCGCATACACTGTCCCGTCACAGAATGTGGTTGTCAATTGCCCAATGTACTTTAGTTATTTGCCCTTGGAGTCTAAGCAATGCCACGGACAAGATCAGTGGTCGACGACGTTGCATGAGTTCACGCATGCGCCGGCGGTCGTTAAGCCTGGAACGAACGACAATGGGTATGGGTATTCGGCACAGAAGAGGTTAAGTGCGCGTTCTGCGTTGGACAATGCCGACTCGTATGCTCTGTATGCAAATGCGTTGGTGTTGAAGTGTTAGATCTGCAAAGATATGGGTGTATATAGCGAAGGGTCGCAGATTTTGGCTCGCAAGTCTTGTAGGGATGAAATGAATTACCAAGAACTGTGAGAGTTTTCGAATATCCGATTTAGAGTGCTTTCTGTGGTCGCTTTCATCATCGATGCGAGTGTCAAGTTGGCCCGTCGTAGCAACCATCATTGTACTGGGCTTCTCCACAACCCCAATATAGCAGTCTCGCTGCTTTACGCATACAAGATACCAGCATACAAACTACCCATAATTACCATGATCAATAAATGCTTCGCGGACTAGATCTGAACATCCGTCATGCAAGCATCAACATGACAGCAGAGGTAGTTGAGCTGAGCTATCCAGAGCCCTCTACCCCACAGTGCAGCATATTACAGCCCAAACCAGAACAGAAGACTTAAAAGAACCGGAAGAACGTTAATGACATCGACTAATTGTACCACGAGAATCATTCCTTGAATTGTCGGCCACGATCTTGATTGTCACTCGTAGGGCGCACATTAGTAGAAGAGCTAGGGATCTGGAGTACGCCCAATTCATGACACCTTCGTCCACCGGGTTCAATACAATATTTAACACGGATTGTAAACCTTTTATAACCATTCGTTCTGTCCTATTAGACAACTATTCAGTCTTATTTGAACGAATTCTACGAAAATGCCTGTTAAACCACTCCCAAATTCCGAACTTACCTCCTCCCGCCTCCTCTCCTTCGACATATTCGGCACCTTGATCGACTGGGAATTAGGAGTCTTCAATGCAATCCTAACCACCCCCCACTTCTCCTCTCTCTCGCCTTCACACCCAATGCGTGAAATAAAAACTCTCCTTCCCGCATACTTCACTGCCGAGAGCGCCATCCAAGCCGCCAATCCCAGCTTGCTCTACTCAGCGGTCGTCGCGGGCTCATTCAGCCAGCTCGTCCGCGACTATAACCTCTCCGTACCGGGCACCCCTGAGACTGAGCAAGAGGCCCTCCTAGATTCCACGGCGAAAGGCGTAGGGGAAAGCATCGGCACATGGCCCGCATTCCCCGACACTGTCGCCGCTATGCAAGCACTCGGCAAGCGATACAAGTTGGTGGCGCTCTCTAACATCGATGAAGCGTCCGTTGCGCGGACATTGGAAGGCCCACTGGCTGGGATGAAGTTCGACGCGGTGTATACGGCCGAGAAGATCGGTAGCTATAAGCCGGACCCGCGGAACTTTGAGTATCTGTTGGAGAATGTGAAGAGGCAGTTTGGGGTGGAGAAGGGGGAGGTGTTGCATGTGGCGCAGAGTATATTCCATGATCATCAGACAGTGGGGAAGATGGGGTTGAAGAACGTGTGGGTGGATCGAAAGGCGGTGTTGGGTGGGACGGCGGCAAGTTCGCCGGAAGTGACGTGGAATTGGACGGTTGAGAGTTTGGGCGAGCTGGCAGAGATGGTTGAGAAGGAGGCAGCCATGATGGTTGAGTGAAAAGCCATTTAGATGGGGAAGATGAGGGGTATGGCGGATGCAATAAATTGTATCCTAATATCGCGAACGATCATCCCCTCATTGGGGCAGATATATGTCAGTCTACATCCCAATCCTGCCAGTCGTCTGTTTTTTGCTTGGAAGGATTCGCACCAGCAGGTGTCCCTCTACCACTCCCTGTAGGACCCCGACTGTTCATCCTCAGCCCTCTACCTAACCTGGGACTGATGATCTCATCTGGCAAATCGTTCCAGTTGGAGGTCTGTATTCGCCCACTGCCACTTGTTTGTGGGCTTGGTCTTGGTTCTTTCTGCAACAGCTCCTTTCGCTCCGAAGTATCTTCCTCGTCACTGCTGGCGTAGTCCTCCTCATCGGTTGCAATTGCGGTAGTGACAGGTGTTGGATATCTCTGATTCACTGATAGGTTTTGTAACGGGGTGGGAGACCCATTCCACACCGGTTGATCCGGAGCGGCGTGTGAATAATGGCCTCCAGCTGCATAACCCCCTTGCATTCCTACTCCGGAGGCTGCCATTCGCTCGTTGTACAACTGATCCCTTTCGCGCAACCACTTCTCGCTCGGTTCCCACACCCAGCCATCGCCTTCCGAGTTGCAGATAGGGAAAAACCATAGCAGACGTGATGGCCCGAACACCGTACCGAGGTTCCTCCGCCAACCGAGGTCGAAAGCATTTGGGAGTCGGGAAGCATCTTTCTCGTCGAGGTAAGCACGGTAGCGGTCTGCTTCACGTTGTCGCTCAGCGACATCGTACGGACTTGGTGATGAGGATGGTGGATTGGAGGGAGAGCTAGCAAGGGCGGAGGTGTGATCAAGGGCAGATGTAGGCCGAGAGCGAGAATAAGGGTTCATCGGTTCTAATCGTGTCAGGGGCGTCTGCTGAAGTGATTGTGAAGGGTGACTATAAGATATCGAAGTGGACGGCGAAGAGCGCTCCTCGCCTTCCTCGGGACGGGTCACTCCCGGCACGGCATTTGCGTGCATATCGCGGAGATGGCCGCCGAGGTTGTGGAGTTGATGTTGAAACGATTGGATGGGATGGTCAGTGTCAAAGTCCAAGTTTTGAGGCGGCGCCTGGTGTTGGTATTGTTGCGCCATATACCCTCGTAACGGCGCAAGGTACCGCGTTTGCTCCAAAGTCTCGATGGTGGTTTGTCCTCGCATGCAGATATAGAAATGCCAACATGTGAAGCCGGGCAGCACAATGCCAATTATTCCAGAAAGGACTCCGAGGAGAACGGTGTTCACTGGCATCAATAATTGGTTGTATCCCGCGTCCATAAAGATTTCCTCCCATAGCCATGTGGCTGACACGGCGAAACAGACCCAGCAAAATAGCGACGTATAGATGAGGAAAAGCAAGAATGCTTTGTAGTTCCTCAGGCCTACGCACGTGGCCAGCCAAGGGCAATGGTGATCCATCTTTAATACGCACCGTTTGCAGCTGCTGCAATGGTGGGCTCTATCTGGCTTTGACGTTCGACATTTCTTACAATATCTTGTGGTTCCGCTCGCTTTGACGGTGAGGGAGTTGAAGGAGTGGGAACCCGATGAAGGTTCATGGATGGGTAACTCGGATGGATTTGGCTTCGTAGTCCGTGGAAATGTTGTAGGCGACCCTGGGTCTGTGAAGACAGCGGCGGTATATGACCAATTCAGTAGGAGATATAAGGCGATCCCAAGGAAGGATGAGAGGCGACCTAAACAAAGGAGTCAGGGGCTGTAGTCCAAAGTTTCTTCCGTAAGTGTGCTAGCCACATACCTGTCCATCCCACTGTCTTCGGCAAGAGGCCGATGCCAGCTTCTACCCAACATGCCCATGTTGTTAAGCTGTAAACGAAAGCTAGCGGAAAGTATGTGACCGTAAGACAACAGCACCGTTCGAACTTTCTACAGCGGCGCTGACATTTTCTCCTCGACGAGGATGAAGGAGAGGAGGGGGTGCTTCGTCCAGGCATCGGAACAGCAGCTGGCTCAGGCCAACAATATGGCCTTCAACCTATATAGAAGGAGAAAGGAGCGGGGGGGATGAGGACTATTGTCCAGCATCCAAAAACGTGGCAAGGAATAGATAGACGTGGGGGGTTGGGATGAAGGCCTTAAGGTCTCGTTGGGGAAGAAATTAGAACACCATTAGGTACGTATGTAAAGGATTCAGAAAGCCCAGTTGATAACAGCGTTGATAAAGCGAGCGATGGGTATGTGGATTGTTGGACGCGCAGTGTAAGCCGGAAATCTGATGTGATGAAACGGAGGTGCCACAGATCGTGAGTTTGTGGCGCAGCAGAGGGATGTCCAGCTTTCACTGTTCCCTACGGAGTAACGTTATGCGCTACCGAAATTGCCTCCAAAAACGGCGGTTTCTGACGCCGTTTTCAGAGGGTTTTCCGCCTAGGCAAAACGCTCCTGTTTCGTTACCGGCGGTGCCCCAAAACTCTCTGCCGTTATGCCAAGGCCTCACACCTACCATCTATACTCAAGCATTAGCTTCCCGTAGCAATTCCTGATATTGTACGTGTCACGTGCAGAGGGGCTCGACGAACCCCATCAAAACTCAAGATTGCTTCATCACCATTGATATTCCCCACATGTGCCACGCAGAGAGGCCTGACGGGCGTAGGAATAAACAATCAATCATTCAATCATTATTGATATTACTAGTATCTAGTGATTTATCCTACACCATATTTACTTAAATTTTCTGATGCCTCCTATCCGTCAGACACGTCGAGTCGCGCAGAGACATAATTTATCGATTACTCAGCTAACCACCATCGCTGTATGCCGCCATTTTGGCCAGACATTCCCCCAGATATCGACCGAGCTCCGCATCCCAACTACGAGCGTATCTAGCGCTTATCAACGTGTGTATGGAAGAGCCAAAGACTTTGCGTGCTTGCGCGTTGGCGGAGGGGAAAATTTACCTCTAAATTGGCAGCCATCGCTTCTCGATTTCCAGCGAAGTCTCGATGCCTGCGCACAAGAAGAGGAGCATCGTGGGCGCCCGGCCACGGCAGGCATTGTCAAAGACGCGTTACGCGATACAGCGACACGGGACGAACAAGCACAAGATAAGCCTTGGACTCAAGTCGCGCGCGAAGTAAGCGAGAACCTTGGTATACCAGTGCCAAAAACTACAGCATATAGAATCCTTAAAGATGAGTTTATTCTCCGTCGACGCCGGCCTCCACGGAAGCTTGAACTTACCCCCTGGCACAAAAACGACAGGAAAAGGCTTGCAAGTTGGGCGCTACCAAACCTCGAAAATGGGGATATTTTTATCTTCACAGACGAGATGCTGGTAAATACAAACAATAGTCGGAAACCCCTCGCGGTTACACGCCCACGAGGCGCTAATCCATTCGATTTCTCACGATCCCCTCCAGACGTATTTCAAGCTATTATGTTTTGGGGAGCAATATGCTGGGGATATGACTTAGAGGGCACGGGACCATGCCATGCGTGGGAAGCGGAGACACAGGAGGAACGAGAGACCATCGATCGCACGATCTCGGATGAGAACCAGGTCATGATCCACGAGATGGAGCATGACAGAGCCGAGGCACGGCGTCCTGGGACCCGCCAGTACCGTCATCTGCAGGAATTAAATGTAAATATACAGAGGTAAGGTCCAAGTCGCAGTCGTCATGTACTCGTTAAGGTCTTTCCTATTCTTCCCCAAGCTGTCTCCTTCAATCCGAGCTTATCTTCGTTACTTACCCTATTATCTGCTCATCTAATTACTTTATATATATAGGGAAAATCAGGAACACGGTACACGCCATGCACGGCGTCGTCCGGAATGGGAATTCAAACAGGAGCTTGCTAAACGCGATAAAGGTAAAGGGGGGGTCGATTGGGCTCGATATCGAGAGATGATACTCCGTCCGCTATTATTTCCGTACGCAAGAACGATCCAGCGCGTTACAGGCAGGACTGTCTGGATTATTGAGGACAATGCTTC